>NC_136954.1:64849908-64872408 GCF_032717465.1 Coenobita brevimanus | reverse complement strand
TCTGTCTGTATGTGTGTGTTCCTCTCTCTCTCTCTCTCTCTCTCTCTCTCTCTCTCTCTCTCTGTCTATCTATCTGTCCGTCTGTGTGACTATCTAGATCTATCCATCTGTTCTGTGTGTGTGTGTGTGTGTGTGTGTGTCTGTGTCTGCCTGTGCCTGCCTGTCTGTCTGTCTTTATCTAAATACCTCTATCTGTATATCTCTAATTATCTCTAGTTATCAATACACACACACACACACACACACACACACACACACACACACACACACACACACACACACACACACACACACACACACGGACAGATAGATTTTTTTCTGGATGCATGTACATCTATCTTTCCGATTACATTTTGTTCGTCTGTCTCTCTCTCTCTTTTTATATTTATATCGTCTATACTTTTTGAAGTTATATTCTGTTTGGTTTTCTGTCGATATGTGATTTTCAGTTATGTCTATCAGCCGCCAGTTTGACCACATCTCTTCTTGTCTGTCTGTCTGTCTGTCTTTCTGTCTATCTGCCTGTTTTTCTGTTATCTGTGAATCTTCCTGTCTTTCCGTGGCTTTTGTATTTTTTTTTTTCTCTTGCCTGTCTGTGTTTTTATACTCTGTGGGTTGTCTGTTACATCTCTGTTTTTCTCTCTCCTTTTGTGTTGTCAGTCTCCCTGTCTGCCCGTATTCTTTTATTGTGTGTGTGTGTGTGTGTGTGTGTGTAATTTAGATGCTAGATGGCACCCCATACATCGACTCACTCTCTCTCTCTCTCTCTCTCTCTCTCTCTCTCTCTCTCTCTCTCTCTCTACCTGCTGACCCATACAAAGCCGCTGGTCCGTATGGCTGGCTTTCTTTCACTGGCTTTGGCTTCGACTCCATGCCCTCACCTTTTATGCCTCGTACGAACACATTTTTTCAGAATATATAGAAAAACGAATTTGGCAGGTTTTGTGTGTGTGTGTGTGTGTGTGTGTGTGTGTGTGTGTGTGTGTGTGTGTGTGTGTGTGTGTGTGTTGTAGTTGGCTATTTTAATTTCATAGATTATTTTTTTTGTTTCTGTTTGTTTATATGTTTGTGATTGTTAGTAATTTGGTTTCATGGTTTCCTTACGATTTTACACACACACACACACACACACACACACACACACAGCTATACACCGCCTTTTTTTTTTTTTTTTTTTTTTTTTTTTTTTTTTCTTCTACCATCTTTTCCTTCTTCTTTCCTTCCTTCCTTCCATCTATTTTTTTTTTTTTTTTTTAACAGATCGCTGAGTTTAATTACCTCACAAAATATGTCATTCGTGTAATGATCTCTGAATTCAGTTATATTTTTATTATCATTTTTACCTATTAATTTTTAAATCTCTTTCTCACGTCTTTATGAAAAAGGTTTAAAGTATTCAGAATTAATGTTCTCTCTCTCTCTCTCTCTCTCTCTCTCTCTCTCTCTCTCTCTCTCTCTCTCTCTCTCTCTCTCTCTCTCTCTCTCTCTCTCTCTCTCTCTCTCTCTCTCTCTCTCTCTCTCTCTCTCTCTTCATTTTCTGCTGAAATTTCTTACCAGCATCATAAGTCCTTCTCCTTCTCCTCGTGCTTATCATCATCATCATCATCATCATCATTTTTTTTTTCAATTTTCATCGTCTACTAACATCCATTCCTTCTCTTTTCTTCTTGGCATCATAATTATCATCTTCCTTATCCTCCTTCCTCTCACCCCGTTCCACGCTCTCCCCCTCTTTCTCCTCCTCCCTCTCTTTCTCTTCTCCTCCTCTATCTCTGCATCCCCATCCGTTTATCATGCTCTTCATTTTCGTTTTCTTCCTTAATCGATTCATTATTCTTTACTTCTCTCCCCGTATTCCCTACCCTAGTTCCTCTCCCACTCCTCCCTCTCCATCTTCCCTACCCTACTTCCTCCCCCACTCCTCCTCCTCCACTTCCTCTTCCTCTTCCTCTCTCAGTTTCCACCCGCTTAACCCCTCTATCAAAAAAAAAAAACTCAGCATCCGGTCCCACAGTTTAATAATAAGTTTTTGGAGAGCCTCAGACGTTGCCATGGTAACGGGGTGATATTTTCCACATTATATCCCGCTTGTGTTGTCGATAGTCCGAAGCTGAGACGGTTTGTGTGGTGGCGACGGGGAGGAATTTTTCATGTATGTTTTTTCTGTGTCTTTTCGGTGTTTTTTTTTCTGCCTTATTATTAGCGTATATTTTCCTCATTATATCCAGCTTGCTTAATCAGTTTCCGAAAGTTGATACGGTTTATGTTCTGGCGATGAGAGGAAATGTATGTGTGTTTTGTATGTGTTTTTTTCCCTCTGTCTTATTTTCCTTTTAGCTAATATTTTCCTTCTTATAACCAGCTTGTGTAGTCAGTATGAATTGGTACGGGTTGTGTTGTGGCGGTGGGAAGAAATGTGTTGTATATAATCTTTTCTGTATAGTTTGGTAGTTTTTTTTATTTTTTTCATTTAATTGTGGCTTTTATTTTCGCCCTTATATTCGGCTTGTGTAGCCTAGTCAGTATCCGGAAGTTTATACGGTTTGTGTTGTGGCGATGGGAAGGAATCAGTTTTGTGTGTGTGTGTGTGTGTGTGTGTGTTATTTGCTAAGTTTTCGTAATTTCTTGGGAGACAGTTTTTTATCTTTTATCTAGTTTGTGTTGTTAGTTTTCAGAGAGTTAATACGGACTGATGTAGCCATGGAAGCGTGTGTGTGTGTGTGTGTGTGTGTGTGTGTGTGTGTTTATTAGTTTTCTACTTTATATTCTTTTGGCATATGTTTTCAGGCCTGTTGTACTGGCCGAAGCAGTCATGTTCAATTTTGACCAGTACATTTATATAAGTTCTAAATATATGAAATTTATGAGATTTGTCATTAAATTAACGAACATATTATAAAGAAGTATCCGCACTCTGGCTCTGTGAAGGGCACAAGATATCATACGTAGGAGCGTTGACCCTTTCAATTTAGTAAGGGACACCAAATTCCTGACCCTGCTAAGCGTTTGCCGTTGTGTTTTCTGGGTAGAAGGATATTTTACTGAAGGGTGTCGACGAAACACTTAATGTAGATGGCCGTTCTTTATCAACTCCGCAGTATCTCCTTACATATTAGTTGACACCAAGGAGACTGGACTTGTCCCAGGTCAGGGCAAGGATTGAAAAATACTTGAAACCAGAAAATGGCCACGCTGAACCCAGTCTCAAAAGTAAAATACTTTGCCAGAACTTGGTTGAAGTCAACTCCCAGACTTGCTCCCCTGAAAGTGTTCAAATCTAACTAAGTACTAAGGCAAAATTATTATAATTGAATTTGAAAAAAAAAATCATATGAATATTTCAAGGAAATAAGATGATTTAGCTGTCCTTTGACCACTCTGACCCCTATTCTGTAGAGCGATGCTGCGCAGGTTAGGAACGCAGCACCCTGGTTTCATTATTACACAAATTTCAGTATCAGAATGATGTAAGAGACAGCACAGTTTTACTCTGGGGTGGCACTACTGACAGGACTGTTCTGTACCTCTTCCCATATCTCACAGTTTTCATGTAGATTTCACGTTTAAGCATTGCTAATATTGGTCTAATACTATCAAAATACCTTTTAGGGGTTTAGGAACCGATGTACTAATTCACAGGCGATCTAGAGGAAGAAAAAGCTCCACGCTGGAGATCACGGTGTCGCCTCTCAGAGACACCAAAAGAGAGAGCCTTTTCCCCTCGGGGGCGCGCCAGCCTCCCCTCGAGGTACCCTTATGATAAAATTTTAAAACTATTATATTTTTTCTTTTAAGAATGTGCAAAAATATCACGAAATATATAGGAACACATTGGCTATGTATTAGTCTCAAGTGTCATCGTTCAACAGAAAAAAAAAAAAGATGCTGAATCAATGTAAAGGCAACATAACGTTATGGCAAAAGTGTATAAAACTGTGGGATATTATGGTGTAAAGGGTAAAAGTATTATAGGCATTTATTTTCAAACTGTACACTGTTCATTCCCTTATATTTTTTCATGTTATTTCCACATTGTTTAGTCGAGTTATGAGTGAAATTGATACTGGTTATGTTTTGGGTATGAGAAGGGGTGGAAGCTTTACTTGCATAGGCAGTGCATATTTGTATTTGGCTTGGATTTTTTTTTTTTTCACATATTCTTTCTCTTGCATGTCTTTTATATTTCCAGTATTTATAATGGAGTTTGGGATTCGGTACGGCCATATTGCGACAACAGAGAATATTAGTAGCCTACAGTTTAATTTTCATACATGGAGAGAGAAAGAGAGAGAGAGAGAGATTTTTAATAGATCTAATCCTTTCACTGCGGTTGATACACATCAGTATTTAATTCAGGTTAACACGAGATTTTGTTCAGCAGAGAGAAATCCCAGCAGTTAAACGCTTCAAAAACCATCTTGAGTAATCCCTCCCGTGTTACTGGTACACCTAGGATTATTTTTTAGGCTGATACTGGATTATTTTGTTCAGTCAAGGGAAATTCCAGCAGTCAGGGGTTGAAGAAATGAGGGAATGGGGATGTACTGGTGGCCCGTTTTCTTTCGCTGCCTCCTCTTATGCTAGGTCTTCTGCTGTCCTGCTTAGGCCTTTCTGCTTTTGGCTCCTGCCCATTGTAATAGTGGAAATTGGATGATGAGGGTTTTGACGATGATGATGGTGATGGCAATGATGAGGATGACGATGATGAGCATGATGATGATGACGATGATGATGATCGTGATGACAGCGATGATGAGGATGACGATAATAATGATAATAAAAATAATGATGGTGATGATGATGATGATGATAGTATTGACAATGATGATGGTGATGGCTATGATAAAAATGACGATGACGAAGACGAAAACGAAATTGATGATGACGATGAATCTTCTTTCCTTATTGGTTTGACAGGAAGTTTATTTCTGTGGTCTTATATCCAGGTTATGTAACTGATTGGTCTTCAGGTGGGTACGAGTTATATTGTGGCTATTTGGCGAATTGGTGTATCTCCCCCTTGTGATATTTCCTCCCCCCCCCTACAATCTCTCTCTCTCTCTCTCTCTCTCTCTCTCTCTCTCTCTCTCTCTCTCTCATAAATAAAGCTCATTATATCCAGATCACGTAATCGATTTCGTGGATGTGGGCCTGTTTTCTCTTCTTTTCTCTTCCTAATTTGATGGAATGTTGATGAACAGTTGATTATTATTTCCGGGTCATGTTGTAGATGTAGGGACGTTATATCCGGGTTGTAGTGTGTATTTTGGGCGTGTTGTCTTTCTCAGTCTATCTGTATATGTCTACTTATTTAGCTTTCTGTGTCCCTTTATCGATATAGCTGTCTGTATGCCTGTGTCTGTACCATATCTGTCTGTCTGTAAGCTTATCTGTCTATCTGCGTACCTGTCTGTGTCTGTCTGTATCTTGGTATATTTTTCATTCTGTCTCTCCGTCTGCATATGGATCTCTCTCTCTCTCTCTCTCTCTCTCTCTCTCTCTCTCTCTCTCTCTCTCTCTCTCTCTCTCATAAGCAGAATAAAATCGTCTGGTTGTAGCAAGGCTAAAACATAAACATCGTCATCGTCCTGAATTTTATAAACCTCCCGTCACATATGCCTCCTTTTAACCATCTTTATAATATCCATCTCCCGCGTGAACAGTAACTACAACATTAATGCTCATGAGGCTGTTAAGAGTATAGCTCAGTTGGGTTTGTAAAAATTGAGGATTATATTGGTGTAAATGTTCTCCCTTGCAGCACGAGTACCTCATTTATATGTAGTTCTTGAAGCTGTCAGGCGATTTGATTAAACTTAAAGAGTGGCCTTTCCAATGGGAGGGGGTGGATATTCCCATTAAAAATACGGTATTCTTGCCCTTACCAGACAGTTTCATTCCGCTTGAGGACTTTTCACGCTGAGGAAACATACTATGCAAAATATCTTAAGCTGCAACATATTTATTTTTCACCATCGTAGTCACAGCCATTAAGCATATGGCGTGCAACTGCAACATTAATATTTTATGCAACGTGGAGCATTGAGTGCAATTTCAACATTTTCGTGCACTCTGTGGGCGTGTAAAATTTGAGGACAGAAAATGTAAATATGAAATGGAGTGGGAGTATGGAGGGATTTGGAGTGCATTTGGGTTAATATGGCGCCTGGCAATTTAGTAAAAGTGGATAAATGTTGAATCTGGTTGAATTTTTTTTATTATTATTATTATTACCCCCACCAGAGGATACTATTGAAATTGGTAGAGCCTCCTGGTAGTGAAGGGATTAATGAAGGCTGTATATAACTCCCTGGAGTTTTAAAAGCCCCTCCAAGCCTGACTGAAATCATGAGGAGAGAGCAAGAGGCAAATTAGCGATACGTCATCGGACTGAAGGAACCATCCTCTATACTTTGGGTGACGTCTTGTTTAGTTTTCCATGTTGCTGCCAGATTATATTCTTATTCTACTTAGGAAATGACTGTAGCATTCTGAGGGGGCTATTATGGATGTATTAAACCCCTCCAGTTCGAAAAATCAATCCTTATCTGAAAAAAAAAAATAATGAGCTATCAAAAATAAAATGAAGATGATCCGAACCGATTGGGCTAAAACTTTCACCATGAGGAGTCTTGCCTAAGAACAAAGCCTCATACTACCTCTTTCTGGCCCGGGTTGTAGCAGGGCAAGAGTCTAGGCTACCGCAGTGCCAATAATTAAGCCGTAGGATGTCGTTTACGGGATAGAAAAAGAGCACAAGTACGGGGTGAGGGAGCTTCAGGCCCTTTGGTTAATGCCGTAGGTGTGGTGTGATGGAGGAGGGTGATGTGGTGTGGGAGGGTATGTGTGAAATGGTGTGAGAGGGTGTGTTGTGTGGGGTGGTGTGGAGTGGCTTCGCTAATGTTGCCAAAATCTGCGGAAGTGAAACAGATCATTTCCGTAAGTCGTTAGTGAGAGACGGACCAACAGGGCTGTTCCTAGTGATGCTGCAGCATCAAGAAAGCTTCGACCAACTAGTAGATTTGAACTGTGCCGCGTTAAGCATGATGGCTTCTTCCGACCAGAGAATTGTTCCTCCTTTTCACCAAGGTTCTTTTACGAAGCCGAATTAACAGTCATGTGGTAGCAAGAGTAAAATAGGGGAAAAAAAATCATTGTGCAGGAGGAATTGGAGTCTGCTTTCAAAATCATAGTCCAGAAGGGTTTAATAAAATCTTTGGTGGTGGTGGCGGGAGTATTTTTGCTTTTCAAACCACAACCTGGCGATTTTAATTTTCATGGGGGAACTTCCACAGTAAAGGAGGTTAATGGCGGCCGTATCTAGCCCTTTCATTGTTAAAAGTTTTACTAAAGAAACAATATCGCCTGGAAATAACAAGAATTGAATAAGATAAAAAACATCGATCTCAAAAGGTACGAAAGATCTTACCTATAAAATAATAAAATCTCCCAGTGATGGCAAGAGTATATTTAAACACGTAATCACACCCTGTAGGAATTAAGGGAAACTGGTAATTATTCCTTCACTATACTTTCTTAAGCAGGACAGAGACATCCAGGGGTTATAATAAAACTTCTATATGGCGCTTGTTTGTTAGAATTGTTGAGCTGAGGGAAATCATCCAGTAGTGACAAGCATTCTCTCTCTCTCTCTCTCTCTCTCTCTCTCTCTCTCTCTCTCTCTCTCTCTCTCTCTCTCTCTCTCTCTCTCTCTTTTCCCCTTTGTTCTTTTATGGGAAGGAGGTAGAATGTGGAGGAAAAATATGTAGGCAAGATCAGAGAGAGAGAGAGAGAGAGGGAGGGAGGGAGAGAATGGTAAAATGAAAGAAAATTAATGCAAAAATGAGAGCAGAGAAAAAAGGAAAGAAGGAAAAAGATAGAAAAGAGAATAACATGTACAGAGAGGCAGTGAAAGAAGTGTGTGTGTGTGTGTGTGTGTGTGTGTGTGTGTGTGTGTGTGTGTGTGTGTGTGAGAGAGAGAGAGAGTTGACCCAACCTGATCTTGCAAAAGTTTACAGTTGGTTACGTCTCTGTTGACTCTGTGGGGAGAGGGGGGGAGGAAGGGAGGGAAAATGAGATTAGGGTACTTTGCTCCCCTCCCCACCCCTTCCCTCCCCTCCCTTTATCATTCTTTCCCTTCCCTCCTCACTTCGTCTTTCTTTCCCCTTTCGTCTTCATTTTAGTCTCTCTCTCTCTCTCTCTCTCTCTCTCTCTCTCTCTCTCTCTCTCTCTATCACATTTCAGCGATTTTTCTTCTCGTCCTCCTTCCCTCACTTTCTCTCTATTCCTTCATCATTCACGTCTTCTTTCTTTCCTTTCCACCATCCCTTCCCTCCCCTCCCTAACTTATCCCTTCCTCTCCCCTCCCCAACTCCATCCCTTTCATCATTCTGTCTCCCCCTTTCCTTCCTCCTTTGCTCCTGCGTTCCTTACTCCCCCCATCTCTCTCTCTCTCTCTCTCTCTCTCTCTCTCTCTCTCTCTCTCTCTCTCTCTCTCCCATTCCTGTCTTTCCCCTCCTTCCGTATTATATTTGATCAGTTTCTTTCTTCAGTCTTTTCTTCTCCCTTTCATTCTTTCTGCCAAGTTTTTTTCAGTCAGTTACTTTCCAATATTTTTTCACCAGTTCACCTCAGATTTTGTGCAGTTGTTCGATGGGCAAGTACCCCAGGACATCTTTTTTCATTTCTTTTCCTTTTTCTTTTCTTTTTTTAATTGTGTTTTAAAGTTTTATGGCGTCAGAGATCAACCCATACAGACCCACTTTTTAGAGGAATTCTGCGTTCTTCTGTCTTCATGAATCATCGTGGCAATTTATAAAGAATGGCTTGTCTTTTCTGTATATCTGTGTGCTGTGGCTGTGTGGAGACTAACCTTCATGTAATTGGCAGTATTGGCCATCTTTAATTCATTCAGTTATTCATTCATTCATTCACTTTTTTTCATTTTGCTACTTCTTTCCTTCCTTTCTTAGTTTCCTTCTACCTTCCTTCCATTTTATATACCTGTCTGGCTGTCTCTGCCTTGCTTCCGTCCCTCCTCGCTCCCTATCTTCCTTGCCTTCCTTGTCTCCTATCATTGTTTCACTTTCCCTTCCCTTTTTCATCCTTCCTTCCCTCCTTCTTCACTTTCTTCCCTGCAGTTTTCCTTCTCTCTTATCCCTCTCTTCCTTTCTCCTTCCTCCATCTTTCCTGTCCTGTTTTCTCATCTTCTCTTCCTCTCCCACCCCCTCCCTCCTTCCCTGCCTCCTCTTCTCCATCATTCTTCACTTAAATTCCTTCCTACGTTCATCATTCTCTCTCTCTCTTTCTTTCTCTCTCTCTCTCTCTCTCTCTCTCTCTCTCTCTCTCTCTCTTCCATCTTCATTTCCTTCCCTTTCTCATATCTTGGCGTCAGTTCGTATTATTTCATTTCACTTTCCGCGTGTACAATATATATATACTGTATATATATATATATATATATATATATATATATATATATATATATATATATATATATATATATATATGCAGAAGGCACTGGAAGATGATGCACTGGCTTTTCATTTCCTTCCTGCGAAAAAGAATATCTTAAGATAATTTTTCTTTCGTAGCGAATATTTATTTTGCAGAAAGAACAAAAGATACGATAAGATTGTGCACTCACTTTGTCCATCCTGAGAAAAACAAGGTACAATACGGACATTTTTTTTTCTAGGACCTGGAGTGTAAATTCAGTGGTTGCCTGCCGTAGTTTGGAAGAATTTATTAATAAGATCGATGTCATTCACGCCTTTTCTTAATCGCTTATTCCATAGATTATCAGTAAAAATTGGGTGCCGCATTCCTTTCTGCAGTTGATGGTCTGTAAAACACTTCAAATAGGCATCTCATGTCAGTACGGTGACACGAAGAAATATGCTAAAATAATCAATGTGAGGCAGGGAATACCGCTCATCAGGACGCAGTAAATAGATAAATAAACAGAGGGGTAGATAGTGCAGGCAAGCAGCAAAGCCAGCCTGTTTGTTTTGACAGTGTCGAGTCCATCAAACATTAGGGCCATCACCACCTGATCCTCAAGTGTTGGAGGGATGAGGTGTACGTCAGGGCAAAGTAAACAACACAGACTGATATATACTTGTATGTAGGTAGGTACGAAGGTAGTTCAGTGCATAAAGTTGGTGCTATGGGTACATACACAGTTGGGTAGATTGATGAATAGGTAGGTAGGTAGACGTAGAAGGAAGTGATGATTAAATGGTAAGGTAGGTAAGTAGTAAAATGATAGGTAGGTGGGTAGGTAGGTATGTGGTGACATGTGGAGGTGTGTGATGCATATAGGACTGCTGGGCCTCAGGAAAAGGTTGTTAAAGCTTGTTCCCAGAGTCAAACGATTTAAAATATGCTGTATATAGCCTGATTTATAGTTATGTATTGGATTAGGTTTGGCTAGATTGTTGTGTTAGGTTATAGTTGGCTAGGTTTGCTTGGATGGCGTTAATTCATATAAGGTTTGAGTAGGGTACATTAGGTTGTCTTATGTTAGACTGACTTGGGTTTGATTATGGTGGAATTGGTTAGGGTGTGTTTGTTTAAGTCGTTATAAGTAATATGAATTGTGTTTGATTATACTGGGTTAGGTTAGGGTGTATTTGTTTAAGTCGTTGTACTCGTAAGTAATATGAATTGGGTTTGATTATGTTGGATTGCTTTAGGGTGTGTTTGTTTAATTCGTTTTAAGTAATATGATCTTAGATGTGATTGATTTAGGGTAGAGTAGAATAGTTTTGGTTAGATTAGGCTAAGTTATAATCAGTTGTCAGGTGAGGTCAGACTAGAATAAGTTTGGTTAGGTTAGAATAGATAAGATGTTTGATTAGGTCGGGTTGGGTTCATTTTAAGTGCGTTAGGTTAGCTTGACATCCACGGTGCACCACAGTCACACGTACACGCGTCTCATGTGGTTGGTTTACATTATTGTAGGTTGATTAATTGAGACATGAGAGGTACTGTGCTGCTTTTGTTCTAAACTGGCCTAAATTTTCCATCTTTCCATCTGGAATGCTGAGTTGTAATTATAGATTAACGATAACATACGGTGCTAGTCACGAAGAAGTGTAATAAAAAGGATGCTGAGTCGTAGTATTGTCCTTTTCTGCCACTGAGATACGTGAAATAAGCTGCAGCAGGACAGAAATCGTGGCCAGTTTAGTGTAAGAAGGGTATAGTAGTGAGTGAGGTGCAAGAGTGACTAAGCGTTCATCATTACTCAAGGGGACATTCAGGGTGCACCACACTCTCACTCCTGCTTTTCTTCGGTACCGCCTCATAAAGGTGTTTCAGTCGTGTTGTGTCATCACCTTCCCTTCCCTTCCTGTCTTGTCCTATCCTTTTCCTTCCTTTCCAGTCTTATCCTATCCCTTCCCTTGCCTTCCAGTCTTATCCTATCCCTTCCCTTCCATTCCTTTCCATAATTCCTTTCCCTTCCCTTTCCTTCCTTTCCTTTCCCTTCCCTTCCAGTCTTATCCTATCCCTTCCCTTCCCTTCCCTTCCCTTCCCTCCCACCCTTTGTTTCCCTGCCCTTCCCTTCCCACCCTTTGTTTCCCTGCCCTTCCCTTCCCTTTGTTTCCCAGCCCTTCCTTTCCCTTCCCTTCCCTTCCCTTCCCTTTGTTTCCATGCCCCTCCATTCCCTCCCTTTCCCTTTGTTTCCGTGCCCTTCCTTTCCCTTCCCTTCAGCTCTCTTCCCATTCCATTACATCCCATCCCTTCTTTTCATCTCAAGTCACATCCTCGTCTGTCGCCGACCATTCGGTCCCCTACCCTCCCATCCCCTCTTCTCCCATCCCATCCGATGCCATCCAGTCTCATCCCGTCCCATCGCATCCCCTCCAATACTCTTCATTTCCTTTCCTTTCCCTGCCGTCATTCCCCACACCACTCCTCCCCTCCCCTTCTTTATTTCTCTTCACTGACATTCCTCCCCCGACCCCCTTCCAGAGGTCATGTGCAGGTTGGGTACATTACACACATTCCATCATGTACGCAGATGCTCTCTCTCTCTCTCTCTCTCTCTCTCTCTCTCTCTCTCTCTCTCTCTCTCTCTCTCTCTCTTTATATATATATATATATATATATGTATGTATGTATGTATAGAGAGATACATACATACATACATTATTTAAATATTTGTGATGTATCTGTGCTAAAATTATTATTTAAAAATTTTCATTTCTCATTGTTTTTATATTTATCATTATTATTATTAATGTCCATGTTTTGGTACAAATGTCGAAGTATTCTTTCCATCACTAAATCTTTTCCTCCACCATTTTCGTCGTTATTTTTCTTTCCAATATCCATTATCAGTCACGGGGAGGAAGGTGAAGTCAATGGATTTCCGATGCCAATATTTCCGTCCGCCAATTTATACACCTAAGTCATTTTAGCCCGTGGCTTCCCGCCATTAATTTAGCGTTTGCCCTCACACTTCACAACATCTCGTCTCGCGCGGTGTACCCTTTTTTTTTTTTTTTTCCTCCCATTTCTCTTCCCTCACGCTTATTTACTGCGTCTCGTGCTTCCTCCCTTCCTAATTTTGTCTATTTGCGGAATTGGGAGAGATAGTTCACCCTCTCTCTTGCTCATTTTCCCCCCTCTCTCTAGCGCACCCTATCCCTCGGTCACCACTTGAAGAAGGTTATCCCTCGCTCACCGCTTGAAGAAGGTACGACTTCCTGGCTTCCGTCCTCAGGGTCCGCCATCTTTGTTTACATTTGGTAGCGTCCTCTGTCACAATGGCAGCGGGGACACCAGCTGACCGTGTTTACCTTATACCTACATACATACATCTCCATGAACCCTTTCAGTACAAAAGGCTTGATATATCAGATATTATACCCCTCAAAATGTCACTTTTTTGAGAGGAGGAGGAAAGGAAGACTAAGATCGAAATGGAGTTATTAGATTATATGTTACAGTTTTAAGGTCGTGAGGACGACTAAGATAGAAATGGAGGTATTAGATTATAATTAAATTCGACTTAATGAGAGATTTGTGTGTCAAGGGTATGGAGAGCAGAATAGCTTAAAGAAGAAAGGTGGATTTTTTTTTTTTTTTTTTTTTTTTTTTTTTTTAATGCGAGGAAGAAGGAATCAAAGGCCATGAGCCCGCAGTAACAGTTCCCTCCAAGAGAAAAACAAAATACAATAGAGAGCCAAATTCAAGATCCGATCATTTTGAGATGCCTGGACACACTGCGTTTGAAAGACTGGAGATCATAGGCAGCAGGAAATACAGATAGAGGGAGACAGTTCCAGAGCTGACCTGTTGCATAAATGAAAGACTGGGAGTAACGGTTAACTCTTGCATTAGAGAGTTGGACAGAAAAGGGATGAGAGTTTGCTGCCAGACGGGTGCTACGCGCACGTCGTAGAGGTGGAGGAATGCAAGCAGACAGTTCAGAGGAGCAGTGACCATTAAAGTAGCGATAGAAAAGAGATAAAGATGCAACAGTGCGGCGAAGAGACAGAGGTTGAAGGGAGTCAGTAAGAGGAGGAGAGTTAATGAGACGAAAAGCCTTTGACTCCACCCTATTGAGAAGAGCTGTGTGTGGGGAGCCTCCCCACACATGAGAGTTGTACTCCACACAGGGGCGGATAAAACCCCTGTATAGAGACAACAATTGTGCAGGGGTAAAGAAAGAGCGGAGTCGGCTTAGCACACCCAATCTTTTGGAAGCAGATTTTACAAGAGATGTAATATGATCTTTCCAAGATAAGTCCCGAGTAAATGAAACCCCAAGCATGTTCAAGGATGATGCAGGATTAAGCTGAATATTATTAAACATTAATGGGTATACCTGTGGAAGATTTTGTCGGGTTGATAGGTGTAAGAACTGAGTCTTAGATGCATTAAAGACAACCATATTATTTTTACCCCAGTCAGAGATACGAGCCAAGTCAGACATTAGGTGTGCCATAGCCTCATCCCTTGTTTCTTGAAGTAACTGTTGAGATGGGCGTTGCGGGAACCGAATGGAAAGGTGAAGGGTGGAGTCATCAGCATATGAGTGGATAGGGTTAGATGTACAGCTTAGAAGATCATTGATGAATAAAAGGAAGAGAGTTGGTGACAGGACAGAGCCCTGAGGAACACCACTGTTGATAGATCTAGGAGAAGAACGATAGCCGTCTACAACAGTGGCTATAGAACGACCAGAAAGGAAGCTAGCGATGAAGGCACAGATAGAAGGATAGAAACCGTAGGAGGGCAGTTTGGAAATTAAAGATTTATGCCAGACTCGATCGAAAGCCTTTGAGATGTCAAGTGCAATGGCAAAGCTTTCGCCGAAGTCCCGAAAGGAGGATGACCAGGAGTCTGAAAGGTAGGTGAGAAGATCGCCAGTGGAGCGTCCCTGACGGAACCCATACTGACGATCAGAAAGAAGGTTGTGATAGGAAAGATGCCTTAAAATTTTTCTATTAAGAATTGACTCGTTAAAGCAATTGGACGATAGTTGGAGGGTTGGGAGTGGTCACCCTTCTTTGGGACTAGCTGAATGAGAGCAAACTTCCAGCAAGAAGGAAAGGTACAAGTTGACAGACAAAGGCGAAAGAGTTTGCCTAGGCAGGGTGTAAGCACAGAAGCACAGTTCTTGAGAACAACGGGAGGGACCCCATCAGGCCCATATGCCTTGTTAGTACTGAGGCCAGTGATGGCAGAAAATACATCAACTGAAGAAATTTTAATGTCAGCCATGAGGAAGTCAGAGGGGAGAAGTGATGGAGGAACAGCACCGGAATCGTCTAAGGTGGAATTGGAGGAGAAAGTCTGTGCGAAGAGATCTGCTTTATCAGTAGAAGAAATAGCTACAGAACCATCAGAGTAGAAAAGAGGAGGGAAGGATGATGAGGTAAAGTTGTTAGAAAGATTTTTGGCAAGGTGCTAGAAGGAGCGGGAAGAATTCGAGTTGGAGAGTTGAGAGCATTTAGTATGGATGAAATTATTTTTAGTAGAGCGAAGAACAGACTTAGCACGATTCGGGCAGAAACGTAAAGATGATGTGATTCAGGGGTGGGTTGGCTCCGGTACCTTTTGTAGGCCCTCTCCTTGTTGCGGACAGCATTAGAACAAGCGTGATTAAACCAAGGCTTTCTTGCGTTAGTCAAAGGATATGAGAAAGGAATGTATGCTTCCATGCCCGAGAGAATAACCTCCGTAATGCGCAAGGCACACTCAGATGGCTCACGGCCATGGAAGCAATAATCATTCCAGGGAAAATCAAAGAAGTACTGCCTGAGGGCCTCCCAGTTCGCGGCTCCAAAATGCCACAGACGACGTTTCCCTGGAGGGTCCACAGGCCGTACCGGAGTGATAGGACAGGTTAAGGTAATAAGGTTGTGATCGGAGGAGCCCAACGGAGAGAAAGATTAACAGAGTAAGCAGAAGGATTAGTTGTGAGGAAGAGGTCAAGTATGTTGGAGCTCTCTCCAAGGCGGTCAGGGATACGGGTAGGGTGCTGTACAAGCTGCTCTAGGTCATTAAGGATAGAAAAGATGTAGGCTTATTCACCAGGTGGATCCGTGAAAGGAGAGGAGAGCCAAAGGTGGTGGTGAACATTGAAATCTCCAAGAATGGCGATTTCAGAGAAAGGAGAAATGGACAGAATGTGTTCCATCGTAGAAGTAAGATAGTCGAAGAATTTTTGATAGTCAGTAGAATTAGGGGATAAGTAAACAGCACAGATATATTTAGTCAGAGAATGACAGGAAAGCCGAAGCCAGAGTGTGGAGAATTCAGAAGAATCAAGTTCAGGAACACGAGAGCAAGATAAGTCGTTGCGTATGTATACACAACAGCCACCTTTGGCTTTGAAATGAGTATAGAGAAAGTAGGAGGATACAGAAAAGGGTTTGCTGTCGGTTGCCTCAGACAGCTGAGTCTCCGTCAGAAAAAGAAGGTGAGGTTTAGAGGAGGAGAGGTGGTGCTCAACAGAGCGAAAGTTAGATGAAAGGCCGCGAATGTTGCAGAAATGAAGAAGAAGAGAGTCAGACAGTGGTTCCAGGCACCTCGAGTCGTCACCGGGAGAGGGGCAGATGGTGGGGGCATTTATGGTCCCCCCCCCTGGGGACTCCGAGGCTTGATTAATCGACGCCATTTTTGTGAATTTTGAATAGGAAGTGTAGTGTGTACGTGCATGTAGTTTGGTGAAGATAGTTAGAGAAATTTGTACTGGAGAGCATGCTGGCCTACTCTCTGTGTAACTGAGACACTGAAAAAGTTCAGCAAAGGGGGATGGTCAGGAACTAGTCCTGAGGGCTGATGAAACGGGAGCTCCAGCACTCCCTGTCATCAGCTTTCTATCCACCTCGGGAGTACTGCCCTGCTCGACTGGTGCTACAGCCGTGAAGGCTTTGATTCAGACCAGAGGACTGAGTACAGAGGCTGCAGGATGAGTGCGTAAAGCTATGTCAGTGCCCACAGTAACGTATGGGTGTGAGACTCTGGCATGGCATGTGTTTGAAAAGTCAAGATTGAGAGCGGTGAAACTGGTACTGGTAAGGAATGTGTGTGTGGCTCGTGTAGGTTGGATAGATAGAGACTTAGAATTGTGAAGAATTTGGAATAAGGAAGTCTGTTGTTAGAAGGGTAGAAATGAGTGTGGTTAGATGATAAAAGAATTGATGTAGATAGCAGGTATATATGCGTGAGTCTGAAGATGAGAGGTAGCGTATTAAGAGTTAGGTCACAAACTGAATATGATTTATCCTCCTCGGGTCAGAAACGCTTCAGTGACAACCACTCCCAACCTTGATTTAGTTATTTAATTAAAGATATTGAGAGCAGTCATTTACAGTGGATGTGAACAAAGAATAAATAAATTGCTCCATCTAATTCAGTACTAAATCACTTACAGCATCAGAGGCAAACTTTTTCTGTCAGTATCTCAGTATTCATAGTTTAAGCACACTGCAGTTTAGTATAAGCACTACATAACTCCACGCACTGTCTGTTTTGGTATAGTATCACTAAGAAATATGTAGTGCATAGGTACCATTAAGAGAAAAAAAAAGTATTCTCATTATGTCTGCTGTACCGCTGGCCCTCCAGTCCCTTTCATCACCATTCACTACATCGATTCTTCCACATACTGTACTATCCCTACATCAGGAAAAAGTAGACAGTGGCCACTTGTAGCCGCTCACAGTGTTGTGACTTGTTACGACTATTTACAGTGTTTTTCATAATTAATCACTATGACCAGCAGTCATAAACATTGTTTCACACATAACCCTTAACTAATATCCTAAACATTCTTGACAGTAACCTAATAAGCATAAACGGTGACGTACATTGTCCCTCGCATTAAAAAGATAAATAAATAAAAAAAACTACACATACTACAGTGACCTCCGCCCCCTAATGTTATGAAACATCACACAGGTACTATTAATTACCTGGTACAGGAGCAGGAAGGGCGTGGGCACTGTTAACCGGTCACTGGTTGTGATCTGGCTGGGCGGGGACGCCCTTCTTCACACCCACCAGTGGCACCAACTACCTAATCCAGACAAAGCTGCATTCCCTGCGGTCTTTACGGACTAATAGGATTGCAGTACCTAACACAAAGCGTACCATTTGAACAGAACAAAAAAGCAACCATCGTAAAGTAATAAAACAGAAACCACAGAGTTTCAGACACTAATCATATATAAAATGTTGTACAGTATAATTCAGTAAGAGTCATTTTACAAATACACACACAGAATAAGGGCATGTAGCCTAGTTCCTATCGAGTAAATATATACAAGGCTAAGGGTTGCGTTAAGACCAAGAGGAAGACTGATGGATATGGTAAATACTTGTGAGAGGGTGAAGTATGGAGGCTGAAGAGACCAAAGAACTGACGATGAAGCAATTTGGATGCATCAAGTTTGTACGGAGATGCACATGATTTGTATCGAGTGTCTCTTAGACTTTTCATGTGGCTTTGGAGATTTCGTGGCACCTCTTCCTTGGCGATCCATTTTGCCTGTTACACCTTAATATCCTTTTCTATCTCACTAGTACAAACTAGGTCGATTTTAAGATCATATACCCTACGAGGGAATATTAAGAAGTTTAGGCAAATAATATCGTTAAGGATGAGATACTACAAAGTCTCGTGTATCACCTGTAATACACCTTCAGTACCGCAGGTGTTTGTAAGGCGGGTCTAAAAGAGAGGGAAACATATGTGATTGATTTCCGGTTGCGAGGTGAACGACGGTGTGGCCTGTTTCACTGGGTATGGCTTTGACAGTTATCCGGCTTGTATGATTTCTCTTTGCCACTGTGTTCGCTCTTATCCTATCTCTTTGGAGGGAGTAAAGGATAGGATGATGATGATGATGATGATGATTTATGATTTCTCTTTCTTCGTCGCTATATTCGACCTCTTTAGTGGGAATAAAGGATGGGATGTTGATGATGCAGAGGATAAATATCTTGCCAGCAGCAACGATGATGATTTTGTCGATGACGATGACAATGACTAACGCAGTGTGTGAAATCTTCAGCCTGGGAATTTTATATTATAGTGTTGCTCTCTCCTGGCGATTTTATTCAGCACAGGGTTGACTTTGAAGCGGAGGAAATAATTAATATAACATCCATTAACCTCTTTCAGCATAAAACGTTTCCCCTAAGCTGAATAAAATCGTGAGGCAGCTGCGAGAATTATGACATCGAACTGAAGGGGTTAGAATGTGAGAGTTTAGCATTCACCCCCCACTAAAAAAAAAAGAAAAAAGAAAGAAAAAAGTAAATTGTGCAGCGGACTGAACATAGACACGCCATTATATCGTGAGTCTGGCACCAGGTCTGTTATGCAGATGTGTCCTTCATTTTCCCGAGCTGAGAGAGAGAGAGAGAGAGAGAGAGTTTCTTTTCCCTTTCTCTCTTCATGTTCTTTGGTCGTTTCTGCATTCATTCATGTCATTCAGCAATTCCAGATTCCTTTTCCTTTTTCCTTCTCTGCTTTCGTCTTTCTTTCCATCCATCCTCTCTTCTTTTTCCCTCTCTTCCTCCTGCCATTCACTGTATCTCAATCACAGGCCACTCTCACTATCAATTCTTTTGCCTCTCTCTCTCTCTCTCTCTCTCTCTCCGTTATTTCCTCCTATATTCTTTCTCTCCCACCCTCCCGTGCTTCTTCCTCTCTTCTTTTTTTTTTTTTTTCCTTCCCTTCCTTCTTCAGACCATTACTTCCACCATTTCCCTCAGCTTTCCTTCTTCCTTCCCATTCGCCTGTCATCCTTCCTTCCCTCCCTTCCTCCTTCTATCTTTCGTTTCACCCTCTCTCCTTCCCTCCTTCTCACCTTCCCTCTTTCCTTCCTCCCTCTCCACTTCCCACTTTCCTCCTTCCTCCACTCACCCCTCTCTACATCTTCCCTCTGTCCTTCCCTCTCTCTATCCTTCCCTCCTCTCTCCTTCCCTCTCACCTCTCCCTCTGTCCTTCCGTCTTCCCTCTCCCTTTCCAGTTCCCTCTCTCCTCCCACTCTCTCCCTCCTTCCCTGTCTGCCTCCGCTCATACATCTCACCTCGAGGCGTCAGTAACAGATGCTTGTATATTAAGCCTGGGTGTTAGGAAGTCGATAGTCTTATGTAACACACACACACACACACACACACACACACACACACACACACACACACACACACACACACACACACACACACACAGTTATGTATGACTTCATGCACCTCATCCCCCTCCCCCCCACACACACATGTACAGTGTTACCCACACCCACTCATATGACTGCATGCACTTCACACACACACACACACACACACACACACACACACACACACACACACACAACGTGCCCCCCAGACTCGCGTTTACAGCCCCATAAAGTGGTGGTGTTGTGGTAAACCCGCCAAAATTTTTATCTGCGAACTTCGAACCAGTTAAAAAAAAGACCACGCGAAATATGTGACTCTAGGGAATATTGGCGTGGGTTTTAGGATAATTTAAGGGGTCGTTTTAGAGCGGTTTTGGGGTCATTGTGGGGTAATTTTTTTGTAATTTTAGTGTAATTTCGGGGTCGTCATAGGGTAATTTCGGGGTCGTTTTAACTTCGGAGTCGACATAGAGTAAATTTGGGGTCATCATAGAGTAATTGGAGAATTGTTTTGGAGTAGTTGTAGGGTTCTTTTAGGATAATTTGGGGATCATTTTAGTGTAATTTGGGTGTCGTGTTACTGTAAGTTTGGGGAAATTTGGATCTCATTTTAAGGTTCTGGGATATTTTAGGTTGTCTGAGTTTTTGTAGGGTCGGTCTGAAGGTTCTAGGTTTGATTTAGGGTTCTTAGGGCTCATTTAGGACGCTTCCAGGGTATTTTAGGTTTTTTGGTCGTTTTAGAGTCGTTTAGAAAGAATAAGAATCTTTAGAGTTGTGTTTGGACCTTTTGGCCCAAACACAACTCTAAAGATCTCTTTGGTTAGTGACCTTTGGTCATTTTAGGGCGGTTTTAAAGTCATTTGGGTAGTTTGAGGGCCTCTTTGATAGTTTTAGGGTAGTTTAGGTCGTTCTAGGGCCGTTTAAGTTGTTGCAAGGCCATGTTTATGTATTTGTATGGCCGTGTTGGGGTGGTTGTACGTGGTCATCTGTGTCGTTTGAGAGGCCACGAACACAGGCTTCTGAAATCGTCAAAAAGTGGGTTTTCACATTTGCGCTCTGATAGTAGCGCCCCTTCTTTCTAATGACACCTGTTGAGGAAATCAATCAATCAATCAATCATTTCCTGTGGCACCCTCGGGGATGCATAGGGCCTCGATGAACTCACACCACCACATCCTATCTTGTGCTAACTCCTCAAGATCTCCCCAACACTCATCTCCAGCTTCCCGTCTCATTGTCCTCACCCACGTCTCTTTTGGCCTTCCTCTACCTCTCCTACCAAGTGCCACCCACCCTGGTGTACCTCGTACTATTCCCTGTCTCCTATACACATGTCCTAGCCACTTCCATCGTGAGAATCTAACATATTCATCAATCGGCTGCACTCCCGTTATTTCTCTAATTCTACTATTTGGTATCCTTTCCCACCACTTAACTCCTAATATTCTTCTTAGTGCTTTATTTTCAAACACCAAGAATTTATTTTCCATAGTCACTGTGCTGTACCAAGACTCGTGTCCATAAATTAAGATACTCCTAACCATTACCTTATAAAGTTTGATTTTTGTATGCACAGAAAAATTGTTATTATTCCAAATATTTTTAAGCATTCCCATTGCCTGATTAGCCTTCTTTAACCTTTCCTCGAATTCAAAGTTCAAAGAACCATCCTTGGCTAAATAAGTACCTAAATATTTAAACCTATCAACTTGCTTTACAACCATACCTCCAATTACACATTCCTGCGCATTTTCCATATTCATATTGATTATTTCAGTTTTTCCACAATTAATAACCAAACCCACCTTGCGACCTTCACTCACCAAACAGTCCAACACTCTCTGCATCTCTTCTGGCCCATCACAAATCAAAACTATATCATCTGCATAATCTAAATCCAAAAGTTTCCTGTTCTCTCCCCAAAGTATACCTGCACCGGTTTCTGTTCCAACGCGTTTCATAATGTAATCAATGACCAATATAAATAGTAAAGGCGATAGAACACCACCTTGAATTACTCCGGACTTGACTTCAAACGAATCACTCAGACAACCATCAACCATCACTTTACAAAATGTGTCCTCATGCATGTTCATAATGACCCTCACAAACTCCTCTGGTATTCCATAATGTCTCATGATCTTCCCCATAGTCTCTCTCGAAACACTATCAAAAGCCTTTTCAAAATCAGCAAAACAAAGACTTAACGGTACTCTCATTTCATTAACTTGCTGCATCAAATGCCTAACTATAAAGATCTGATCATTGCAACCACGTCCCTTTCTAAAACCAGCCTGTTCATCCCTCAGAATACCCTCAACCACCGGCTCCAACCTATTTAACAACACTCTACTGAAAACTTTCAAAGCTGTCGGTGACAAAGAGATTCCCCTCCAATTACCACATTCACTCAGGTCTCCCTTCTTCGGAACTTTAACAATTACACCATTCTTCCAAACTGATGGTAGTAACCCCGTCACCCATATCTTATTGAATAGCTTGGTCAAGATCATTATTAATCTATCCCCCTCCACTTTAAACATACCGAAGATTAAGAACACAGTAACATAGCAAAATGTTCTACCCCACCCCCAGACCCTCCAACCATGAGCCGTACAGGAAAATAAGGAGAAAGAACACCTTTGACAAGTGAAATACCAGTTAGGATTCATATGAGAGAGAGAGAGAGTGAGAGGAAGGGAGAGAATGAGAGAAAGCGAAATATGGAGGGTGAGTTCAAGGAAGACAGACATTATAGTACCTTACAGAGATGGAAAGGAGTAGATAGGGAGGGTTGATAAGTTAATGGAGAGAGAGAGAGAGAGACAGAGGGAGAGGGAGAGACAGACAG
>NC_136954.1:64697408-64844908 GCF_032717465.1 Coenobita brevimanus | reverse complement strand
ATTCTGATGTACTTCATCTATTGAAAGTCTAGTAATTTTTTAGGTTAAGTAATTGTTATGAAAAGGGCAATGTATTTTAATGAACTGCTTCACTCCAATGATGTAGTTTTGTTCTGTCATCGCTACCACCAGACGATTTAATTCAGTGTTGAAGATGCTTTTCAACACGGAGGGATTAGATATAGCCTTCAATAGCCCTTTTATTCTACCAGAGCATCCCTGAGCTGAATAAGAGCGTCTGGAGGAAGGAAGACTATACTATAAAAATACACCATTGGTTGAAAAGGTCGAGAGTGAAAGCTGGACTCACAGCTTGATATTGTTGGTTTGAAGGTTGGACCTGTACTGATACCAGCCGAAGTTTAATGGTTTTAATTGTCAGAAAAAGGCCAGATAAAAACTGTTTATCCAAAGAAAGGGGCGTTTAATTTGGAGCGAGGCGAGTGATGGGAGAGCCAGCTGTTGATGTTAGCTCTGAAAAGAAGAAAAAAAAATACTGCAACGGAGGGACTGCCGTGTAATAACAGAGTTTTTACTTTCCAGGCTTAAAAATGTTCCTTGGTGGAAATTGTCGTGACCATTGTGAGATCAGAGTGGATCCAGAGAAAAGGAGCGGGGAAAGTGCTGTCTAATTGCACCTAATAAAGAAAAACGGAAAAGGATAAAACGAACTTCATTGATGACAGAAATAAGTGATGCCGTTTTATAAAGTGCTACTGGTGCATTGAATAAATTTTTAGTTGATGCAGAGACAACCCAGAACACTCTAGGGCCTGCTGGGACACGGCAAGACACTTTAGAATACTCCAACACAGAAAAAAAAAAAAAGATCCGAAAATAAGGAAAAGAAACAGGAAAAACAATGGCATGGCGAGGTGGGCGTCCAAAGCTTCGGATTTAGCAAGATGGCTGCAGTTCCTCCGAAGTCCCTCACCCGCTCCCGGTCCCTGCCAGATGTGAACGGCAGTGGGGATTGGAGGGAGGGGCAGGATGGAGGGGGAGGGGGAGGGAAGAAGTGGAGGGAGGGCCGGAAGAAGGAGTGGGAGGGAGGGGAAGTGGCTGGGGGAAGAGATTCAGGAGTGGTCGTCGTTGCTTCAGACCATGCTTCATTCGGCTCGGACGCTCACTCCTCTCTCCTCGGGGAAATACCATCGGGCATCGCTGTGTCGGAAGTACCATCAGAGGAGGGCGGGGAGGGACGTGCGGTTGTTAATGAGGACCCCACCAAGAAGGAGACGATAGGACGGCACTACTATCCTGAGGGAGGGTGGGGATGGGTGGTGGCAGTGATGGCCATGATGGTTCAAATAGTGGCTCACGGGCTTCACCAGGCTGCCGGGGTCCTCCTACTGCACACGCTCAGCACCTTCCCTGATTCGACCCTTCTTGCTGCCAGTAAGTACAAGGAAAGATATTGGTAGTTTTCTATATGTATCTGTTTCCATACTCCCAGTTACCATATTTCTTTTAGTGTGTGTCCCGTCTTGTTGCTAGTAATTACAAAATAGAAATTCCCTTTTCTTTGAATGTATGCTATACTTATCAGATTCCACCCATTTCGTAACCAGCAAGTAAAATATGTAAAGTTTTTAATTATTTGTTACAACTAAGTCATCGTCGTCCAGGATTCATCACTTTTCGCAGCTAGTAAGTAAAAAAAAATGTTCATTGTTGTTTCTTTTGTCACAACTTGTCACTTTTTAATTCACTTTTCACTTTTTTTTTATTCACTCGTTTTTCTTGATGTTTTTGTACTTGATTATCTTTCTGGTTTGCTTTCTTTCTGTTTCCTTCTGCCTTTTTTAAGGCACCTGTTTTACCAAGTCTTTTCCATCCCCAAATCTTAGTCTTTGATTAGTGCTGTTTCTTATGCCGTCTTACTGAAGAGATTAAAATAATGTATATGTATCTTACTAAGTTTCCAGTAATGAGAAAAGAAAGGCGGATGTGATGATTGACAAAAAAAAGAAAATATTAATAAGGATTATGCTCTTTAGCCTAATGTGTGTGTGTGTGTGAGAGAGAGAGAGAGAGAGAGAGAGAGAGAGAGAGAGAGAGAGAGAGAGAGAGAGAGAGAGAGAGAAATGGGTAGATGGATTGTCAGATAGCTATACTGTATAGACAACGAAAGGCAGAAGAATGGAGGGATAGATCGACGGAAGCATAGATGTATTATAGATAGGTGGATGGATAGAGAGATAAGTGGATAGACTAATGACTAATAGACAGTTAGACAGGTAGATAGCTTGGTTGACGTTCTTTCTTTAGTCCATCCCTCGTTTCTCACATTTCCTTTCGTTTTGATATATGCCAAAATATTTTTAACTCGTCCACATAATTTCCAAAAAAAATCGACAGCTGGAACGAATAGAGAAAGAAAGGTTGACAAAGATGGGACTGAGAAGGGAGGTAGATGAGAGGATGAGGAGAGGGAGACACAGAACGAGATGGGGGAGTATGTGAAAGAGGGAGTGGTGATAGAAAGGCTTGGAGAGGTGATAGAGAGGCTTTTTTTCTGTCACTCTAGAAGTAGCTCTGGGATTAGGAGTGTGATTGTAGATAGATGAAAGTAGATAGATTGATGAGCATATAGGAGGTAGGTAGGTGGGCATTATGTAGATAGACAGAAAGTACAGTAGATAGATGGGAAGGTAGAAGACACGAGAGTAGATAGACACACGTACAGAGAAGATAGACAGGTTGACAAGCAGATGGACAAAAATAGAAAATAAAATGAAATAAGCAGACAGATATGTGAAGAGATAGATACGTGGGACAGATTGATAGATACAGTAGATAGACAGGTGAGTAGGTGCTAGATAGATAGCACAAAATACAGACTAACTGATAGATACATACATAGACAGATAGACAAAAGATAGACAGCGGAGCAATACGTAAAGACAGCTTCAAGGAGTCTGTATGAAAAATGCCACCTCAGAAAGTAATAAAAATGTCCCCGCTGGAATTTATATTTGTATTTATTGTGAATTTATATATACGTACTCTGCCTCAAGGACTCTCTCTCTCTCTCTCTCTCTCTCTCTGACTCACACCTCCTATCTCACCTGAATTTTCCATTTCACACTAAAACATTGTGCTCTTCATCTACATATGGACCCAGGACGGACCCTCTCTGTCTTCCGCCCCGAATTAAAAGTGTTCTCAATATGGTGCCCAATTTTTCTCTCACGGGGGTTTAATTTTGACTCCTGGGTCCAAATTTTCGCACATTGACTTCTTTTCTTTTTTTTACTGTAGTGTTTATTGATTTTTTTTATTTATATATTGGTTTTAAAATTTCCCACAATTAAAAAAAAACTCGTCAAGATTTTCCCACGTGTCTCATAATTTTCAAACTGCTTGTCAAAATTCACAGACTGAAAAAAAAAAAGAAAAAAAAAAAATCCCCACAGATGTCAAACTTTTTCCATGATATTTTTCCCACTTTGATTTGATATTTAGATCATATTTAAAGTTTCCCTTGGGATTTGAAATATTCCCTCGAAGTTCAGGACAGTTTCGAGCAACAATTACAATAATCCTGTAGGGTTATAGATATTCCTTCGACGGCCAAAATATACCTGGAACTCAAAATTTTCCAAAAAAAAAAAAAAAAAAAAAAAATTTCCCACAGATTTTGGAATATTGCCACTAGTTTTTTTTCCCAGTGTTTATTTATTTAATTTTTTTCACTGTTTTTAAGTTTCCCAAAAGTTTTACTATATTTCCTTGAGTCTGAAGCGTTCTTAGGTGTTAAAATTTTCCCTCTGGTCTTCAAATTTTCTGAGGTAATCAAAATAACTCATAACTCCATCAGTACGATGACGTCTTTCCTGTTACTCGTGTTACCGCCAGACGATTTTATTCCCGATTAATGAAAGAGACAGATAGATAGATAGATAGATAGAGGTATAGAAATACAGATAAGTAGAGACAGATATATCTATCTATCAATCTATCTTTCTATAGAGAGAGAGAGAGAGAGAGAGAGAGAGAGAGAGGTGGAGGAAGGAGGTAAATCAACATTTCTGGTAAACTTTCTCAACCTGCTTCGTATATAAAATTTAAATAAAAAGATAATCACACACAATATAAAGATAAGTTATAATAAACGGAATTCATGGAGGCAGGGACCAAAATATTGTCTTGTTAACAAAAATATATATACATGAAACCTTCCAGAATAGACAAACATATATGAAAACTTAGAATTGATTATTTAAAAGGGCAGGAGCTCATTTCCATATTATTACCCTGCTATCGGTGTGCAATTTTATACGCCTTGGGGAAGCTCGTATCGTGTGAAGGATGGAAATTGTGAATGTTTGTGGCTAAGGTAAGAGTAAGAGATTTATTTATTATTACGAGACGGTAGGGTAAAGGTTGTTAACTTTGCTTACTGTTTCCAGAGAGAGAGAGAGAGGCGCTGTTACGAATAATGGAATTTTTAGTTTTATAACAGGATTAGGGCTGTTAAATTTGCTTAGCATTTACAGAGGGGGAGCGGGCATATATAAGAGAATTTTTTTTGATAATACGATAATGGCTGTTAACTTAGCATTTCCAGAGAGAGAGAAAGAGAGAGAGTACAAATGGCTATTCCTTCCAGCGTTCCCAAGTCAGTTCTGCATCTGGTTTAAATTTTAGGAACAACAGCCTGGAAAATTAAATAAAAGAAGGAGAAGAAAAATGCTACTTCATTCTGCAGGGTGATAAAAAAAAGTCGCTGTGCTGTAGGAGAGGGGAAGTGTGGTAGTGTGTGGTGTGGTAGTGTGTAGTGTGGTATGAGTGGTGTAGTAGTGTGAAATGTGGTATTGAGTGATGTGGTGTGGTGTGGTAGTGTGTGGTATGGTTGTGTGTGGTGTGGTTGTGTGTGATGCGGTAGTATGTGGTGTGGTGGTGTGTGGTGTGGTAGTGTGTGATGCGGTAGTGTGTGGTGTGGTTGTGTGTGGTGTGGTAGTGTGTAGTGTGGTAGTCTGTGGTATGGCAGGAGTATGGTATGGTAGTAGGGTGGTGTGGTAGTGTGTGATGTGGAAGAGTGTGGCGCGATAGTGTGAAGTGTGATTGTGTTGTAATGTGTGATGTGGAACCGCGTGGTGTGGTATTGTGTGGTGTAGCAGTGTGTGATGTAGTAGTGTGAGGTGTGGCAGTGTATATGATGTGGCAGAGTGTGATGTAGAAGTGTGTGGTATGGTAGGGTTTGATGTGGCAGTGTGTGGTGCAATAGTACGTATGTAGTGTGGCAGTGTGTGTGTGTGTGTGGTGCAGTAGCGTGTGATGTGACTGTGTGTTGTGTGGCAGTGTGTGGTTTAGTAGTGTATCGTGTGACTGTTTAGTATGGTAGTGTATGGTGTGACTCTGTAGTGTGGTAGTGTGAGGTTTGGTAGTGGGAGACGGTAGTGTGAGGCTTGGCACTGTGTGGTATGGTAGTGTGTGCTTTGGTAGTGTGAAGTATGGCAGTGTGTGGTGTGGCAAAGAGTAGTGTGGTCCTGTGATAGTTCCTTGTATAATCTGTGTAAAAGAGAGCAAAGCATTATAACCCCTTGTAATCCCTATCATACTGCCTGTAAAAGAGTAGGGGGGGGGGAGTGCTAGGGGTCGCTGAAAGGATTACGGGGGGTAGGGGAAGGGGAAGGAAGGAAGAGAGGAGAGAGAGAGAGAAAGAGGAGAGGAAGACGAGGAAAGTTTTGGAGAGGGATGAGGAGTAAGAGAGGGAAAAAAAAGAAAAAGAGAGATGGGGAAAGGAGGGGAAGGAAGAAAAGGAGAGGGGATGTGGATAGGATCGGGTGTGGGTTGAGGGGTAGGGGAGGGGGATGAAGGGGGAGGAGAATGGGGAATAGAGGTTTGCTAGAAAGGTGAAGGTGAATAGGAGAGGGATGAGGCTGGGGAGTTGGGTGGGGAAGGGGTAGAGAAGATAAAAGATGGAGGAGAAAGGATAAATGGAGAGGTGGGGTTGGATGAAGGTTAGGAAGGGGGCAGGGGTAGGAGAAGGGAGTGATAGGGGAGAGAGGGGAGATACAGGTAGAAGAAGGGAGTAGGAGATGTAGATGGGGGTGGGGGGAAAAAAAGAGAGGGAAGAAGGAGAGAAGGGGAGGGAAAAGGCTTACGAAAGGGGAAGGTAGGAGAGAAGATGAAGGGGAGAAGAAAGGAGGAGGATTACATGGAGAGAGAATGAATGAGAAGTAGAACAGTTACGAACAGTTGCAGACATAGCTATCGCATCACTTCATTACGATAAAAAACGATGCCGTGAGCAATAACTTTGAAAACTGAGTGATGCGATCTTCAGAATCCAGAGAGCTTTGTCAGAATATTGTGTAAGAGTTTCATAATGGTTAGACTAAAAAATGCAGATATATTATTGCCCACTTAAATTTCAGGGATATTATTGCCCACGGTTTTGCATACACAGATCACACAGAGCTACAGGCCCTTGCGAGATTATCCAGCCGTAATAGTTAACCTTCAGACTGTTAGGGATTTACCATTGCTAATTAAAATCGCCTGATACCAACCAGAATGGAACACCTTTAACAACGATGCCAGTGAGACGATTAACTAGAATAAAATCGCCTGGCGGTGGTAAGAATGAAAAAAGAAAGGACCTCATCGGAAAGAGAGAGAGAGAGAATAAACAGTCTGGCGGTAACAAGAACAATCCATTAGAGGTCATCGTACTTGCGGGTGGTAGTCATAATCTTGTCAAGGCTAATTACCAAGTGACAAGCTTTAGTAGTGTAATTAACTGGGCTAATGGGGTGATTAAATGGTTAGGAGGACAGCAGTAAAGTTAATGGGCGGAATGTACTCTGTGTACTGTGTGTGGGGAGAGGGAAGGGGAAGGGGAGGGGAAGGGAGAGGAAAGGAGGAAATAGATACAGGAATGAGAGGGAGATGGGAGGAGGGGAAGGAAGGGAAAGAGAGAGGAGGAGGAAGGGAAGGAAGGGAGAGAGAGGGGGGGGAGGAGGGGAAGGGAAGAAGAGAGAGAGGAGGAGGATAGGAAGGAAGGGAATGAGAGAGACGAGGAGGATAGGACGGAAGAGAAAGAGAGAGGAAGAGGAGAGAGGAGGAGGATAGAAAGGAAGGGAAAGAGAGAGGGGAGGAGGATAGGACGGAAGGGAAGGAGAGAGGAGGAAGAGGGCAAGGAAGGGAAAGAGAGAGAGGAGGAGGAGGGAGAGAGAGAGAGAGAAGGGGAGAGGAGGGGAAGGAAGGGAAGGAGAGGAGGAGGAGGAGGGAGAGAGAGAGAGAGAGAAGGGGAGAGGAGGGGAAGGAAGGGAAGGAGAGGAGGAGGAGGAGGAGAGGAAGGAAGGGAAAGAAAGAGGAGGAAGAGGAGGGGAAGGAAGGGAAAGAGAGAGGAGGAGAAGGGAAAGAGGAGGAGGAGGAGGGGGGAAGGAAGGGAAAGAGAGAGGAGGAGGAGGAGGGAAAGAGAGGGAATGAGTAAGGGGGTGGAAGAGGAGTGGGGTGAGAAAGAGGAGGGGGAGGATGGGTATTGATGCAGGAAGGAGAGAGAGAGGGAGAGGGGGGGGGAGGGGTAAAGAAGGGCGAAACTAAGGGTGTAAAGAAAGAAAGAAACGCGAAAAGCAGGTCGAACTGAAATTAGAAGGAAGGAAACAAGAACACAATGAAGGCAAGAAAGGCGGGAGGAAGAAAGCAATTTAGTAAGAACGATAGAAGACAGACGGAAGGAAAGAAAGGATAGAAGACAGAAGAGGTGGAAGGGAGGAAGAAAAGAAGAGAAGAAAAGAGACGGAACGAAAGTAGGACGGAAGGAATGACTGAAAGAAAATGAGAGGCGGGAAGCAAGGGCAGAGTGATCTAAATCCCGAGGACGTGTGTAAATCCCCGAGACGTGCGTGTGATTCAATGTTTAGTCTCTCATCCGTCACACGTCTTGCCTCTCTTCCTTCAACACTCTTCTTCTTTATCTCACATCTCTCCTCTCTCTTCTCTCCCCTTCTCTCCTCCCCTCCCCTCACCCCCTATTTTGTCTCCTTACCTACCCTCTTCTACTTTCTGTTTCTCCTTATCCTTACTTTTTCTCTTACTTTTCTTCCCCTCCTGCCACCTTTTACTTCTCCCCTTCTTTCATCTCCCTCCCCACCTCATTTCTAATTCGTCTTATCTCTTGCTTCCTCTCTCTTTCGTCTTCCTTCCTCTCCAATCACATCCCCTTCTTGTATCATCTCTTCCCCTCCCTCTCTCTTATTCTCCCCACCTCCCCTCTCCTTATATCTGCCTCCTGTCTCCCCTTCCCCTGTCTACCGGACTTACCTTCCGCTCGACTTTTCTTCTCATCTTTCCCTCCTCACGGTTACCCCATCTTTACCTTCCATCTTTACCTTTATTCTCCCTCGCCCTCTTCCATCATTACCTCCCCTATGGCACCCCTCCAAATGCCCCAGACACACAGATTACAAGCAGCACAGTAGCTCCTCAGACACAGATGATAGGCAGATTGCACCGTGGCTGTCCTTTCTCCTTTGATCCCCATACTGAGAGATCAAAGTGGCATTGCTGTCACACCCCCCACCTCATGTATATACGGAGAGCAGGTTATGATGCCGTGATAGTCATTCATCCTTCCTTATCTCCATTCATACCTCTCTAGCATCACTGTATGGCCCCATATTCTCGCCAGATAAGTAGGCTATCTGGCACTCCTTCACTACCAGCATACTTCTTCCCTTGTCCGTGAGGAGAATAATAGAGTGTAATGTACAAAATATGTCGATTAGGAAGAAGTGCCATAAAGCTTCTTAAGGCTCGAGAACACGGCCCTGAATCGTTTATTGTCTTGAAGTAGAAGTGAATATACCACTAAATTTGTGTCATTATTATACTCAAATAACTTAGGTAAAGCTCACTGAAGAAATGTTAAAGTGCTACACGCAGAAGAGTGCGGATATGAATTGAAGTAACACTATATATTACTGATATTTCAAAAGACCCTACGACATATAAAATCACGTCTGCTAGTACCATCACACAGTCCGGAATGAGACAGCCCCGGCATGTATTCATAGTGTGTGGCGCTGTCTTTACTGCCGCACTCTTGTTATACGGTACTACTCCCAACCATACACACCCTCGTAAAACACACACACACACACACACACACACACACACACACACACACACATTTGGGAAACGGGGAGGGGAAGGGGGGAGTGGGAGTTACAATCGGGGACAAAAGTTCAGTATATTTCACCACTCCTCACTTCTGCTGACTAATTTTTCTAAGGTGGAAGAGGCTTGGTAAGTTTTCCACCAATAGACGATGCTGTTTGAAATGATGCGTCAGGGAGGAAAGTGACAGACATACTAAGTGTAAAGTAGACGCGGTGAAACAGAGAACTTTTGATCCTGATTCTTGTAGAGGGAAGGGGAGCGCTTAGGTTAATTGGTGGCTCGGTCGGTTTGGTACTGGCCTCGTGTTCGAAGGACTCTCTGCTGCGAGTTCGAATTCACTGTCTGCCACGGAGATCGTAGGGTGGATGCTCACAAACTACCAACTGTCCGCACCGATCAAAAAACAACGCCACTGTCTACTAAGAATATCATCTCAGTTCAGTTTACCGGTATGTGCTTTGTACCTGTTCTGCCTTCTTCCTAAACCCCTCAGACTTTGCAGGGGGAGTGAGGAGGAAGAGAGGGGAAGAGGACACGCATCATTCGGTATTACATCCAGGTTCCCATTTGAACTGCTGAGTAAACAAGGACACGGGGAATACAAAATAAGCTCACCAGTCAGACCGGCCCGAAAATCAAACTTGCGTCTTTGTAGTTGCGAGTCGGATGCCCTAACCAATACACCACCTTCTTCTCTGTATACTTGAGGTGTACTGGAGGTTGGTGGGGTTGGGGATAGGGAGAACGGGAAGGGGATGAATTGGAGTGGGGTGGAAATACTGGGGGTTAGGGATGGGGAGAAGAGGGAGGAGGATTTAGGGATGAGGGTCGGGGTGGACTGGAGTGGGGTGGAAGCACTGGGGGTTAGTGAGGTTAGAGATGGAGAGAAGGGGAAGAGGGGTGAACAGGGGTGCAGGATTAAGAGAAGGGGGAGAGAGAGAACTGGAGTGGTGGGATTTAGAGGGTCAGACACCAGGAGAGGAAGAACTGGGTATAAGATTTATGGCCCTATTGGCAAGACAAGGGGGAGGGTGTGGCCGAGTGGTGGGAGTGGAGAAAGGTTGACCTCTGAGTTGCGAGTTCAAAGCAGTGTTGCGAGTTCTAATCTGAGTTGCGAGTTCAAAATCCTATATGTTGCAAGGAACTACTTAACTTGTTCATTCCGGTGACATTTGTTATTATTATTTTAGGTTAGTCTTTAAGATGGAGGGTTAGATACGACTTACAGTGTTTATTAATTTCATATTTCCGAGGGCCTGTCTTAAACTGAATAACATCACCTAGAGGTGGAAAATACGCCACCGTCTTCGGGGAGCTAATAATATGGCTGATCTATAGTGAGTGTGTGCTGCTTTTCAATATAACCAATCTTTTACCCCGTTAGCAGGATGGTTTGTCCCTGCACGTACCAGACGTTGTTACTCGGTGTATAAGACTCTCCGAACTGTGTATGTGGGGAGAGGGGGGCGGGGTAGATGCAGCCTCCACTAACGCATTCACTTCTAAAGATATTTCTTAATTCGAACAAAACGTCTGGTGGTAGTTTGACTGTGAAAAATGCAACATCATCACAATGAGGGAGTTTTTACAGTATATACATCTGTTGATACCATTGCGCCAGTGCCTGAACTATTTACCTTGAGGACGTGATTTTTATCTGATTTTGAATAATAATACCAAACGATTTAATCAAACGTAGGCTATGCCCCTCACACAGAAATAGTTAATCCTTTTAGCCTGAGGACGTCCTCTTTGTTTTATCCCTTCCCTTCAGACAACTTTTATTCAAGTTTAAGTGCAAATTCTAGTAATGATGAAGTTATTGAAGGCTTTTTGGAACCCTTCCAGCACGAAACGTGTCTCTCAGAGTAAAACCCGTTTAGAAATAGCAAGAATATAATATATAGCTGTTGTGGTCGTCCCAGGCTCATGTAGACAAGAATACGTTGGCTGATGTTCCACCGTATGGAGAAGTGCCAGTAGTGTATAATCCAAGCAACAGATGGAGTCCGTTGGGGGCCAGTAGGGTGAAATCCAGGCAATAGATGGCGTCCCCAGTGTGCCAGCAGTGTGAAATCCAGATCCCCATTATCACGTAAAGGACCCGCGATAAAAGCTTACTTCCTACCACTACTCGCAGTCTTCCCCGAGTCACTTAAATCCCTTCCCAGGACTTGACCCAACTTTACATTCAGCTCCGGGAAAGTAGCTCTCAAGTTTTAATACCCTCTTTGCTGATAAGACGCCAAAGGGTTGTAGAGAAGACCAGCAGGAGTTTGCTGCCAGAATTCAAGGAAGTTTGTGTGTGTGTGTGTGTGTGTGTGTGTGTGTGTGTGTGTGTGTGTGTGTGTGTGATCTTCCCTTGTACCCAATCAGTGTATTTGTTTTTATTCTTTGATTTTTTTAGTATCCAGTAATATTACATGGTTTTATTTGTAATTTCACCCTTATCCTCTCAGTTTTAGTCGTTCTTATTCGTGAGCTTCCCATGCACTCCTCAGTTTTACTTGTTTTATTTACTTTACCTGTTTCATCTGTGATATTCCAAAGTGTCTTCTTGTTTTTTCTTGTTTCTGTCTGGAATTTCCTTTTACCTTAAAAGTTTATTGTCTTTTTCGTTTCATCTGACTGAATATGTGTAAATTTTCCAGGAAGACAGTCTGTAAAAATGTGAATATTCCAGCACAATATAAAAACATTTACTTGAAGTATTTAACCATTTAGCTTGTTTTTCTCAACTAAACTTTTATCCTTCGGTGTTAGCTTGAATAAAAGATAAATTATTGAGCTCATAAGGTTCATTTCGATAACTTTGTGTATATTTTTAAATTGTTACTACCAGACGGTATTATTCGGCTTGGAGAGATTTATCTAACTGTAGCAGCCAGTTAAAGCCTTCATTATCCCCTTAAGTACTAGAGGTCTGTCCCAAGTTTAATAAAATCGTCGAGATATAGCGAGAATAAAATATAAAAATTCGTCATGGGATTAAAAGAGTTAAGATGGGTTTTAAGCCTTTTACTAATCGCTTTCCCTCAGTCGAAGTAATCTGGTGATAGTCAGAATTAACTACAGAAATCCAGAGTATTCATAACAGCGAATCAGCTTGACCCCTTCCATCCGGCGACGTATTTCTTATTTTGTTCTTGCCACCACCAGACGATTTTATTCATCTTAGGGAAAGAAATAAGATTGTGAGTGGATTAATGGGGACTGTTTCCAACCCCGTCACTGTAGTTGGTCTCTCCACAGCTGGGATGAAATTGTCTGCGGGTAGCTTGAATAAATCAGTTAAACAAGTCGTCGGAATGAAGGAGCTAACAGGAATGAAAGTATCAAAGAAGTGGCCATATCTCTCTCTCTCTCTCTCTCTCTCTCTCTGTATATTGGTCTAATTTACCCATCAAGCAGTCTATTACCCCTCTCATGCTTGGTTTAGTTCTGGCTTTTTTTCAGCTAACATCAGACATTTGTATTCGACTGAAAGTGATTAAAAAAAAAAAAACTGAGAATGTTAGTACTGTCAACATTATCCCTTTAATGGTCGAAATAACTCTAGGGTTTTATTTCTAACATTATTCAGGTGAGACCGAGTCATAGGAGTCTGGCTGTGTTAACATTTCATTCCTTCTAGCTACATTGATACACATACTTATCCACCACCCTACACCAGTCTGTCATTCCAACAACCCACATATTAATATATTTACTTATCTATCAGTCTGTCATTTCGGCTGCCTACATATTCATGTATTTACGTATCTACCAACCTATCTTTCTCATCTACCAATCTGTCATTCCAGCTAACATACCCAGATACTCATATATTTACTTATCTACCAGCCCATCTATACCCTACACGCCGTACGTGGCCGGAGCATGTCCGGCTCAGGGAATATAGACGCCTCTGCCCTGCATAGTCGCGGGTTATTCTTGGGCAAGGTGTAGCACCTGTTACCCTACCAAAAAGTAGTAGATGGATGGTTGCCATAGTCCCTGGAGGCACTACCATGGTAATATCTTGGGGCCAAGGCCCGATAGCTGGCCTTGCACAACACTCCCAAACAGGGAACTCAGCCACATTTACCAGGTAGTCATAGCTTGGGCTGACACTGCTACTCATATGGTTATCCTATACGCAGCTCATCGCCTTCGGGTCTGTGCCTCCTCCATTTTCGCAGCACCACGCCATGTGGAAGGACCCTGTTTCGACCCTGGCGAGGTGCTGTATGCCGCAAGAGGGTGGCTGCTTGCATGTGACCGATAGTTCTGCTCGGCCAGCCGGAGTAGTAGTAGTAGTAGTAGTAGTAGTAGTACTACTACTACTACTACTACTGCTACTACTACTACTACTACTACTGCTACTACTACTACTGCTACTGCTACTACTACTACTACTACTACTACTACTACTACTACTACCTGTTCATGCATTTACATATCTACCAAGACACCTACACATCCATCTATCATTTACCAAGATACCCACACATCCATCTATCATTGTCATTCCAACTAGCTATATACTTATACTTTTTTCTTCTTCCACATACCAGTCTACCTACATCTCCCTACCCACATTATCAATCAGTCTGTCCATCTTCAGTGTCGTCGTCTTTTATGCCACCGTCATTACACTTTTGTTGCATGTTTCTTTAGCAATTTATGTCATCTTCATTGCCATCATCTTGCGCCATTGGTACCATTTTCATCACAGTATTCTTGTCATTTGTGCCATCTGCAGTGCCGGTCTTACGTTCCTATTTGTGCCATCATCAGTGCCATTTTGTGCCATCTTTTTCATTATCATCTTTTTATGTCATTTGTGCCATCTGTGCCACCTTTTATGCTCGTATTGTCATCTTTTTCCTGCCATACTCATGTCCCATTTGTGTGGTCAGTACCATCCTTTGTCATCTTCAGTGCCATCTTTCTGTGTCATATTCACTCCTAACTTGTGTGTGACATCTTCTGCACTGCTGTGTGTGTGTGTGTGTGTGTGTGTGTGTGTGTGTGTGTGTGTGTGTGTGTGTGTGTGTGACGCCATCTGCTGGTGTGTGGGAGAACTAGCGGACCTGGAAAACAAACTTTCCAGCAAAAAATAAAGAAGCAGAAGAAAGAAACAAACTATTGGGTGAACATTTTAAGCTTAACTTGTAAATTTTTAAAAACTCGAATTGGAACCTTCATTTATTTTGTGTATAGCATCCATTCACTACGATGATGCATTATTTTCTTCGTAATGCTACCAGACGATATTATTTTTCTCCCATCCAGTTCAAAGTCCCTCCAGAGCTGAATAGAATTGTCTGACGGTGGCAGGACTAAATGACACGGACATCTTTGTGCTGGATGGACTGACTGACAAAATGGATCATGTGGTGGTTGAAGGTTTATGGCGAAAAATTTGTCATTGTTTCTCGTACCTTGACCAGGAGAGGTACGATTCTGCTGCAGGAAGGATTGTTATTTTAAACATTTGATTGAAAGGTTTAACTGTATCCTCCCCCCAACCCCTCTCTCTCTCTCTCTCTCACACACACACACACACACACACACACACACACACACACACACACACACGCACGCTTATCCTTGTGTCTGTCTACCTGTCTATCTGTGTATGTATGCGTGCGCATAAATATAGATAGACAGATAGATAGATAGATATAGATATGCAGTATATATATATATATATATATATATATATATATATATATATATATATATATATATATATATATATATATATATATAATGAGTGTTTTCTTTTAGCCCTGCGTTTTTACTGGTTTTATATTATATTTTAGCAATTTCCGCGTTTATTGTTAATGTAGTGAAGTGCATTAAACTCATCATGTTTTCCTTCTCACCCCGCCGACCAGTTTTTGTCCACTCTTCATTATTGACAGTTATAGGCGCTATCATCTGCATATACCTGCTTTTATACTAATGCTGCACTCTTACCTGCCTGCCTGTGCGATTTGTGCTGGTTTCAGTATGTTGATGTTCTTGTAAGTAAAGTGTAGAATTAATTGATCTGGGTGTCTGGGTCGCTAGTCTCTGTGTAATCCCTTCAGTACGATAACGTATTTTCTACATTCTTCTTGCTCTTTCTTGGCGGTCTATATATTGCTTTCCGATTAAACAGTCTCTCCTTAGCTGAATAACATCGTGTGGAGATAGCAAGCACTAACAAAGCAAAAAAATATGTCACTGGTTTAAAGTGTTAAAAGTCTGCACATTTAAAATTTCATTGAATTCTGTAATTTCTGTTTTGTAAGGTGTTTCTTCTGCCTGTGTTCCTGTACGGCTGAATAGCAAAGGGTCGAGAGCAGAGATGCACACCCCTTTCTGCCAAAGGGTCGAACTTCGTACTCAGTAAGACATAGCGGGATGCACTGTAGTATTGGTTAAATATACTCGTAGACACAACATGAGAGAAAAATAATTGTGTCATATCATCTAAATTTCCATTTTTCCCTGCAACTCGAATGCGCATTATAACACTCGGCGGGAATTTTTTCCTTTAATTATTCTAGTTCTCGTTCTTCTCATCAACGCTTGTTGCCGTGGCCTCACGCCTATATTTTTTGCCGGTCGTTACGACAGTTACGATGTATATAGAGAAACCTGGTATCTCGACACTTCGTTCTCATGTTCTTTATTTATACCATTAGGATTATTTTATAGCTGAGAAATTGGCAAAAAAGGCGGTCTTTAGAAACACCAAAAGGCGATCGTGGAACCACCAAACACCAAAACAACCAATTCTAGAAATAGCATGTGTTTTCTTTGTCTTCAAACTCTGTTACGACAGGGGACGAGTTAGATGCGGCTGCACCGTCTTGCATATTTCTTCTGCGGTTCAACAAGCAAATGTATTTGTATATGAGAGGCAACTTCTTAAAATTTCATATGCATTGGCTTGCAAGTATTGCCTCCCTAGTTACTTATATTCTTACTACCTCCAGACTGTTTCACCTAAAGTAGAAAGAATCTGTTTTAGTGATGGAGTTTCTTAATGTTATGTCTCTCTCGCCAGATGGAAAAAGTGTCCCCTAAGCTTACTAAAAGCATCTGAATAATGTAAGAAGAAAATGTAGAATACGTCATGGGATTCACGGGGTTAGCATGTGTAATATGAATGTTTAAGTGACAGGGATTCTATAATCTGTGTTGTATATAACGCTGGGTCTGTTATATTGTTAAGCCAGTCAATTCACGATTATTGGTTCTGGGTCATACACTCATTTGCTACTACGCCATAAGTGTAAAGCACTGAGAATTTCTGGCTAAAATGTAAACATCTGTGCATGATAAACAAATTACTGATGCGAAATTTAAGGAGAGGGACTGATGTAAATTCCGGGCTGGTCGCTCCTTGGGCACCCTCACTATCCATCTTACCCCCTTCCCCTCCTTCCCTCTCACTCCCTCCCCGTCCTTCTGTCTCTTATTCTTTCCTTGTTCTTACCTTTTTCTCCCCTTTCCACCCTCTCTCCCCTTTCCCATCCATTCCTCTTTCCTACTCTTTCCCCTCCCCTCTCTCCCTCCCCTTCCCTATCCATTCCTCTTTCGTACCCTTTGTTTCTCCTTGTCCCTTCCTCCCTCCTCGTTCTTACCCCTCCGTTTCTCCCTCCTCTTTCTTACCATTCCCTTTCTCCCTCCTCTTTCCTACCCTACCCTACCCTTTCTTCCTCATCCTTCCTCCCTTCTCTTTCCTACCCATCCCTTACTCCCACTTCTCTCTTACCTCCTCTCTCCTATCCATCCATTCTTAACTCTTTTTTACCCCCTCCCTGCTCCCCTCTCCCATCCTTTTCTCTTTCCTCCCCTTTTCTTACTACCGTTCCCTCCCTCCCCTCGTCTTTCCTCTATCCTGTCACTTTTCCTTCCTTCCCTCCCTCCCTTCCTTTTCTCTTCCATCCTCTTCTCTTTCCTTTCCCTTCTCATCCCTCCTTCTCCCTCCCCCTTTTCCCTATTCTCACCCACTCCCTTCCACAACAGGTAACCCTTTTCACAGATCATTTTGTCCTTCGAATATTCTCACTTTAATATTCTGTGTCATTGGGCTGTGATGTGATTGACAGGTGAAGGAGGCATCGATATATTTAAGCAGTCTTATATACAACAACCTTTTCTTCTTCTCTCTGTTGACCTACTTTCCACTTTATTCTTGCTATTACCATATGATTTTTACTTCACTTGGTAAGGAACTCTTGTGGTGAAAGTTATTTTTTTTTATATAATCCTTTGGTCAAACTCTCTCCCACTCTTAACAAAGTCATCTGGTGACAACAAGAATTAACTAGACAATACGTCACCTGATTACCTGTCCCTGCTTCGGAGGGACTCAGGGACGGATATTGTTTTCACTCGGTTTGTCTGTTTGTTTGGTTGTCTGTCTGTCTGTCTGTCTATGAACAACTTTACTCGAAAACTGCTGTGCGAGTTTGACAAATTACAGGGATGATGGGCTATGACCTTCTGATCACCTTAAATTTTAGGCCAAGACCCAGGCTGTAGGCCCAAAAAATGTAAAAAAAAAAAAATATATATATATATATATAGATTTTTTTTCGCCTCAACTCCTTTCAGCTTCGTCATATCGACATGAAACCAAAATCTAAATGTGCATCTTTCAAATCTGCATCGTACTACATGCCTCTCTACATCAGGGGAGTAACCCCCCAGTTAGCGGTAGGGGGGTCAGTGTTAGGTGGGTTGGACCTAAAATTTCAGATAGGCATAAAATCAATTTTCACTCGATTTACTCCAAATTTGCTGTGACATCTTTGAGTAGATATCATGCTGTGTTTATCCGTCAGCACTAAAATTACAAGTTTGCTGTGCCTTGGCTCCGCGTCGTGTTTGTTAGATTAAGGATGTTTATTAATAGATTCTGTAGTCTCAAAGGTGAGGGGGAACAGTGCACTTTGATTTTCTTAACACCTTCACCACAGTGACGTATTTTTCACTCGACCCATGTCACCCAAAAAAATATATATATATATATATATTCAAGTTGGGAAGAAATTTTATCCGTGAAGATGTTGATGAAGGCTATATCTAACCCGTGTATTTCGAAAAGTTAATGCTGTGGTTCATAATCTCTCCAGAGGTAGCAAGAATATAATAAATATATCACCAGGTGCAGCGGGTTAAGCTTCTATATCTGGAGTTCAAATTCTTAACTGTGTGGTAAGGCGCCAGTTATGTGGGAGTGGCATGCGCTTACTTTCTTGTTCTTGTTGTTGTTCGTCTTCTTCTTGTATTTATATGAAAGTTGAATTAGCTAACGAGAATCATGAAGTTTGTATTTATTCTCTCTCTCTCTCTCTCTCTCTCTCTCTCTCTCTCTCTCTCTCATATATACCTATATATATATATATATATATATATATATATATACACACACACACACAGCATATCGAAGTATTTGTCAGTCTACATGTACAGTTTTCATCAGTCATACCTCTAACCCCTGATTTATCTGCCATATCTCTGTCTGTATGACTGTCTCTCTCGTCATCTACCTTCCTACTTAACTACCTGTCTACCTACCAGTCTATCCACCCATCCATCCATCGTCTCCCCGCATCCACTTAGCCACCCATCCAGCCAGCGTATTGCACTGAGGTGAGGTGAGTGTGTTACTTACTATAACTCGCATCACTTTCACCCTTTGTCTCTATATACATATATACATCCATCTATCTGTGTGTGTATCTATGTATCTGTCTATCTGTATTTGTTTACCTGTCTAACTGTTTCTGTCTACCAGTCAATCTATCTGTCCGTCTATATCTATCTGTCTATCTGTCCATCTATCTATCTGTCTATCTATCTATCAGTCAGTCTGTATCTGTATATATGCATCTGTTTATCCATCTTTCTGTGTCGGTCTATCTGTCTATATGTGTTTCTGACTCTGTATCTATCTATCTATCTATTTCTCTATCCATCTTTCTCTTTATTTATCTGTCGATCTCCCTGTCTGTCTATTCATCCGTCCTGCCATAGTAGCCCCACATCCACCCTGCCACCCATCCAGCCGGTGTGTCGGGGTGAGGCAAGGTGAGGTGAGTATGTTAGTGCACCTCACCTGACTTTCACCCGAGCCAGGTGTGCCGGCCAGGTGTGGGAGGCAGGCAGGGGAAAGCGGCAGCCACACGTGCTACACAAAACACCTGATGCCACGGAAATAAAACACAGGTGATTGGATGGGAATAAGACTGTGGTGACTGGATGTAAAACTGGGTGTAAGGAAACGTCAGCTGATTGCATATAAATAAAACATTTGATTAGATGTAAACAAAGCTCAGTTAATTGCGTGTCAATAAACGTCAGCAGGTTACATGTAAATGGAGCAGCTGACTGAGTGTAAATGAAACAGTTGATTGGGTGCAAATAAACTTCCGCTGATTGCTTGTAGATAAAACACAGGTAATTGTATTAGCTGAACGTAAACAAAACTCAGCCGATTGATCGTAAAGAGAAGCCAGATTTTTCTTTCTTATTCTGAGCATAAGCTAGGAGGCCCTTTATTGGACCCCAGTGGTTCATCCATTTGCCCAACTGCCACATACCCATACGTATCACCACTTGGGCACTGATACCCACCAACCGTCTGTACTGTGAATGGCGTGGTATATCTCACTGAGGTACTAACTTTTTTTTATTATTGTTATTTGTACGGATTATATTTTTTCCAGTGTGTCGATGGAGATTTATAGAGGCGCAAAGAAACCTGCTTAGTGAATTTCAGTGCCTCCGTTTCTTCTCTTCCACGTTTCGGATTGAACCCGCGACCTTGGTATTATCAGTGAACTCCATTGTCCTGTAACCCACACCCACCGCCGCACAGAACTCACCTGATTGCCTTCGACGTAAACTTAACCTCTCTGATTGGCTATCCACAAACTCAGCTGACTGATGTAAACAGAACACAGCTGATTGGGTATAACTCACCTGATTACCCTTGACGTAAACAGATATCAGCTGATTATTATTGACATATATGCACAATGCCGTCGGTTACATGTGACCAGAATTTTTTTTATTTTTAAGTTAACCCTAAATCGCTTGTGTATATGAGAAAGAAAGAGAGAGAGAGAGAAAAAAAAAATTATTGTTTAAGCAGGCAAGCGTGATATTTAGCGTAGGCAAAGTAACCCTTATATCTCAGGAAGTTTCTTAATGGTGAGGCAAATCATCAGGCGTTAGCTAAAGTGAAACAGATGGGTCGTCAGCCGAGGATTAACTAATTATTAATCAATGTAGTATGTTAGCCCTTAGACATCAGAGGGCTTCCCAGCGGTGAGAAGAATCGTCTGGCGATGTCTTGAGTGAAACTGATTAGTCGTCAGCCATGGTTGATGAATTAAAGACAAGATAACCATTCTAATGAAAACAATAGATAGTGGATTGATACGGCACACTCATGTGCCAAAATGACACCCCAGAGATGGAATGTGAGGATGAGGCTGACAGGGACGTAGATGGATGGCATGCATTGCTAGGCAGCTTGGGAGTTGGATGGAACATCACCTCATCCAATAGGACAAAGTGGAGGAAGTTGAACCGCGAGAAGCCACAGGATAGCGAGAAAGAAATTATCTGTGAGAGTGAAGTGGTTGGGAGGTGAAGGAGAGACGACCATGAACAAAGTGGATGGAGAAAGTGTGGAGTGTATGATAGAGGGTGGTGTATCGTGGGAGGAAGATTCGTTACTGAGTAGGGATAAAACACCTTGGGGTCCAGATTCCACCATTCATCACAAGATACAGCGTCAGGAATATAGATAGATAAACAGAGATAGGTAGATGAAGAGGACTGGATAGTTTGATAATCAGATAAACGTAGTCTTTAAAAAAAAACATAAATACTCAACACAGACGGATAGAAGAAAGCATACATACATAGATAGACTGATAAATGGACAAGTATTGTGGATATATTCGTAACCAATATTACTTTTCACATGACTGGCACTTACTGGATGGTTCGGTGATGACGAAGCGTGACGTCAGCAGGTCCTTCATTTTCTATTATCACAGTTTTATATTGGGGGTAATTATGGGGTTTTATATCGTTTAGTTAATGATTTGGTGTTTATAGGAGGTGCTGGGGTGGGTAACACCTGTTCATTTTTGCCTGTGTGTTTGCTCATGCACTTATTTATGTATTAATATTTGATCATGTATTCGCATGTGTGAGTTTATATACTTATTTGTTTTTCATTTAAATATAATTTTTAGATATTTTACGTAATTGTTTATTAATCTGTCTGTCTGTATAAAATACTTGTTCCCTGAATTATTATGACGTCTTGTATATTTTGGTCTTTGTACTGACAGAATAACGTATTATAGTCGGTATCGCCCCTGGGGATGCCTTTTGTTGGGGCTGGGGATACTTCTTGTTGGAGAGAGAGGAGGGGGGGGGGAGCAGGAAGGAGAGAAACCAGTATGGAAGAAGGAAGAGAATGAGAGAGGGAAGAATGGAAGATAACAGAGAGGGAAGAAGAAGGGAAGGAAGGAGGGAGAAAGTACAAAAGACGGACAGGAGAAGGAAAAATGGAAAGGGGAGATAGACAGGGAGAGGAGAAAAGAAAGGAGGGAGGAGAGGGTAGGTAGAGTGAAAGGGAGGGAAAGGAGTGCTAAGGAGAGAGAGGGGGAGAGGTAAGGAGAGAGTGAGGTAGAGAGAAGGAGAGGGAGAAGAAGAGAGAGGGAAAGTTAGGGATAGGGAGAGGGAAAATTAGGGCGAAGGAAAGATAGTGAGAGGTAGAGGCAGAGAGAAATGTAAGGAGAGGGAAGGTAGGGAAGGGGAGGGGAAGAAGGAAGGAAGGCGGAAAGGAGGAACATCCCCATTGTCATGTCGTAATCACCTACTCACGTTTTGAGAAAGAGAGAGAGAGAGAGAGCACGAGATGAGGAGAGAAAATGAAGGATCAGAGATAAGAGAAGTAAGAGAGTGAATAATGGCAAAGAAGGAAGGAAGAAGACAAGGGAGGAAGGAAGAAAGAAGAAAAACGAGAAGAAAGAAGGAGAGAACGGAGTAGGAAGCAGAGAATTCAAGAAGTAAGAATAAAGGAAGGAGAGGAGGAGGGGGAGGGAATGGAGGAAGGCATAAGAAAAGGAAGGAAGACATCAGGAAGAGAAAGAAAGAAAGATGGAATGAAGAAAACAGAAAAGTGAGGGAAGAAAAGGAGGAAGAAGAAAGAGAAGGAAGATGAAGAAGAAAGATAGAAGGAAGAAGGAAATGAAGTAAGTTACGAAAAGAGATGAAAGGCATTAAAAAAGTAAAATGGGGAAACAGGGAAAGAAGAAAATAAAGGAAGGAGAAAAAATAAGAGAATATAGGAAATAAGTAAGGACGAGATGAAGAACTGAATTAAGGAATGTGGAAGAAAAGGAAGTAAGGAGGGAATGAAAGAAGGAATGAGAGTAATAAGGCAAAGGAAATGGGGTGAACTGAAGGAAGAAAAGAGAGAATGAAGGGGTGAAAAAAGCAATTAAGCAAAGAGTAAGGTGAAAATGAAGAAAGGAAAGGAATGAAGAATGAAATGAAAGAAATGAAAAGAAATAAGACATGAAGAGGCAATAAAGAATGAATGATTGAAAGAAAGAATGAAGGAAGAATAAGAATGAACGAAATACTGAAGGAACGAATGGAGTAAAACAAGAAAAAGAATGAATGAAGGAAGCAGAGAATGAGATAATGAATGAAGAAATAAATGAAAGGGTGGAAGAAGGAGAGAATGAAGTAATGAATGAAGGAATGAATGAAAGTGAAGGAAGAAGGCAGCCGAAGAGAGCTTTGAAAACGCGTGAATAATTGATTGTCATGAGGCCCAAACCTCATTATAGGCCACTGTTGACGAGGGAGAGAGAGAGAGAGAGAGAGAGAGAGAGAGAGAGAGAGGCGATTGAGTAAAAGAGTAGAAATAAGAAGATGAAAGTAGTGAAAGAATGAAGAACTGATAAAGAGAAAGGGGAAAGGGAGGAGAGCAAAATGAAGAGAAAGAGAGAGGGATGAGGAGAGCAACAAATTAAAGGGAAACAGAGAGGGAAAGGGAGAGGAAATCAATAAAGAAGAAGAGAGTGGGAAAGGGGGGAAGCAAAATAAAGAAAATGAGAGAGGGAGGGGGAGAGGAGCAAAAATACAGTAGAAAGAGAAAAGGAAATGTGAAGGGAGCAAAATGGAGAGAGAGAGAGAGAGAGAGAGAGAGAGAGAGAGAGAGAGAGAGACGGGCGGAGCAAAATTAGAGAGAAATGGTTAAGGAGAGGAGGAGCAGGAGAAGGCAGGGATGGATGATCGGTGATTCAAGCGTATCCTCCTTAGCGATTTATTTTTGCGTTTTACACCTAAAAATTCTTTTGTGTGGTTTTCACGTTTTTTTTCCCACTCGTATCGGGTGATGTATACAGCTCGTGTTTACTTGCTGCCTCCAGATGCTTTTATTGGGCTTATTTTTTATTTTTTAAGAGAGAAAGAGAGAGAGAGAGAGAGAGAGGGTTAATAAAGGCAATATCTAGCCCCACCAAATCAGTGTTTACTCTGAAGCCGAATAAACTCGTTTGGGGATGGCAAGAATAGCAATCATATACGTAATCTGATGGAAGGGGTCAGTATATGCATAGTGTATGTGTACTGAGAGGGATCCAAAAACAGGGCAAGAAAAGAAAATAAGAACTACCAGTGAAATTGAGCGCTTATTTTTTCACTCCCCATCCAAACTATCAAAATTCTCAGCTTCAGTCACAGGCTTATCGTTGCACACACACAGACCATTGCGATTACAGTGACGTGCCAACCTTTGTCCTGTGAATCTCCATACATATTTCGCCCATCCATTACCCTCATTCATAGAGTTCCATTCCTTGACGTCCTTATTTCTCTTATTCACCAATTCATTTACGATGTCCGGTCACCTTCTTAGCATTATGGAATTGAAGGAGTATATTGTGTTCCCCTTATCTTATTGTATACACATATATAGGGTCTTTTTTTCTTTTTTTTCTCCGGTAGTATAAACCCTGTCTCCAGAAGAGTTCAGTGTTATCACCTGTCGTATTCCTCTTTGTATTTTTCATTTTTATAATTGCTCTTAACCCTTTCTGTATGATGGCGACTTTTGTATTTTGTTCTTGCTGTCTTCTGCCGCTTTCATTCGGGTTAGGAGAGACATTTTGCAGAGGAGACAGAAATGAACTCCATGAAAATCTTTGCTACGTCAGATCCCTCCTAAGCTGAATCAAATCGTCTGGAGTCAGAAGAATAAGCTGGAGGGGTTATTCTGACTGTGAAGTGTTTGATGAGTGTGTGGGTGAGCATAAAGATATAAACAAGCAGTCTCACACAAAGCTTAACATTGGGAAAGTTTATCAGGAAGACCCGTGAACGTTTTCCAATATAAACATTTTCCTTCTTGAAGTGTGAAAGCCAAAATTGGAGAGCGTGAAATAAATGCGGTCTTACAAAAGGCTCTTACATAGTGCCATTGATGATATCTTGACTTTTATAGGTGAAGTTCCTGTTTATAAATCGTAACATTATATAAGGAAGGAGAGAGAGAGAGAGAGAGAGAGAGATTGGCTTAAGTCTACAGCTTACTATAGGATCCGTGTGTTGACTAGCTTGAAGGAAGGAAGGGGGGAGGGAGGGAAGGAAAGAGGGATAGAAGGAAGAGGGGAAAGCAAGGAAGGGAAGATTAAGATAAGAAAGTAAGAAGGAAAAGAAGGAAGGAAGGAAGGGCGGGTGGAATTAGGGGGTAGAGCAGGAAAAACTGAGGAAGAAGTGAAAGTAGAAAAAAGGGTTAGGGAGGAAGTGAAGAAGGAACAATATAGGGCAGAAGGAAGGAGAGAGAAATAAGGTCAGGAGGATGAAAAAATGAAAGAAAGATAGAGGAAAATAGAGAAGGAAAGTAAAGGAGGAGGGAGAAAGGGAAGGAAGGCAGTGAAAATTTTTATAATGGAAAAAGCAGAAAATTAAAGAACGACGGAAGGAGGAGAGGAACGGAAAAAAGAAGGGAGAGAAGGATAAGGAGGGAAAGAGGAAGGAAGGAAAGATGAATAGATTAGTGGTGGATAAATAAAGATACGAAATAAAAGGAGGAAGGAAGGAAAGAAAAGAAAGAGGATTTTTAAGTTTGTGCTAATTAAAAAGAAAACAGAAAAAAAGGAAGAACAGAAGGAAGGACACATAGGCAGCAGGATGGATGGGTAATAGAATGGAAGGAAAGAAGAAAAAAGTTATATAGAAGGGAGAGAGAGAGAGAGGGGGGGGGGAAGAAAATTTGAAGGAAGGGAAGAATGATAAGGACTAAGGGAAGACAGAAGAAGGAAGGAAAAGGAAACTGAACAAAGATGGGGAATGAAGAAAAGAGGAAGAAGAGAAAGAGAAGGGAGATAGAGAGATAAGAAAGAGAGGAAGAGAGGGAATAAAGTAAGAGGAGAATGATGGAGGTAAGACAAGCGGGATAAAGAAGGAAGGAAAATAGAAGGGAGGGAAGAAAGCAAGGAAAAGAAAGGAGAAAAAGTAGGAAGGTGCCTAAGAGGTAATATTCCGAAGAGATATAGTGGTGAGAGAGAGAGAGAGAGAGAGAAGGAATGATAGATAGGCAGATAGATTGACAGACAGAGGATGGATGAATGGGTAGGTTGATTGATTTATGAATAGATAGATAGCTATACATACACACATACATACAGACTTACATACGTACATATATACATACATAAAAAATAAGCATATAAAGGGCTGCATGGGAAATAGATGAGATAGTGAAAAATAAGAGAGAGAGAGAGAGAGAGAGAGAGAGAGAGAGAGAGAGAGAGAGGATGAAGGACTGTATAGGATCATTGGCCTGTTTACAAGGAGGGAAGGAAGGAGGAAGGATTTGGGGGGGATTGAGAGAGGTTGGGCTGGAGAGAAGGAAGAGGCGGACGGAAGGAGAGAATAAGGAGGGGGAGAGTAGAGACAGGGAAGGAAGGAGAGTAGAAGAATAAGAAGGGGTGAGAAGGAGGTTAGGGAAGGAAAAAGGAAGGAAGGAAAGTGGAACAAGGAGGGAAGGAAAGAGGAGAGAGGGAGGGAAGCAGAGAATTAAGAGGAAGGAGGGAGGGGAGAAGGAGGGGTGGGAGGAAGGGAAGGACGGAGAGGGGGGGAGCAAATGGGGGGAAAAGTAGGGGGAGGAAGGGAAGAGGGGGAAGGAGAAAGGGTGGAAGGAAGAAGAGAGAGACTGAGTGAGGGAAGGAGAGAGGGTGATGATTCTCCTATGTTGAGAGAGAGAGAGAGAGAGAGGACTTTGATTTCTGGACATTAAGATTTTATGCCCTCTCTCTCTCTCTCTCTCTCTCTCACACACACACACACACACACACACACACACACACACACACACACACACACACACACACACACACCAAAGAACTAGAAATAATAGGCCTACTGACACCATCTATCTTCATCACACACACACACACACACACACACACACACACACACACACACACACACACACACACGTACGTACGTACGAACATTCATGTATTCACACATGCACCTGCAATGTACACACGCATAGGTGCATGCATAACAACACGTGTACATAAATAATAGCACACGTAATTATTATCTCTCTCTCTCTCTCTCTCTCTCTCTCTCTCTCTCTCATTCCATTGAAGAAACTCGCCTCTTCCATATTTAAGAAAAAAAAAAACACGATGCTGTATTGGAAAGGAATGGAAATGAGAGGGAGAGAAAAATACTGAATCTCTCTCTCTCTCTCTCTCTCTCTCTCTCTCTCTCTCTCTCTCTCTCTCTCTCTCTCTCTCTCTCTCTCTCTCTCTCAAAGCGTTATCAGATTAATTGGTTTACTAACTTTTTATTCCTTTATCTCATTCTTCAAATTGTCTGAATTCATTTTCTTCTCTTCTTTTTTCTCAACTTTCTTCTTTTTCTTCTTCCTAGTATTATTATTATTATTATTATTATTTTCATTATTATTGCTTAATTATTATTGTTATTATTACCTCTCCACTCCTTTCTGCTTCTTCCTTCCTCTTCCTCTTATTCTTTTCTTCGTCTTCGGTTTGTTCGTCTTTTGAGGTTGGTGATACAGCCAATATTAATAAATCGACTACCCCCTTACCCACACTCAGTGCAGAGAAATCTTTATAAGTTGCTTAATTAAAAAAAAAAAAATAGACGGCAAATAACATAATAATATTCGAAAATGCAATGTCTTAAATACTGACAGCAATAATAAAAAGATAAGCCGTCACGTGAATTATGTTGATGTGTTTATTACAAAAAAAAAAAAAGGAATTAGGAAGAGGATGGAGGGAAAGAGGAGGGGAAATAATGGTAATGGATAGATAAGGAGAGAATGATGGAGAGGGAGGGAAGGGAGGAAGAACGGAGGATGAAGAGGGAGGAGGAGGAGAGACGAAGGGAAGAGAAAAAGAATGGAGAAAAATGGATAAGGGAGGAGGAACGGAGAAATAAAGAGGGAGGAGAAGAGACGGAGGGAAGAGAGAAAGAATGGAGGGATATGGATGGTGGGAGGGAGGGAAGGGACAAAAAATGAAGAGATAAGGAGGGAGGGAGGGGGAGGGAGAGGAAGAATAGGGTGATAAGGCGGGAAGGGAGTGGAAAGGAGGAGGGAAGATGGGAGTAAAGGAGAGCTAAGGAGGAAAAGAGAATTATAGGGAGGGAGGAAGGGAGAAAATGGAGGAGAGATAACTACAGAGGCAGGAAAGAAAAGGGGAAAATGAGGAGCAAGAATAGGAAGGAAATAAAGAAGGTAAGGCAAAGGAAAGAAGACAACAAAGCACAAGGTAAGGAGAGAGAGAGAGAAGAAAGGGGAGATTAGGAGGGAGGGCAGGGGCTGGATGTAGGTATTTTTCTGGGCTATGGAGGAAAAGTTGATGGTTTTTATCCTCGCCTTCCATTTTTTACCGTCAGGCACACGTGTTCAACTCCCATCTACCCAGACGTGTTCTGTTCTTGTGCTGGCTTTGGGATATCCTCTTCCTGTCCTCTGTTTTGTGTTCATCCTATACTTGTTCGGTTCTTGTCTTGCTCTTTATACTAATATTCCTGTTGAACCTTAGGCTGTCCCTGTTGTATCCTCACTGTAGATAGATGGCTGTAGCTGCATAGATAGATAAATGGATAGAGACAGAACGATAGATGTATATACAGTAGCTAAATGGAAAGTTATGTGAATGGTTGGTAGAGAGAGAAATTGATAAATAGATAGAGAGATATACAGTAGACAGATGGAGATATAGAGATAGTTGGGTAGATAGATAAATAGATAGATTGACTGTTAGGTAGACTGATAGATAGACAGACAGATAGATATTTGTTGATGATATTGTGAAGTGGAGCCAATATTTCCAAGGCCTGGATGTTATGAGAATGACTGTGTGGCCTGTTTTACCGGGCTTGCTGTTATAGTGTTGTCCCTTTTTTATACCCTGACTGCCTGCCTTTATTTCTGTTTTACCTCAGAGCGAGCGAGCGAGCGAGAGAGAGAGAGAGAGAGAGAGAGAGAGAGAGAGATGATTTTACTCTTTTTTTCACCCCATTTAAATTCCACCTCGTCTGGGACTCGTCTTTGTTTTAATATATTAGCACTGCCGCCTCCTTAGGTTTAATGCGCTTAATTACTTGAATATTCATACCTTTAATATCAACACGGCTGCCTCTTTCCTACTTAGCCTAGTTTTGCAGTGGCGCTAACTTAGTCCAGATTTTCGTCCTTTTGTAGTATATTTTCTCAGTAACAGAAAAAGATAATATTGCAACCACACATCCTTTCCACAGCACTTCCTCTTGACTAGATTTATTTTCTAGTATTAGAGTTACAACCCAGCATTCAAGGTGGAGGTATGCCATTTTTAGGCCAAGTTACAGTAAAAAGGGCATAGTTTCTTACACTAGCCATTTTTTTCTAGTTTTATGGCACTTACGGTATATAGTGACTTATTTTTTAGACACTTTTTCTCTTCTGGCCGAGGACGCCAGTTATAAAGCTGCCAAATGGTGAAGGGAGAGATGTAGAGCTGCCAAATGGTGAAGGGAGAGATATAGAGCTGCCAAATGGTGAAGGGAGAGATGTAGAGCTGCCAAATGGTGAAGGGAGAGATGTAGAGCTGCCAAATGATGAAGGGAGAGATGTAGAGCTGCCAAATGGTGAAGGGAGAGATGTAGAGCTGCCAAATGGTGAAGGGAGATAGGCAGCCTGTGTCTGACCATTGTGTTTCGAGACGGGTTTTTATTTTTTTTTATTTATTTTTTGGTGTGTGTATGCTGATTTAAACCACCAGGATATAGCAAGAGGAAAATATGAAAGGTCACTGTGTAGGGACATTCACGAAAACAGTACATCAACAATTTATAGACCTGTTTCCTTAAATATTTTTAATTAATATTTAGATCGTTATGCCCTACCATACTTATAATAGAAAACATTTGATAGACGCATACCACCTCTTCATTCCAATAACGAATTTATAACACGTATTTTCGCTGCTTCCACATAATTTTGTTCAGCTTAAGAGAGACATTTGTACTGAAGGGGTATATGAAACTGTCTTAAGTATTTAACCTCTCCAGTGCGAAAAGTCGTTCTTAGGCCGAGGATAATAGTCTGGTGGTAGCATGAATAAGATAGGAAACACGTCATCGCAGTGAAGTGATTAACATTTAAGCCGTAATGCTGATACACTTGGTGCCGGAGAGGGACGCCTTCATGTGGTGGCACCGATGTGGCCGGGTGGTGTAGCTGCCTGATATACATGCGTCCTTCAGTCCCTCTTTAAACAGGAGGAGGGTGGACTGCAGAAGGGAAACTTTGCCCTGCACACGGGGTTCACATTCAGATGAACCTGGGATTGCAACTACGACGACGACGATTACTACCACTACTGTTACTATTACTAGTACTACTACTACTGCCACCCTTATACACTTACACATTGAAAACTCTCACTCTGAAGACAAACACTTATCCATATCAACACATAAAAAACCCAGATACTTATATTTACACACTAAAATCCCAAGCACTTTACCAGCTCATTTACCAACTTAAAACTCACTTACCCACTTGTAAAGTCTACTTAAAACTTTAAAGCACATTCACTTATATCTCACGTACGTAGATATACCATACTTCTACAACTCACCAGCACACTTAAAACTCACTTAAAATTCACTTATAGCAGTGGGGGCGATATTGAGAGTAGAGAGTGAGTATACTGGAATGAGAGAGAGTGAGATGGCTCTAATGAGGTGGTTGGGGTGGTAACGGTCATTAGGAATCATCCTGGGTCATTATGGGAGGAATTGGGGTCGTTGTGGTGAGACAGACAGACAGACAGACAAAGACGGAGAATACAATGAGAAGGAAAAATATTTCAGGTAGCGAATGAGAGAGAGAGAGAGAGAGAGAGAGAGAGAGAGTCCATAATAGATTAGAGCAAATGAAGAAACCAGTAAATGATAGGGTGGCGGTGAGATACAAGAAAGAAAGAAAAAAGGCAAAGGTTAGAGAGAGAGAGAGAGAGAGAGGTGGGGGGATGTCTCTGTTATTTGCTTTACTGCATACTCCTTTGCATTTTTTAGTAATAGATAGATAGTTAGACTGATAGACAGATATTGGATTGAATGACAGACTAAAGATAAACTCAAGCTAACCTGAAATAAAGACAGACAGACAAACAGGTAGACAGACATACGAAATATCAGAAATAAGGTATATAAATAGAATGATAAAGACGTAGGAGAAATTGACGCTTGATCAGACAGACATAAAGACATGGCTACACATAGACACAGACATAAAAAGACGCATAGGTAGACATTAAGTTGCTAACATAAGACAGGCAGACAGACAGACAGGCAGACAAACAGATGCAGACATAAGAATACAGACAGACACAGGAGAAGTGTACAGACTTAAGACAGACCGGAAGACGCATAGAAATACACACATAAAACAGAAATAAGCTTAGACAGACAGATATAAACATATAAGTAGGCCGACAGACCGATGATAGAAACTGACAGACAAAACATTAGAGGGCTGAGAGACAGACAGACACTTAAATTAGAAGGACAGATAGATAGTCGTAGGAAAAGCCAGAAGATAAAAAAAGATAAACATAAGCAAACCGAGAAAACGACAGACAAAAAAAAAAAAATGATGGCGAGAGAAAGATAAAAATATTGACAAACAAACGAAAGCAAACTAGCAGATAAATTAATAGCCATAAGAATAGATAGATAGAGAGACAGACATAGAGAGCCAGACAGATAGATAGACAGAGCCAGAACAGGAACACAAACACAGACAGGTGGATAGACTGACATAAAGAAGAAGAAAATGAGAGAGAAAGACCTGACGGAGGAAATTGGACATGAATGAGGAGGAAGAAGGGAAGAGGGAAGTGGAGCGAGAGCAAGGAGGAATTTGAAAGAGAGAGAGAGAGAGAAGAAATATGAATAACAGATAAGAAGAAATGTACGTAATGATGGTAGTGACAAACACACCTATACCACAACTACCACCATCAGTACCACTAACCTGTCACCACCCAAGCTACCACAACTACAGCTGTGACCTCTGGGACCAACCTGATATCACCACAGCTACTAACATTACTACCACCTCCAAACTACCACAACTACCAACACTTTTATCATTTCCATGTTACCACAGCTACCACAATCAGCATCGCCTAACAACCACAGCAACCAACATTAACCTCCACATTCTAGCCACCATCACAACCATATCACCGTCTAACCACCACCACCACCATCGTCATCACCTCCTTACTACCACATCTACCACCACAGCTGCCATCACCACTACCACAACTACCACCACAGCTACCATCACCATAACTTCCACCGCCACCACAACCACCGCATTTCCGCCCACATGATAATCAACGTAATCAGCATATTCTAATTTCCCTTAAGTGTCTTGCATCAGAGTAAAATATTCTAATACGTAAAAGCTCCATTAATTTGGCTGCCTCAACCCCTTCAGCACAAGGACGTCATTTATATTGTATTCTTACTATTTATTGACAACTTTATTCCGCTGATGATAAAAATCTCGCCAGTTCTCCGTTGACGTAATCTTTTCTTCTTCCTCTTCTTCTTCACTATTATTATTATTATTATTATTCCTGTCTTCATCCGATTTTAATTAGCTTAGAAGATACTTTCGGAGGAGTTGGGTTAGAAATTTAGCTACAGTCATCATTAACCTGGTGAGTAGATTTTTTTTCCTGAGCTGAATGAATCGTCCGGAGATAGCAAGAATAAACTACAAGAGGACATAATCGTATTGAGAGGGTTAACTTAATGGATGAGATATTTGTTTATTTCCGTTTTACTATGAGAAGTCTATTTATCTGTAGCCAGACGCCATAATCCTGTAAGAGGCGGCCGTTTGTCTTAGAGTTAGTGGATCTAAGGGGAGGGGCACTAACCCTCCGCCAACTCATACTAAAATCGATTGGTGGTAGCGAGAATGGAATACAAAAATAAACGAAAGGACGTTAGGGTTTATGTTGAACTAAGTAAACAATCTGGCGGAAGCGAAAAAATATATATATACAGTACAAATATCCTCATCTCACTGAAGTGATTAATTGCTTGAGTTAAATTGAGATCATGATTAAATGTAAAATCTTTTTATTTATTTATTTATTTATATATATTGGCTCACCCCCTTCAGGATTAAGGAGTTAGGATATTGATAGATTAGATAGTTAGATAGATAGAGAAACAGGGTAAATAATAGTACGAATGGTTAAGCAGGCCATCATTTCATATTTATATCACATTTAAAATATAAGTTTGGTGAGAGGTGAGGCTGAGAGACCATACTCCTAAGCTGTTAAATCCTTCAGACCAAGGAAGTCGTATGTACTGTATTTTTGCTGCCGCCAGACGATTTACTCAGCCTAAGAAAGCACTCAGGTAGTGAAGAGGTTGATGTAGACTATGTCTTGTCTTTACAGTTCCTAAATTGTCGTGAACTGAACCAGAATCGTCGTGAGATTGCGAGGATATAATACTAATGACGTTCCCGGATGGGTACGCAATCTCGAATTTTGCTGTAACCAGGGAAGCTTTGATTGGAATTCACATTGTTGTTACTAGTTTTATTAGTCTGTTATAAGTCTACCAGCATGCCACAAAAACACCCATACTATTGCCAGTGCACTTTATTACACTCCCATTTCGGCGGGCACGCAGCACCCGTCTAGTAACACACATTATCCCGGTGTGACCAGCTCATTAATGTAGGAATTCATCGATACTCTCAGTCTTTCATGTATGCGGCTAATCAACTCTGGAAATGTCTTCCTTAGTCAGTTTTTTCCACCGCCTGTAACCTCCATTGTGTTATCACAGTGTGTACAGGCATCCTGTACCGTGAGAATGTTGATTTTGACTTCCTTTTGTTCTTTGTTTTGAAGGGACGGGTTTTGCAGGCTCTCATCTTTTGATGCTCTCTCTTTTGCACAGTGTGTAAACAGTTTACAAAATATGTATTCACCAACATATTTTACTCTTGTCACTTACACATAATTTTATTCAGCTTGGGAGATACTCATCGTTTTAATGGGGTCATAAATGTAACTCAACGTGATGTATAGAAAGGTAGGTAGGTAGATAGATAGATAGATAGATAAATCAGTCGATCGATCGATAGATAGAATTCTCATTCACTCTCGTAGGAAGCATCCTTAAGGTTGCAAGATTTTTATGGATTGACCTTTATTCTTGGTCCCACCAGACGATTTTATTTAGGTTAGGAAGTGCCCTGTTGTAGTGAAGGGGTTTTAAATGTCATAGAGCCATGTATGTATAAATCATTGCCTCATTCACGCCGTGTAAAAGCATTCATTTACACGGTGTACCGAATATAAATGGATTAACCTACATGCTAATGGATGCTAGCTATATCCCGAATGGTGGTGGTGGTGGTGGTGTTGGTGGTGGTGGTGATTGTGGTCGTTATGGTAGGTGTGTGTAGTAGTGAAATGGTGGTAGGTGTGGCAGCTGCTGTGGTTGTGGTAGATATGCAAGGTAAAGTGGACTGGTGGTAATTGTGGTTATGTGGTAAGAGTTGTACTGGTAGTATTGTGGAAAATTTGGTAGTTGTGTACGGTGGAATGAATTATTTGTCGGTAATGGTGGTAGTTATTGCTGCTGTGTGTGTGGTAGGGTGGATTGTATGGTTATTGGTGGTAGTTGTGTTCGGCAGAGTGGATAGTTGACGGGGTAATTGTAGTAGTCGTGGCAGTTGTGTATGGCAGAGTGAATCCTTTTGGTGTAATAGTGGTAGTTGTGGGTGTTGGGGTTATAAGTGTTGTGAGAATGGTAGTTATAGTGTAGTTGGAATTATTGTAGTAGTAGTGGTGATTGTGGTAGTTGTGTGGTAGGTGTCGTAAAGGTGTAAGTTGTTAAGATAGTTTGGTCCTGATGGTAGTTGTAGTTATTGTTGTAGCCGTGGTAGAATGTGAACTGTAATAGTGGCGGAGATTGTTGTGGTAGCGTTAGAGTGAGTGAATTTTTTACTCCCATGAAATTAAAACGCCAGATCGTTGAGGTACGCCAGGTGGTCTAGTGGGTTAAGGCGCCCTAGTCGGAAGTGAGTCTTAAAGGTTTACTTTTGAGGATTGGTTGGGGTTTGTTGATCACGTATCTGTAATGCTGCCCAAGGTAGAACGACTGGTCAGTTATCTTCAGTGGTGGACCAATTAGTCTAGCCCAGTTCCCTTGCGCTCCTGGTGAGGTAATAATGGATATGAGGACAGGCAGACAACAGACAGATAGAGACAAAGACTAAACGTACGTGCTTAATCATTCAGGTCAGCGGTTCTCAGAGTTTTTAGTGTGTGACCCTGTTTGGAATATTTCAAGACTTCGCCACCCACAGAGTATAAAAATCAAACATACCGGCCGACTTGCTGTAATAATTTTTCCACACACACACACACACACAGTAACTGGTATACAGTATAGCCTATCGTAGTTATTATGAATATGCTAATAGTGTAATAAGGATAATTACAATTTCAATTAAGTAAATAAAATACATTGAAATCATTGGGCCTATTCTATGTCCCTGCGACCCATCAAAATTCCTCTCGCGACCCAAAAGTTTGAGAGTCACTGGTTCAGGTAGTAGTAGTAGCAGCAGCAGTAGTAGTAGTAGTAGTAGTAGTAATAGTAGTAGTAAAATGGAAACGGAAATACCAGCGGGGGGGGGGGCAGTAAGGAAGAAAACCCCTGATTTGATGATGGTGGTGATAATAAGGAGAGAGAGAAAAAAAAAAATCTTTCTTCTTTGCTCACGAAGAGAAAGTTGAGGATTACCGGAGTTTGCCCGTTCTCTCTCTCTCTCCTCTCTCATTTTCTCTTTTTCTTACCATCGTATTTTCTGTTCGCTCTTTTTCGTGCTTTTTATTTTCTCTTTCCCGGGATCGTATTGTCTCCTCACTCTTTTTCTTACATTTCTCCTTTCTCCTTCTTACGCTTCTTTACAGCTTTTTCTTTTCTTTCATACGTTTTTATCTTTTTCATGCACTCCTTTTAATGTCTTCCTTGGCTTCATTTTTTCTCTTTTCCATTTGGTAATATAGTTGCTATTTTGTCGCCTGGTTTCTTTCCTGTCCTTTCTTCTCGAGTCTCTTTTTTCTTACTTTCCACTTTACCACATTCTTTGTTCGTTCTTTTGATTCATTATTCTTTCATATTTCCTGACGGGTATTTCTTTGTGTGTGTGTGTGTGTGTGTGTGTGTGTGTGTGTGTGTAACTTTCTCTTTTATTTACCTCTTCCCTTCTTTTTTTTTCTTTACCTTCTTAATTCATTCTTCGCATCCTTCGAATCTCTTCGCATGCATCTGTACGAGTATTTTCTTCTTATTTCCATCTTTTTTTCATGTTCCATCTTGTTTCCATTCTTCGTTTCCCTCTGTCTTCCTTTTTTTTTACCTTAGTTTCACTTACCGCCTTCTTTGCTTGCATCCTTAATTCTTTCTTCCTCTTTAGTTTTATCGTAATACATCATCTTTTCTTCCATTACCTCAGCTTCAGTTTTTCTTTTCTTTTTCTCTTCCTTTTTCCTGTTCTGTTTTAGCATCGTTATACCTTTCACTGCTTCTTCTCTTTATATATATATATATATATATATATATATATATATATATATATATATATATATATATATATATATATATGTATTTATATATACAGTATATATGTGCATGCACACTACTTTCAACCTATACTTCTTTCATTCTCCTGACATGTCTTATATCTTCATTTTCTCTTCTTTTCACTTTTTCCATTTCTCGTGCCTTTTATCTTCTTGAGGCTGGTTTACTTCTTTCATTAGGCTATAACCCTTTAGATTCTCTCTCTCTCTCTCTCTCTCTCTCTCTCTCTCTCTCTCTCTCTCTCTCTCTCTCTCTCTCTCTCTCTCTCTCTCTCTCTCTCTCTAGTATATAGATGGATGGATAGATATAACTAGCTAGATAAATAGATATAACAGAAAATAAATCTGTTTATATTATTTATCCCTATCTATCCATCAGTGAATCAGTCTAACCCTCTGGCTATCTATCTATCAGTCTATTTCCTCCTTGCCTCCTCCTCCTCCATCTTCTCTCCTCTCCCTCCCAATTTTCTCTTCATTTCTTTTATGGTGGTAACAGCTGGGCGGGATTGTTGTGGCAAGGGCTGTTGCTGGGAGTTGTGGTAGTGCTGATAGTTTGGGATGTATGGTGGATGCGGTGTGGTAGTGGTTGTTGTGGTTGTGTGGTGGGGCTGGATTGCTGTGGCTAGGTTGTGATGGTGGTAGCGGTGGTTGTGGAGGTTGAAGTTGTGGTGGTGATTCTTTGGTGATTGCTGTTGTGATAGTTATGGTAATGGTGGTAGTTGTTGTTGTGTGTGATGGTTGTGGTAGTGGTGGTGATAGTTGTAGGTTGTGGTTTGTGTGTTTGCAAGGATGGTTAATGGTGGTAGGTATTGTTTTGAGGGAGGTGGTGAGACTTGTAGTAATAGCGGTAGTTGTTGTTGTGGCAGAAGTTGTGGTAAAGGCATTGGTTGTTGTGGTAGTGGTTGCTGGTGGTATTAATAGTGGGTACGAGTAGTGTGGTAATATTATCTTTGTAGATGTAATTGTGGTGGTTGTGGTAGCAGTGATGATAGGTGAGGTGAGGATGTTGGTATAAGTGTTGGTAGGTGTGGTAGCATTATTGGTTAGTGTAGTAGTAGTTGTTGTAGTAGAAATGTTGGTGGGTGTGGCAGGAATGTTGATAGCAGTGTTGGTAGGTGTAATAGGAATGTTGATGAGTTTGTGGTAGGTGGAATATATTTAGGTGATGGAGTGGTGGTGATTGAGTTACAGTAGTGGTAGAAATGTTGGTAGGAATGGTGGTAGCAATACTGGCAATTGTGGTTATGACAGAAACATATATAGTACCAAAGAGAGGTTTGTGGTGGTAGGAATGTTGGTAGTGTGGCGATAGTTGTGGTAGAAATGCCGGTATCTGTGGTAGGGATGTTAGTGGGTGTGGTATCGGCGGTAATAATTGTGGTAGGAATGTTGATGGGAGTGAGAATGGTGTTTGTAGGTGTGGTATGAAAGTTGATGTGTGTGGAGATGTTAAAGACTTAGGTGATGCCAGTAATAATAGTGGTAGTTATGGTTGTGATGTTGGTAGGAATGTTGGTAGGTGTGGTGGAAGTAGTGTTGGTAGATGTGGTACCAGTGTTAGTAGGTATTATAGCGGTGTTGGTAGCTGTGGTAGCAATGTTGGTAGATGATGGTCGGTTTGATAGGACTGTTTGTAAGTAATAGTGATAAGAATATTGGTAGATGTGGTAGGAATGTTGGTAGGTGTGGTGGTAATGATGGGACGAATGTTGGTAGGTGTGGTAACAGGTGAGATAATTGAGCAAAAATAAAGCAAGTGGTTTTAGTAGTGCTGTTGGTCAGTGTAGGTATGTTGGTAGGTGGGAATATAGGTAGGTGTGGTGGTAGTAGTGGTAGCTGGTATTGTCCTGTCACTGGGAAACATCAGTCACTCACTTAGCATACCATTCTGTCTCTCTCTCTCTCTCTCTCTCTCTCTCAATCGTCTTCATCTTCCTCCTTTCCTCGCGTCCTCATTCTCCTTTGCCAGACTAAGAATAAAGGACGTTGCGATGGTTTTACTAAAGGAAAGAAGGAGGGTAGAAGGAAGAAAAATGGGAGAAAAGAAAGAAGGAAATAAAGACTGATAAAAGAGAAGGAAGGAGTGCATTGGAGGTACAGATATCATGTGTGTGTGTGTGTGTGTGTGTGTGAGAGAGAGAAGGGACCACAGGACTGGAATATGTAACGAAATGGAGCCTGATGTGTCCATCTCCCTCTCTGCCTCGCTCCATGTCCACCTCTCTCATATATATATATATATATATATATATATATATATATATATATATATATATATATATATATATATATATATATATCCATCCCATTGGATCCCAGGGGTGCTGGGCGAGGCATGGCACTGGGTGGGTACTAAGCGTACCGCCCTCCGCCTATCGGCTCATAGTCGCGAAGCTCATAGGTCCCTACCCGGGGGTTCCCTACTTTACAAAGACTTGAAAAATCCCAGTTCTGTCCAATATTCCGGACACTGGGCTCCAATGGGATATATATATATATATATATAAACCGCTCCTGAGGTATAACACCTTTTCAGCAGGAGGAAAGAACCACATTCACTCAAATTTAGTCTCGCGTGTTATGTATACAGTCGTGTAATATTCAGCATCAAGTCCAGTTTAAACTATCCACAGCCAGGCCCGTTGATTACTCTGCGGTTTACCTCTGTCACATCACTACTAGTATGTTTAAATCCCTGACAGCAAGTCATGGCACTGTAAACCATTTCTTTCCAAACTAAATCATGTACACTTCTCATTCTATTATTGTGATTCATAATCATAGGAATTTTGTATTACTTTGCTCATTTTACTCAATCTTCGCCTAAAATTGCCATATATCCATTTTGAATGCTGAGAAAAGTATGCTACTCACAAAAAAGTGCCGTGGAAAGAATGTATTTGGCACTGTCTTTTTCTGCCACTCTTCTGCTTGAAATATACTGCAAATGGATGAAAATCTGGCTCAAATTGAGGTGAAAAGGACATAATCACATTACTGTAATCATCATTTTGAAATATAACATTTTCCCTATTTCTGCGTCTATCTCCTCATAAGCACATCAGCAGCAGCAGCAGCAGCAGCAGCCGCCACGACCACCACCACCACCACCATCATCATCATCATCGCCATAATAATAATAGTAATAATAATAATAACAACAACAAGAGCAAGAATAACAATAATAATTACAATAACAACAACATCAACAGCTACAACAAAAAAAATACCAGTAGCCTCCTTTTGCCCATCATCATCATCATCATCATCATCATCATGCAAGCTGAGAGACTGGCCCTGAATTTAAGAGTCACTCATATTGTCCTCATTCAGAAATTTTGCCCATTAATCTTCCTCAGTCTCCCTCTTCTTCTCCTCCCACCCTCCTTGTAACTCTCTCTCTCTGGCCTTGCGAGAGAGAGAGAGAGAGAGAGAAGACAAGAGGAAATTAGATGAGAGACTGGAAGGACAGAGAAGGGAAATGAAGGATGGACTCTCTCTCTCTCTCTCTCTCTCTCTCTCTCTTCTTATCTGTCGTGATGTCTTCCTGTTTCATTTCCTTCTTCTTCTTCTTCCCTACCATTCTCTCTCTCTCTCTCTCTCTCTCTCTCTCTCTCTCTCTCTCTCTCTCCCTCTCCTTATCTGTCGTGATGTCTTCCTGTTTCATTTCCTTCTTCTCCTTCTTCCCTACCATGTCTCTCTCTCTCTCTCTCTCTCTCTCTCTCTCTCTCTCTCTCTCTCTCTCTCTCTCTCTTTCTCTCCATCGTGATCTGTTCTCCTTTCTTCCTTCATTTTTCTTCTTTCACTCGCTCATTCACTGTTTTATTCATTGATCCATTTCCATCCCTTTATCCCTACCTCCTTCCTTCTTTCCTTCCTCCTCCTTTTCTTCCATCCATCCAACCATCCTTCCATCCACCACGTATCCATCCATCCATCCTTCGATCCGCTTATCCATCCATCCATCCGTCTTTCCATCAATCCATTCTTTCATCCATCCATCCATCTATCAGTCTATCCACGTATCCACCCATCCACCATCCAATCATCCATCCGTCCATCCACCATCCATCCATCCATCCTTCCTTCCTTCCTTCCTTCCTTTTTTTCTACCTTCCTTCCTTCCTTCCATTTTCCATCTCTCCCTCCCTCTTTGTCTGTCTAACTTCATTCCTTTATTCTTTCATTCAATTTTTCTTCCTTCCATCATTCCCTACTCATCCTCTCTCATTCCTTCGTCACCCCCCTTTGCTTCCTTCATTTACTCATCTCCTTTGGTCCCTCCCTCCCTCCCTACCTTCCTTTTACTCTGAATCACCTTAAGTTTTCAGTTCCTTAATTCCATTCTTCCATCATCATCCCTCACTCCCTTCCCTCTTCTCCCTCCCTCCCTTCCTCACGCCCTCCCTTCCATCATCTTTTCTTCATCTTTCCCTACCTCCATCCATCTTTCTTTCAATTTCATCCTCTTTTCTACCTTTTACTCCCTTATTCCATTTAGCAATCAGTTCACCTGTCTGTTTAATATCCATCCTTCCTTCCTTCCATCTCTTTCTTCCCCCTTCCTTCATTCAACCCTTACTTCTCTGCCATCTTCTATCCCTTTTCTCCCTGCCTTCAATCCTTCCCTCCTTCCTTCTCTCCCTCCGTTCCTCCTTCCCATCTTCCATCCATCTCCTCCTCTTCTTCCTTTCTCTCTCCCGCCCTCTCTTGCTATCATCTTTCATTCCTTCCTCCTTCTCTCCCTACCTCTCTCAGTCTCTCCCTACCACCTTCTACCTATTCACTTTTCCATTTAATCCCTTCCTCCCTCCCACTCCACTCACCCATCCATCCATCCATCCATCCAACCATCCATCTATCCATCCATCCATCCATCCATCCATCCATCCATCCATCCAGCCATCCCTTCCTCCCCATCCATCCATTCATCTCTCCCTTCCTCCCCACCCATCCAGCCATCCCTTCCTCCCCATCCATCCATCCATCCATCCAGTCCTCCACATCCATCCATCCATCCAGTCCTCCACATCCATCCATCCATCCATTCATTCATTAATCCCTCCCTCCCTCCTCCCATCCATCCATCCATCTCACCCTCCCTGTGTCTCATCCTCCCTTCCTCTCTCCCTCCTCCTCCTGCCCCCCTTCCTTTCACCCTTCCTCCTCCATTCTCTCCCTGCCTCCCTCGCTCCAGTAACTTCCTTTTAGCGCCTCTCAGCCTCTCTCATTTTTTAGTCCGTCTGTCTGTCTGTCTCCACGCACCTCCTGTCTCTCTAGCTGTCTATCCATTTGTATGTTTTTATCTCAGTGTCAGTCTGTCTAACTGTCCAAATGTTTGCCTGTCTCTGTGCAAATTCACCATCATCTATCTGTATGCCCTGTCTGTCTACCTAAATTCACTTGTCTGTCTTTATATGTGTATTTTTCTGTCCATTTAGCTGTCTCTGTCTACATGTCTGTCTTTCTGTATTTCTAACTGTATGTATTTGTGTGTCTGTCTCTCTCTCATTTACCTGTCTGCCTGCCCATCTGTCCGTCCGTCTATCTATCCGTCTTTTTCTGTCTGTCTATCTATTTATCTCTATCCTTCAGTATATATGCACAAGTCGATCTGTCTATGTATGTACGTCAGTTTGTCAGTCACTAGGTCTGCCTCTGTCCGTTTGTCTGTTCAAATTAGGCTTCATCTGTCTGTCTGTACGCCTCAGGACAGAAAAGACATACAGATATAGACTTAAACTGTTGCATCAAATTGTGTGTTCAGCTCCATTCATAACATTACAATTGCAAATCTGGCTGTGTCACTGTGTATTCACGTATCTGTGTATCTCTCCATATAGGTTGTTGCATACATATATACATACATACATAGTCAGATGATTGGACAGGCAAATAGACAGAAAGACAGAGAAACACACACACACACACACACACACACACACACACACACACACACACACACACACACACACACACACACACAATCAAACAGACATGTGTCAGGCAGATAAATACACAGGCAGACAGATGTGCATCGACACAGACAGACAGGTAGACACAGACAGCCAGATTCACACACATAAACTGATAACACTTTGCATCTCATTATGTGTTCGCGTCCATACATAACATTACAGTTGCAAATCAGGCGTTCCATAAAACTAAACGACATTTGCATCACTCCTCTTCCATGTTTCACTAGTCTGTTAGTTTGTCTTTGGTTGTACATCTCATACAGGTTTCCCCGCGAGACACTCTAGAAATTTCATGTGGTTTTTCTATGGCTAATTTGGGGCAGTAAATGCTGTATCAAGATTGACCCAACTCTCAGATGTTCCGGAACCACAGATACTGATGACCCTGTGAGTTAATTTTGAGGGAGACCATTCCCACTTGTAAGGACTTCAGCAATTGTAGATTCATAAGTGTTAAGAGTAGGACCCATGATAGTATATTATTTTTCACAGAATTTCAACCCTAGAGTAACCTTCTGAAGCTTCCTAAAAAAAATATATATATATATATTGCGAAATACCCTAGACACTGTATAGTGGTATTTTCAGCATATACTAAGATTTTATTTCATTTTCTCGTCGGATATACAATTGCTCCAAATTTAATGGGCGCACACTCAACGCGAGACCGCCTGACACCACAGACGATGGCTGTTGCAAAATGTCGTGATGGTTCCACCCCACGTCGATAAATCTGATTTCATGAGGAGGTATTTCTTGTGTGTGACTTTCCTTTGTCAGTGTTGTTACCATATAAATATTCCATTGATAATGAACTTATCTTCTTGGCACACCACGAGCCATATTGATCATTTTGTATATCATCGCCCCCCTCCTGAGCAATACTTTTTTTTAGCTAGTGTACATCTCTTATAATGTATATGCGATTGTGTTTTTTAAGATGTCTGGCGATTTAAAGTGCCACTGAGGGTGAAGGTCGAGAACTGAATTCAAGAAGATCTTAGCCAGTTTCGACGAAAAACAAGTCTCAGTAGTAGTTTACAGTTATCAGGAATATTTGTTGTTCTGCATTGCAGCCAGGTGTTCGCTGAGGTTTGGTTGTAAAATGTTTGGTAGTCTACAGGTGAAGATAATGGTATAAACAGCCATGTTAGGCATAATTTAGACTCAAGAAAGTTAATGAACCTGGCTTAGTGTTGTGGGCAACCAATCGAATCCCTAAAAGGGGACTGATGGTTCTTCGGTCATACAATGCTACCTGAGGCATAGCCAGGCCACTTATCCTCTTACGGCAGACCAAGTAGCCTAGCCACGAACCCCGTACTGTACACAAGCACACCATGTATACAGTAGTTCACCCACGACACACCAGTAGACCGCTGATCCCTTGCAGCCCTCACACGTCACCTGACTTTTGGACACAAATACTCGCCATCTCTGTTGTGATTTGCTTGGGATATCACATTCAGACCTGGTGTTATGGTGTTAGTGGGGGTGTTATGACTTGTCGATGGGGGCTGTATGAAAGAACAATTGCCACGGTATATATATAAAAAAAAAAATCCACCAATCTACCACTCAATCCACTCCACCTCCTATTGTACATAAATTCTCATACTTTCTGGTTCTCCATCTGTAACTAGCTATCTGTCTCTCTGCCTGTCTGTTTATCTGTTATTCCCCCATTTATCCATCTGTCTAATCCCGGACAACAGTCTATCATTTTCTCCCAGCGGCCTCTGTGTTTTTTCCCCAGTAGGCCTCTCTGTCTTCCTGTCCATATATATTTTTTCATGGCTCTCTCTCTCTCTCTCGGGGTTATTCAAGTAGCTGTCACCAGAGAGAGAGCGAGAGACAAGGGGAGGAAGGAGGGGTGACACAAGAAAGACTGTAGACAAGAATTTCGTGTTATTGTTTCTGCTGTTATTATTATTGTTGTTGTTATTGTTATTATTATTATTATTATTATTATTATTATTATTATTATTATTACATTATTACTATTATTATTATTGCTGTTTATTCATTTTCTTACCAGTTTATTTAATATCAGTATTGCTATATGAAAGGTGATAACATTTTAATTTCGATACCGTTCAGTACACGTAATTACTTATCATTGGACTGGGATGAAAATAAATGGATGTGATTAAAATGTTGCATGAAATTAATGTTGAAAATAGAAGCCCATCCACATAAACTGACAGTCCAAAAATCAACTTATTTTTTTGGATTTTGTCGAGACATATACAATATTCTTTTTTCATATTTCACATATTTTCTTCTTTTTTCCTGTCTTTTTTTTTTTCTCTTTTTTTCCCTACCTACCTCGTCTCTTAGGTGGGAATCAGGGGAGGGATGTTGATAATGATGATGATAATGATGATGATTTACATTCCAGCTTTCTCGTTGTGTTTATAGATCCACCTTCCCTTCATCTCTTGAGCGAGGGGTTAGGGTTGGGATCACGGTGATGATGATGATGATGATGATGTGGTCTGTTTATCGTTGGGATGTGTTCGTCGTCATTCTTTAGTGTTAGTTTTTTACGATTAATAGTATGAATTTTTAATCTACTCTTATTTGATTATGTTTGCTGTATTGCTGCTACTATTAACACACACACACACACACACACAGACACACACACACACACACACACACACACACACACACACACACACACACACACACACACACACACACACACACACACACACACAGAATGGTTGGTTTTACAAGCAGGCCCATAACTCCAACAACACAAAGAGAAATAGGAGGGAAAGAAGGCGATGAGACGGAGGGAGATGGGTATGGAGGGAAAGGGAGGGAGAGTGGAGGGAAGAAAGGAGGGGAGGGAGATACTGAGAGACAGGAAAGAGGGTTGGAAACAGAGTGGAAAGAAGAAAATATAGGAGAGAGAGAGAGACTGTGAGCTATGTGTTTGTGTGAGAACTGAAACCTTCCTATGGTTTCCCGTAGTCGTAATGAGACTGAGAGATGGATGGCAGTCAGAGAGAGAGAGAGAGAGAGAGACTGAGAGAGAGGGAGGGGGGGAGGGAGGGGGGAAGACAAATGAGGAATAAAAAAAATGAAGCTTACAAATACATAGACCACACAGACCCTGAGGTCCTTTCTAGGTGGTCCAGAAAGAGAGAGAGAGAGAGAGAGAGAAGTGAGAATAGAAAGGAATGAATGAGAGAAGGAGGCAGAAGGAGATGGAGATAATAGAGGTAGGAAGAAAGGGACGGAAAGGCGGAAGCAGAGAGTATGAAAAGAAGAGAAGGAAGGGAAGGAGGAAATGATGAGAGGGAGAAAGAGAGAATTGCTTGGAGAGAGAGAGAGAGAGAGAGAGAGAGAGAAGGGGGGGAGGAAAGGGAGAGAGATGAAAGAGAGTGAAATTAGAGAGAACAGGAAAGTGATTCAGGGGGAATAAAGAGAGGGATGATTGACAGTCTGGAGAGAGAGAGAGGGGGGGGGGGAGAGAGAGAAAGGGGCGAGGAAAGGGAGAATGATGAAAGAGAGTGAAATTAGAGAGAAGAGAAAAGTGATTCAGGGAGAGTAAAGAGAGGGATGATTGACAGTCTGGAGAGAGAGAGAGAGAGAGAGAGTAGGGAGGAGAGACAAAATCTGGTGAAGGAAGGAAAAAGAAATGGAGAAAGAGATAAAAGAATGTGATGAGTGACAAACGAGAGAGAGAGAGAGAGAGAGAGAGAGAGAGAGAGATAGAGAGAGAGGCCGACTTTGATAAATGTTTGAACAGATCGGAGGGAAATGGTCGTCTATCTCACCCGCCTCATTCATCCATCTATCTCTCTCCCTCTGTCTATCTGTCCGTCTCTTTGTGTCTGTCTCTCTGTATGTCTCTGTATATTGGTCTGTCACTGGCTGCCTTATTTCTGTCTGTCTGTATCTGTCTATGTATGTCTGTCAGTTTATATCTGTCTGTTTCTGTCTGCCTGTGAATACCTATATATCTGATCGTCTGCGTATATGTGTACCTTTGTATTGTGTGTATCTTTGTATACCTGAGTCACATTCTCTTATTCATCTGTCTTGCTCTTCTGTCTCTTTGGTCGTCTGTCTGTCTGTCTGTCTTTACACTTGCTTGTCTCTCGGTGTCTCTGTATATCCATCTATCGGTCTTTGTCTCAGTCTATCTGTCTGTCTATCTGTCTGACGGCCTTTGTATCTGTATATCCGTCTATCTGTCTGTCTGTCAATCTGTCTATCTATCTGTCTGTCTGTCTGTCGGTCTGTGTATCTGTCTACCTGTCAACCTACCTTTCTATCTGTCTGTCTATCTATCTATTTGTCTCAGTCTGTGGAATAAACGCCCTGACATTCAATATTCGCCTCAACTTTAGTCGATTTGAGACGCCAAGTGTACGATATTCACACAATTTTGATTTAACCCTTTTAGTCCTCTTTCCATATTTTTTTTATCTCAATTTTTTTTGTTTTTTGTTTGTATTTAATTTTTCCATCAATATTACTTTCTTTTCATCATTCTTAGTCTTTGTTTTTATTTTATCACATTTTCTTACTTGATTTGATTTTTCCATCTCCTCTTCCTGATTTCTTTGTGTTCGTATCTCATAATTTTTTCCCCGTATCATTTTTTTCCTCTGTTGTCCTGGTTTTTTTTTTAATCTGGCTTTTTTTTTCTTTTTCCAGTTTTTTATTTTGTCATTCCTTTATTCCTTCAACATTTTTTTTTTAAATATATTCTTCATTGTTTCTTGTCATCCTGTATTTATTGGTAATTTTTGGCTACTTTAATGTATTATTCTCTCTCTCTCTCTCTCTCTCTCTCTCTCTCTCTCATCACTCACCCTACAGATAAAGACATAAAAAAAAGGAGACTCGTGTAGCTTTCTTATCTTCTCTACATAATCGCCTGAGTTAGAGAGAGAGAGAGAGAGAGAGAGAGAGAGAGAATGGTTTGTTTGGTAAAGGTAGATTAACAGAAAGATGGATGGATGGATGCATAGATAGAGAGGTAGATAAATTGATAGATAGATAGACGGATATAGAGAGAGTATGGGTTTGCGTGCTTCTATGCATGTGAGTAAGAATGATAATGTGTTTGTGTCGTGTGTGTGTGTGTGTCTGTGTGTGTGTGTGTGTGTGTGTGTGTGTGTGTGTGTGTGTGTGTGTGAGAGAGAGAGAGAGAGAGAGAGAGAGAGGATGGGTTTAATATGTACACATATGTCTGGATTTAGGTGCGAATGTGTGTTTTAACTGCTTGCATATATTTGTGTGCGTGTAGGAGGGGGGGGTTCGTGTGTGTGCATAATTTCAGCTCTGTGTATGTGTGGATGTGCCTTTAACTTGTGCACGTGTTTTTGTTTACGTCTGAATGTAAGCTTTTTTTCATTATGCTTAGGATTGTGTGTGTGTGTGTGTGTGTGTGTGTGTGTGTGTGTGTGTGTGTGTGTGTGTGTGTGTGTGTGTCTGTTTTGGTGTGTGTGTTATTGTATATATTTTGCTTGTGTTTATTTATGTACTTACTTGTATTTACGTGAGTGTATTTGTGTGCACATATTTGTACATGAACGTGTTTATATGAAATAATTACCTTTGAATGTACTGTTTCTGTCTGTATATGTTTGTGTACGTGTGTAATTGTACCTGTGTATGTGCATGAACCAGGATGAATGTAAACTAATACTGCATGTGTGTGTGTGTGTGTGTGTGTGTGTGTGTGTGTGTGTGTGTGTGTGTGTGTGTGTGTTTACCATGACCACACCGTGCACCTCAGGTAAGCCACACATGTACCACTTCCATCTCGTTCACTGTAACTCATACCATCAAAGCACTACCACCATGTATATATATATATATATATATATATATATATATATATATATATATATATATATATATATATATATATATATTTATATATATATATATATATATATATATATATATATATATATATGTGTGTGTGTGTGTGTGTGTGTTATAAACTATGCAGTTGTTTACTGAGTGCGTCAGTGCCGAATGGACTGTCATTAAGAAAAAACAAAAGGGTCCATTATTTAGGCATGAGTAATCTAGAAGCACGAGTTTAAAGTTTATGTCACTGCCTTTCGAACGCCTCATATTAATCTTAAAAGAACGTAAATAAATTGTAGAGGAAGAAATAAGTAAATTAATTAATTACTTGACAAACCTGTCTATACCACGAGAATGCGCCAGTAGTTAATCCTTTTTCTAATAGGATTTCTTTCAACTGAATGAAATCGTCTGATGCTAGTCCACTGGAAATAGTAGAGAGAATCACTCGATATGATTTTGAAACCATTAAGCACTGGGATTTCTCAGCTGAATGAAATCGTCTGATGTTAACCTACATAGAATTCACATGTACACCAGCAGCAGAGAAAAGATTATTCCACAGTGTTTGAAGCCTGTGACTGTTGGGATATATCTCTCAGCTGAATATATCTGGTGTTGGCCTGAACAGAACACGCAAAGCCACAACCGCAGCGAAAAGGTTAAGCCACTAGAAAGAGCAGTATTGATTGGTTGGTTTCTGGATTGACTTTGGGTTTGTAATGTGATGTAAGCAGCCTCGCTACTCGTAAGACACGGGAGAGGAAATTTGAGATTGGGACTGCCCTCTTCTCTGATTCTAGCCACGAAATTCGTCCAAAAACTATTCAACATCATCATCATCATCACCACCATCGTCATCATCAACGTGGTCAACATTGTCATACCATTCTTGTCTTCGTTGTCATCATCATCATATCACACAGTCAACATTATCATCATCGACAACACTATTCCAACCGTAAGCATGGAATAAGTAGGATCCATAAACAAGGAAAAGAAAGCAAAAACCCAGAGTATGAGAACTGTCATCAGAGTGGCCAGCGAAGACCTGCCACCCCTTCATTCATTCTCCCATTCGTCATTCAGGTCTTGCAACTCCTCTGGTTCATCTCACAGTTGTACGCACCCTCACTGACATGCTTTTCATTGATTGTCACTCTCAACACAAGTGGGGTAGAGCTGAGTTAAATACCGATTGTAAAGGTGAGAGAGAGAGAGAGAGAGAGAGAGAGAGAGAGAGAGAGATGCAGCCCTTGTCTTGTGTATTTTTTTTTTTATCACAGTGGCATTTTAGGTATTAATAGAGGGATGGTGATAATGGTGAAACTTTTGTGACTAGGACCAGACGTTTTCTGTTCACTTCATTTGGGATTGTTCGTTTTGCATGGTCTGTGCTCTCTCTCTCTCTCTCTCTCTCTCTCTCTCTCTCTGTCTCTCTCTCTCTCTTTGTGTGTGTGTGTGTGTGTGTGTGTGTGTGTGTGTGTGTGTGTGTGTGTGCGTGCGCGCGCGTTTCCTCCTCCTCCTCCCTCATGAATTTGTAATAAACATCTCAGAGGCCAAGATCAGAATGTTAAATATACCGAAAAATATTGATTCCATAAATTGCCTAGGTTTTGGCGATAGACTGGCAGGTGCATGGGTTGATGGATGGAAGGATGGAAAGATGGGTGGATAGATGAGTAGTAGATAGATTGTTAAATAGATTGAGATTAGATATAGAGTACATAGATAATGATAGAAAAATTAATACTGTATATAGGTAGGTAGGTAGATAAGTGGGAATAGATTGGTAGTTAGTTAGATTGATAGAAGGATGACAAGATGAATGGATAGGTGGACAGATATATTTGATTGAAAAATAGATAGACTGGCAGATAGATATTTAGATAGATAGGTAGATGAATAGACAGAAGAGCAATTTAGACCGGCAGGTAGATAGGTTAGGCAGGTAGGTAGGTAGAAAAGCTTATAGACGGGTAGATAAACACAGATTAGTAGGAAATTACGATGATCGCTAGAAAGAAAGACAGGTATGCATGAATAAATATAGATAGATAGGTAGATAGATAAACAATAGAGCATGAATACAGAACAGCAGATAAATACATAGGATGAATACATTACTGACGCACAAACAAACGCATACATAGATAATACAGACAACTTCAACAAATCGCCATCCATTCATATTTTCAAAAACTTAAAATTATTCAGACTTACCTAATTCCAGGCATATGTTACTAAGATCCATTTTATAGGGAGTCAGTGAACTTTTTTCGCCCTTAGGGACATTCTTCAGTAATTGCCCGTTTTCTGTGCCAACCGCGCCCGCCATGCCCGGGCTCCGTTTTCTGTTGTCGTAGATATCAAGGTCCGATATATTGAAGTCGAAAGGATTTGTAAGTTGGTTTTGATAATGTTGGTTGTGTGTGTGTGTGTGTGTGTGTGTGTGTGTGTGTGTGCCTTATTATTGGAGTTGAAACTAATTATTATTATTATTATTTATTATTATTATTATTAGATTCATTCTGAATGTTTCTTTATTGCTTTTCATGTTACCATTTACTTGCTGCTCTTTCTTCATATTTTCTTATTTCTTTATCAAGTGCCGTAAGGAATGTTCTCTGTCTCTCTCTCCTCCTCCTCCTCCTCCTCCTCCTTCTTTGTTTCTCTTACTCCCTTCCTTTATTTCTCACGCTTTCTCCCACTCGCCTTATCAGTCCTCCCCCCTTTCTTTCCTCCCTCCCCCTCCCCCCCACTTTTCTCTCCTTCGAAGTTTGATTAATAGCTCTCTCATAATTCACACGAACCCCCCCCTTCTCTCTCTCTCTCTCTCTCTGGCTCAATCACTTTTTCTCTCACTGTCCTCCCCTTCCTCGCCAATTTTTATCACTGGCATTCATCTCATTCTCCTTCCATGCAGTTTCAATTCTTCTATCCTTCTTTCATTTTCCTTTTATTTTTGGTTATTTCATCGATTATATTTCATGGATTCTTTATTAGTTTCTCGTTTTCCTGTTCTTTTTCTTGTTTTCCTCATTTATCGTTCTTTACTCTTCTGTTTTTCCTTCATTTTCTTTTCTCCTGTTTATTATTTTGTTTTTGTTTCCCCTTATTTCTGCTTTCATGTGTTTTTCCATCCAGCTTTTATTCTTGTCTGTTTTGTTTCCCTCACTCTCTCTCTCTCTCTCTCTCTCTCTCTCTCTCTCTCTCTCTTCTTTAATCTTCGTCTTCTGTGTCGTCTCCCCTCTATTTTTCTAAATCTCTCTTAACGTTACTTAGCTCCCTCCTTCGTCCTCCTTATCCCGGCTATAATTCATGACAAATTCTCTCCCTCCGTATAATTGATAACTCTGATATATGCGTCCGTAATGATATACTCCTCCCACACCGTTGATATACTCTCTCTCAGGCCCCCGGTGGTCAAGTGGATTGCGTGTTTTTTTTTCTTTTTTCTGCTTATCACTTGGATCTAAGGCCCGTATATAGGTGTGTGTGTGTGTGTGTGTGTGTGTGTGTGTGTGTGTGTGTGTGTGTGTGTGTGTGTGTGTGGTAGGTTTCGTAGTACCTCCTCCTTAGCGAATTGTTTTTTTTATATTACGCTTGAACATTCTCTTGTGTGGTTGTTATACCGTTGCCCTGTCGATTTAACATACTTGAGGATATAACAAGAGGATATAACGAGAACATAACATATTGAGGATATAACGTACAAGAGGATAAATCTGCAAGGAATAGGTATTAAGAACTGTCCAAAGCCCCAAGGAATACGACCCAGACTGCATTCCCAGCCTAGCTCTAGACGCACATTAACCCCTACATCAGACGATTTTATTTCTCACAGCAAACCTCTTAGTGGCTCAGGCTTAAATTGGTGCACTAGTATGTCCTTACATGTGTGATCAATTACTCACACTCGGTTGCATTGTCCTGGATTTGGTCGACTTGGGTAGGACATGTAGCAGTGAGGAGTTAATTAGGCTCTCTCTAACCCCTTTAGTAAAAAATAAATAAATAAATAAATAATAACCTAATCGAACCCAAAAAGAAAACACAGTAGGAGATAACGAGAATGAATTATAAGAAGGTATTAGGACTGAAGGGATTAAAGCGCCGTAAGCAGAGAAAACTAGTCCCCTTTTTTTAAGACTTGGCCTAAAATTGCCACACTCCATCTTGAGTACTGAGTTGTAACATTAGATTAACACTACAATGCGTTGCTGGTCACAAATAAGTGCTGTGGAAAGGATGCAAGGCCATAGTATTGACTTATTCTGCTACTGAATTACATGAAATAAGTTACAAAAGAAAAACTCCGGGCCAGGTTAAGATGAAACAACTATAGTAAGGGAAGAGGTGCCAGAGAGTCTCCTTGGGTTGTATTCTCGTCAGCTAAGGAGGCTTTACAGCACCTCGTCCCTAGCAACTAATTTTTACATACGGTACAGTCACCTTCAGTCCCTTGTTTACAGGCAGGCCTCAAGTTTCGAGTAATATCCTTAAATTCAAGAACTTGTACGATATTTTCTTAGTTACTTAGTATCCATAATTTCTCCCGAGTAAAGAGTATCCTCAATTTAACGAACTTTTTTACGGTATTTTCCTAGAATAGTTACAAAGATTCCAATTAGCCTCATGTAAAGACTATCCCCAAATTCAGGGACTTTTTTTTTTTTTTTTACAATATTTTCATAGTCACGTAGATTCCGTACTTGGTCCCATATAATCAAGTCCCTCCAGTCGAATATAAACAAACACAACGCTGTTACATTCATGGAAATTTGTAAACACGGGACTGGAGGAGACTGTACGTTCATATTCTCGACTGTGGCCTTTATGCAGTCTATCTCAGTATTAAAAAGGAAATGCATACGACAGAATAACAACCTGGAAAATGCAGAAAAAAAAAAAAAAAAGGTGAAGAATCAATGTTAGAAAGTTTTGGAGGTCCGTATTCCAAGTGGCTTCGTTGCAACTCTTCCTAAGCGATCTGTTTGGCACATTATACCTTTGTTTTCTTTTGCGTGTTATTCATATAGCATTAATATTGACATAGGTTGCATCTTTAGCATACAAGAGGATACCGGGATGTAATGTACAGGACAGATCGCTACGGAAGATGTGCTACGCGAAGCCTCCCACGCGACTGTGAATACAACCCCTCCGCCGATGAAAATACATATCCTTAATTGACGGGAATATGAGCCTTAATGAATACTGGGAGGACGGGATATTTTTAGGCCTGGTGGGAGGGTAATTGTAGCCTAATTAATGAAAGGGTGGTTAGGAAAGGAGATGGAGGAGGGAAAATTATAAGGAAGGGGAGAAGGGGGAAGGGGAAACGAAGAAGGAAAGGAATGGGGGAAGGAGGTAGAAGAAAAAAAGGAAAGGGGAAAGGAGGAGGAGGAGAAGAAGAAGGAAGGGAAATGGGAAAGGAAGAGGGAGAAGAATATAGGGGAAAAGGCGGAAAGACAAGAAGGAAAGGAAAGGGGAAAGGAGAAGGTAGAAGAATGAAAGGAAAGAGGAAAAAAAGAGGGAGAAGAAGGAAGCGGAAGGGGAAAAGATGGAAAGTGAAGTAGGAAAGGAAGAAAGGAGAAGAAAGAAGGGGAAGGGAAAAGGAGGAGGGAGAAGAAGGAAGGGAAAGAGAAAGGAGGAGGGAGAGGAAGGAAGGGAAAGCGGAAAAGAGAAAGAAGAAGGAAGGGAAAGGAGAACGGAGAAGAAGGAAGGGAAAGGAGAACGGAGAAGAAGGGAGGGAAAAGGAAAGGAGGAGGGAGAAGAAGGAAAGAAACTGGGAAAGGAGAAGGGAGATGAAAAAAGGGAAATGGAAGAGGAGAAGGGGGAAGATGGAAAAGACGAAGTTTAATAGAAGGAAAGAAGGGAGTGAAAGTTGAGAGAAATGGGGAGGAAGAAGTAGAAAGAAAGAGGAAGAAAAAAAAAAGATTGAGAACTACAGGAAGAAAAGCAGTCATAGTAAGAAAGTAAAACAAAAAGAATAAGGAATATGGCTGAAAGACAAGGAAGAAAAGTAAGAGAAATCAGAATGAACTACAGTAAAATGCAATTAAAAGATAATCAGGGGATGAACAAGCAAAAACAAAAAGGAGGAGGAGGGAGGAAAGAGGAAGAGGGAAGGGGCAGGAGGTGGAGAGAGGGGAAGAGGAGGAGGAAAGAGAGAGAGGAAGAAGAAGACAAATAAGAAAAGATAGTGGAAGAGGAGGAGGAAAAGGAGAAGGAGAAGAAGGCGAAGAAGAAAAATGAGAAAAAGTTGGAAAGAGAGAAGGAAAAAGAGAAAACAAAGAAGAAAAACGAGGAGGATGAGACCAAGATCAGACAAAAGAAGTAACAGGAAAAGATGGAATGAACGTGAAAAAAAGAAGAGAAAAGGGTGACTTATATATAACAGAAAAAGGAGGGAGAGAGAGAGAGAGAGAGATGCACAGGAAAATATACACTAACGAGAGAACTGACAAAGGAATACAGACAGCCGGAAAGACAGACAGACAGACAGACAGATAGATATAGAAAGGGGGACAGGTAGACTGATAGATAGGTAAACCCAGTGATGATGATAAGATAGGTAAGAGAAAGAGAAAATATAAAAAGACTCGAGTTAAAAAGAAAATTTGAGGCTAGAATCAAAGAAGGAAAACGAAGATTGGGGATCTGTGAAGGAGAAAATGTGGTGTGAGAGGAGGAGGATTAAGGATTATTGTGTTGTTTCTCTCTCTCTCTCTCTCTCTCTCTCTCTCTCTCTCTCTCTCTCTCTCTCTCTCTCTCTCTCTCTCGTATTGCAAGAATAAGTGATAATTTAATTAACCTGAGGTAACTGAAGATGGAAGTAAATAAGGAAGGAAGGAGGGAAGACAAAGAAAGTAAAAGGAAAATGTGGGAAGTGCTGAAGCGAGGGGAAGGATGGAAGGAAGGAGGAGGGAGGGATAATGAAGGGTAAAGCGGGGAGGAAAGAGGAAATGAGGAGTGAAAGGAAAAGAAAGGAAGGGAAAGGTTTGAGAGAGGGAGGAGGAAAGTAACAGGATCGAAAGAATGTAGAGAAGGAATGAGAGAGAGAGAGAGATTAATAACCTCCTCACAACGAAATATCATGAGGTGAATAGAATAAAATCTTTTGTTGATGGCAAGAATTATGAAGGGCGTCATTGATAAAATGGTTAAGTGATATATAGAAGACAAAAATAAACTGCAAAAGAATGAGAGAGAGAGAGAGAGAGAGAGAGAGAAATCAACCGCGGAACTGAAAGACAGATATGAAAGAGGACGAGGAAATGTAGAGAAAGAGAGGGAAAAGAAAGGGAATTAGAGATAGTATGTCATGAGGGAGACAAATCCTTTTATTTTAACACTCTCTCTCTCTCTCTCTCTCTCTCTCTCTCTCTCTCTCTCTCTCCTATACAGTAATTATAAATGCATTACCGATATATCTATCTTTCTACATGTCTTCACCTTTTTGGTCCATTAATCTTTGTATCTATCCATTTATCAGTCTCTTCCCTTCTGTTTTCTCCTGTAATTTTCTCTCTCCTCTTGCTCATTTTTCCTCCGTTCTATCTACCTTTATCTTTTTTCCTCCTGTCTTTCTTTTCGTTCCCTGTTTCTCTCCTCTGCTTCAGTTTCCTCCCTCCCACTGAACATCTCGTAACTTCTCCCCTATAATTAAAACTGTCAGCCCTGCGGACGAGGTGAGAAAGCTGGTATAATTTTTCCATGGTCGTTCACGTGCTGGGTCTTTTCCCATGTTTGTCTGTCTCCCTCCACGCCCAGTGTGTCTGTATGTTTTTTGTCAGTATGTGTCCGTCTGTTTGTCTGCGTTTATATACGTATGTACGAGTATGCATGTATGTATGATTCTGTGTGTGTGTGTGTGTGCCTGTCTGGTTGGCATCTGCTGCTGCCTGTCTGTTATTGTAGCCCGTTTCTGTCTGTATATCAGTGTCGTGGTGTCTTTTATGAAACCCCTGAGCGGCGGAATACACATTACGGAAACTCGATACACCAGTGGAGTTGGAAAATCTGATTGTCACCACTTAGGGACTGGATCTGTTCCCCATTATCTCCCCCACCCCTCCTTGTACAGTGCCTTCCTCAGCCATAACCCATTTAATCCGGTGGCGTGTTTTTCGTTTTATATATTCTAACTTCAAACGATTTTATTCACTGTAGGGTAGACTTTTTCAACTGCAGGTGTTAGATGTAACCTTCTTCAACTTGTCCAGTGCTAGGGTTTCTCCTGAAACGAAAATAATTTGGTACCATCAAGAATAAACCGAAAAAAGACGTCACTGGATTCAGGGGTTCAGTAAAATATGAAGAATGATATTGAGAAGATTCTGATTATCAAGTTTCAGTAAGACTGCTACATTTCTGGTTCGATCTCTATAAATGTTTTTTTTATTTAGCTGTAGAGACACTTTGCGAGGCTGATGGATTAGGTATAATCTTCATTAACGCCTTCATAGTGCGGGGGCCCTTTGACATTGAATAAAATCATCTGTTAACAGCAAAGAAAAAAAAAATGTTTTCGTAGTGGGCTGGTTAAGATGGTTGAAAATTTTACCGTTATAAATTTGATTGTTACTTGTGTTCATAAATTTACTGGAAGTTTTGGTTTTATTTGTAAATAGATAATGACAGCTTTTTGTACTTCAACTAAATTCGCTGTCTGTGCCCTACAGGTTGGTTAGGGGGTCTGTCTACATCCGTGGCACTGCTGATCTCGCCTGTGACCATCGGTGTGTGCAGGAGGAACAGCACCCGCCTCACCGCCGTGCTGGGGGGCCTCGTCACAGCATTGGGTTGTCTGTTTACTTCATTCGCTAGTCAATTCCACCAACTCTTCTTCAGCTACGGCACCGTCATTGGTAAGAACTGTATATACAGGTGTAGTAGTTGTTGTAATAGTTGCACAGTAGTAGTAGGAGGAAGAGGAATAATGGTAGGAGTAGTAGTAGTAGTTGCTACAACCTCAGGCTCAGCTGAATGTGAACCCGTAGGACTGCATACTTAAGTTCCTGTCCACTTGCAGTCCGCCATCCACATTTAGGGGGATGGGGAAATAAATGAGAAATTTTTATAACGAGGTAGTTGAGCCCCCCTGGTTATATCAGCCTCACCACTTGACGGCGCGCTTTTCTAGCACTATATAGAACATAATTAGGTATAGAGGGAGGGTTTTGAAGAGTCTGGCTGAATGGTGTAGAGGGTAGATTGTTAGATGTGGATGAAGGATGTATCAGTACTTCATTCCCCATAGTCAGTTGCACCGTCCTAGATAAGCTGCATAAAGGTCCTGGAGAGCAGATAGTGAGGGTGGGGGAGAGGGATCATTGAGAATGCTGTGTTGTGTCATCTTCAGCTATGGCACAGTAATTAGTCAACTGCGAGAACGTTGTAGAAGGTAGATAGTAAGGGAAGAGAGATCTGTAAGAATGACGTATTTTGTCTCCTTCCACAGTAGCATGACTGATGAAGTGGCAGAAGAGAACACACCCACATACAGAAATTGTGTGTAATGTGAGGATACAACACTTTCAGTTCGTTTCAGACCCTCTTTAAGATACATAAACCGATCCTTATCATACAGCTGAAGTCTTGTCTTGTTATGCTTGACAGTCAGCGTTGCCAGTGGTTGTCCGACATTATTTTTTCACTTCTTGTAACCTTTTCATTCTTTATAGTATACTTGTGTACTTTATATATTTATCAGATATAAAGTAGAAAATAGTGTAGGGTATACATTGCATGGAAACCCTATCTGAGTCGTCCTTACTGCAGATAAGAATTCTCAAGGTGAGTGAGAAGGAGGGTGCAGTATATACAGTATACGTAGGTAGAAGACGTAGATATTGACGCGAGAGTACTCCTGCAGCTGAATAAAATTGTCTTGCAGTACCCTCAGCAAAATAATATACTGCAACGAATCTGATCATATAGATAGATACATACCCTACGTATTCCGTACCTTCTTTACCCCTGCACAGTTGTTGACTTTATACACGGGATTTATTCGCCCCGGTGTAGAATACAACTCTCATGTGTGGGGAGGCTCTCTACATACAGCTTTTCTCAATAGGGTGGAGTCAAAGGCTTTTCGTCTCGTCAACTTTCCTCCTGTTACTGGTTCCCTTCGATCTCTGTCTCATCGCCTCGCTGTTGCATCATTATTTCTTTTCTATCGCTACATCAGTGGTCGCTGCTGCTCTGAACTGTCTGCTTGCACCCACGCACCACTACGACGGATGCATAGCACCCTTCTAGCAACAAGCTCTCATCCCTTTTCTGTCCAACTGTCTAATGCAAGAGTTAACCGTTACTGCCAGTCCTTCGTTTATGCAACAGTTCATCTCAGGAACCGTCTCCCTCTGTCTGTATTTCCTACTTCCTATGATCTCCAGTCTTTCAAATGCAGTGTGTCCAGGCATCTCGAAATGAACGGATCTTGAATTTGGCTCTCTTTTGTAATGTTTTTGTTTTTTTCTTGGAAGAAACGGTTTGCGGGCTTGGCCTTTGGTTCCTTCTCTCTTATAGAAAAGAATAAAAAATTGTCCACACGTAAGGAGAGTCCGAAGCGGGTCGAAACTAATTCATTCCCCTCCCACGAAAAAAAAAGAAAAAGAAAAAAAAGAAAGAAGTCGGTGCTAGAAGCGTGCTGCGGAGGAAGAGTGTGAGATGAGAGTGTGGAGTAGGTGGGGTAGTGAGGTGGAGAGATGTGGCAAATTGTGTGGTGATCATAGACACTGCTTAGCATTCAGACTCCGTGAGGCTTCCTAGTGACCAGTACAATCATCCTGTGTTAACCAGAGTTAGGTAAGTAAAGGTGGCAGTTGATCCAGCCATAATAGTAATGTTAGAGCCGGAAAGCAGAGACAGACAAAGAGGAGAGAGACAGAGAGATAAAAACTGAAAAAGAAATGGCACCTGAAACACGCCTTCTCCAGAAAAACAAAAACAAAATCTAATAAAGTTGTAAGCGAAGTTAAGTAAAGTGAGGTGCTCCAACTTTGTGGCCGGCCATCCCAAACTCTGTGGGAAAGAATGTCAGGTGATTTTGAGCTAACTTTTGAGAACTACATGCGATCAACACTTCGCAGGAGTTAGAGAGAGAGAGGCAGACAGACAGATAGACTGTTTGTTTTATTGTGTGTGTGTGTGTGTGTGTGTGTGTGTGTGTGTGTGTGTGTGTGTGTGTGTGTGTGTGTTACAGCCCTTTTCATTCACACCAGTATGTAGCAAGTAAGTTGTTCTCTATCAAATTAACTTTCACTTCCTCCAGTATGTTGCACTTGGAAACTTGCAGGTATGATGCTTAGCGTGCGGTATGAGAGGACACCCACCTGCCACTCGTCCGGTGTTGTCGGGCCTTCCAGCTGGTTTCTTGTAATCCAGAAAGCCATTTACTACGTTGGGTGGTAGCCATGTAACCAAATGAATGTATGGTGGTCTAGTGGGCTAAGGCGCTCCAACCAAATGGGGTCAGTTTGGGGTTTCATTTGAGGGGTGACTGGGATGTGATGCTCACGGTGGCATTCAGGGGCGAGCGAGGCTACTAACCGTTACTATAATTGTTGGGATGGAGTAGCCTAGCCGTGGGTCCCTACACATCTGATGGAGTAAAAATTTTTGGATGATAGATAGGTGGATATAAAGATAGATAATAAATAGACAGATAGATTGATATTTAGGAAGGTAGGTAGGTAGATAGATAATGTACTGCCCTGGGCCTACGAGCTCATGGTTGGGAAGGTCATAGGTCTAAACTTCTAGAATCCCTCAACTTTTAAAATTATCTAAAACATAATGCATTTGTCCCTCTCGGCGGTAACGGGTTAATATCTTCCCACTTAGCCGGTACCATAAGCTCTTAGTGGTCTGCCTATCTGTGTGACTGCGAATACGTTTACTGTATTTTCCATTTTATTTCGACCTCTGCGACTCCATACTCTTTCTGCCAGCGGTTCAAGGGTTATGGGGGTATCGCGTGACTAATTTCCCTTTCAACACTTTCTTCATACCTTTGTGTTCATCCGTGCAGATTCACATAACAGTATTGCCTGTTGTTTCTTCTCCTCTTCCTCTCCCTTGTTGTTGCTGTTGTTTCATGTTTCATCCACAGGTGAGAAAAGGTTTTACCTGCATCCTTTTCATTCCACCTTTTTCTCCTCCTATTCACTGTTATTCTTCCCTCCCCCTCCCCCTTGCAGATGTATGAGTGTCGTGGGTTTCATTCCGATCTTCCTTTTATCATACCTAAATTTATGAACGTGTTGCGGGCATAGTATCTCCTCCTCATCATCCTCATCCTCATCCTCATCCACAACCTCTTTGTTACTTTATGGTTCTTTCACCTTAACATAGCAGAGATTTTCGTCCTTTTGTGGCTTCTTTCCCGTAGTTCAAGGGCAGGATGAGACAGTGCTGTGGCTGTACATCTTATCCATAATGTTTCTTCATGCTTAGCACCATTTCTAGAGTTTTAATCTCTTGTTACAGCTCACCACTCAAGATGGTTAGATGCCAGGTTTACGCCTAGTCAAAGTGACCAGAGTATAATTATCAACGCTGGTATTCTCCCTGTGCAGGTATCGGCGTGGGCATGACCCGTGATTCGTCCACGCTGATGGTGGGGCAGTACTTCAAGAGGCGGAGGGAGTTTGTCGAGATCATGGTGGTGTCTGGCAGCGGTCTGGGCATCACCGTCATGTCGCTTTTCATCAGGGGCGCTATAGGGTAAGTGCAGGATGTACGTGTGCAGTTCTGGAAGCACTGTTCGCTAGATGGAGAACGTAGATGTACAGTGATGGATAGTTAGAGATGTTATTGGGCAGGTGCTAAACGTAGAATTACAGCAGGGGTTAGTAGTTCCGTTAAGTATATGTTTTTAAAATAATCAGCAGTAATCAGTTATCTCTTTTCTTCAAAAGGGGGAACTGTTGGGTAAGGGGAGAGGCGTTAAAAGGAGTTTGAAAGGTTAATGGAGAGTGTGGCGGGTTAATGGAAGGGCATAGAGGAAAGATGAGGGGTCTGCAGAGTTAATGTAAGTGGTGTGGAGGGTTAATGGAGGAGTGTAGAGAGAAGGTGAGAGGTACGAAGGGTAAACGGAGGGAGATGGAGGGTGTTTATGAAGTTTCGTGGTTATTTGTAAAGGGCGTTATCGGGTAAGTGCAGGTTCGACCACTAGTCATTTTTCTCTGTCTATCCGTCTATTACTTAACCGCCTAGGAACCGTGTGAAAGCCTAACGAGATCTTTTTAAACCCACTAGCAACATACAGGCGAACTGGAAGGGTTGTAATCTGGCTGTGTTAGTGTGTGTCAGAATCTAATGAATCATTGCTGAACCTACCAGTAATATTCGAGTGGGATGGGAGGATTGTAATTTCGCGTCATTGGTTGAGAGACCCAGAAGTGTAGAAGAAATATTGACAGAAGCTGTACATAGAAAATACAACAGGAGACCTATCGAGTAAGTGGACAATGTAGGAATACCCATCAGTAAAGTATCCAGATTCCCCCTTGCTTTATATTTTGAAATTTTGTAGTGTATATCCTCTTCCAGTAACCGTGCAATATGTTCTGTTTTGTCGCCCTTGATGTGGCATAGCTGAGCATCACCCCAAATTTTAAAGTACACAGAATAATCAGATACACTGAAACATACAGCAAAATGTCGCTCAGGTCAAATATAATAGAAAGTAGGGATGGCAGTGCTTCATTCGCCAGTAGTACCGTTATGGACAAAACTTCGTCAACTATTCCACTCCGTCTGTTTTTTACATTCCTCTGCTGACATAAATTCCTAAGCTATAAGAGGCTTCGTATGTCTCGGCTCATGGATACACAGTTGGCTTAATATTTCACCTCCTGCACGTCATTTTCATCTGTTGGCTAATATTCTTAAGGTGATATAGGCATAGTATGTTCAGTATGTTTAGTATGATTCTTTGATGTAATGCAGTAGAGAGGAAAATGACGGAGAAGTCTTTAATGTGAGGTAGGCGTAAGGAAATAGGACTCAGATTTTTTACTCCCGGCTTCACACAGGATAAAGATAAGAGGAAATTTGTTGCGTTGGTAGAGAACGTACAAATCAATAGTTTGTTTACACTGCCGCAAAATTGAGTGACATCCAGAGAGAGAGAGTGGGGGGGGGGAGGCAGTATGATGAACGTAAAGCAAAGATCGTAAAGAGAGAAGGAAGAGAGGAAGAGAATATTTGAAAGTTTAAGAGTTGGTAAAAAACTTCCGTATTGTGGTGATCGTGGAAGGCTGAAGATGTGATCAAGAAAGGAGGAGAGAGAGAGAGAGAGAGTGAGAGGGAGCGAGAAACAGGGATGCATAATGAAAAATGAATATGGAAAAGAAGAGAAGAAGAAAGAAAGGAAAAAGAGAAGTACAGAACGACTAAAATAAACAGAACAGGAAGAAAGATAACAGAAAAAAAAGAAAAAAGAAAAAATAGTGGAATAGAGAAAGAAGGAATGAGGAAAGAGCACCAAGAACAAAAGAAAAAATATGGAAAAAAAAAGCAAGAGAACTGAACAGGACCACAGACAAAAACAAGAGTAGAATAGGTCTGGTACCTGTGGCGATCGAGGCTCATGTATGTCGCAATAGGCTGAAATTATGCACTTTTACTAAAGTTGTCGCTAGACGGCGCCACCTCAGGTGACAGCTGCTGGCATATTTGGATTCTTCATGTCAAATTACCCTGTGGCACCACTTTTATGTCCCCAAAGGCCTCCTTTTAACAATTCCGCCAGAAGCAGAAAAGAACGCTGCCCACTCATTGACCTGCTGGCTATCGCTGCAGGTAAAAAAGAGAAGCATATAATGGTGAGAAAGGGGGAAGAAAAGAACAGAATACCTATAAAAAAGAAACGAGATAGAAACAGAAAGGAAGAAGAGCAAACTAAAAAACAGGGACAAAGAACGAAAGAAGAAGTGAGAGAAAAAAAATTAAAGAAGAAGAAAAAAAGAAGAGGAACAAGATGAAGAAGAAGAAACAAGAATAGACAACGAAAGAAAGGAAATTAAGAAGAAAACAGGAAGAAAAACGGAGACGCGGAAGGAGGAATTAAAAGAAAGTGTAGGAGGAGGAGAAGAGATGATAAAGACAGGAAATGGAGTGATTGTCAGGAAGGAGACCATGAGAGAGTGGGGGGGGGGGAGGAGAAAGGAGGTAAAGGAGGATGAGAGAGAGACGGGGGGGAGACAAAGGAGGATGAGAGAGAGGGGGGGGGAAGGAAGGAAGTAAAGGAGGATGTGTGTGTGTGTGTGTGTGTGTGTGTGTGAGAGAGAGAGAGAGAGAGAGAGACCTCTCCATATTTCTCCGCTTCTCTCCTCTCTGTTCCTCATATTTATCACTCCCCATTTTTCTCACTCACCTCTTTCAGTTCCGCGGTTGATTTATCTTCTCTCTCTCTCTCTCTCTCTCTCTCTCTCTCTCTCTCTTTTTCTCTTTCTCTCTCAACAAAAAGGGGAACAAAAATATTAGGAGATAGATTCAGAGAGAGAGTTCTGCCCCCCCCCCCACCCACCCCCCCAAAAAAAAATCAAGAACTGAGAGAGGTAAAAGTGAGAAAAAGAAAGGAGAGACTCCAAGGAAGAGGAGAACTGAGGGTAAGGATAAAAGTGAGAGAAAGTGAGAGAGCGAAAGAAAGCCTCTGACATAGGGTGCTGTAAACGGTCACTTCAGTGTCTTCAGGGACTGTTTGAGATAGAGAGAGAGAGAGAATGAATCCATATGTGTATACTGTACAGTAGGAAGTTAGTATTCTCATGACCCGTCTCCCTTTGACGAATCCACTTGTCTTAAACTACTGTATTTTGATTTTGTTTCCTGCAACACTGCCTCTACTACCACTACTACTGCTACGACTACCACTACGCCGTTAATAATATTTATAGTAGTAGTAGTAGTAGTAATACTACTACTACTACTAATAATAATAATAATAATAATAATAATGTTTCTATTCTCGTTTGCTCCCAGACTTTTGTTCTCACTACAGCCAAAAGACTTTATTCCGCTCAGGATTAGCTTAGTAGGCTCTTAACACCCTCCCATTTGAGATTTATTATACTTATTATACCCTACTGTCCTCTTTGATGTTTTTTTATGATGCTGGAGAGAGACGCCGTCATGTGGTGGTATAGATATATCCAGGCGGCTCAGTTACCTATTTATAGAAACATCCCTCAAAATACGTTTTTACCCCACGAAAGGATGGTAGACTGCCGCAGGGAAACTTAAGCCTGGCGTCCACTGGGTTCATGCTTCAGATCAGCTGAGGAAACAACAACATTAACAACAGCAACGGATAACCTGTGTAACATCAGCACAAATTTCCTAAACATCACACAAGGAATTATAACCATGCCCTGTGAAGTAAACTGGTCAGCAAGAGGCCCAGGGGAGCTTCCTTCACCGACGGGAATGCGAGCCTCAGAGTTAAATATACTGTAGGATCCAGTGATTCCTCACCTCTTGAAATATATTAGCCGTTTCATTCTTGTTATCGCTGGGCAGTTTTATGCATCTCAGGTGTGGTATCTCGTCGTCATTGTAGTAGTAGTAGTAGTAGTAGTTTTTGTTGTTTTCGTTTTTGTCTCAGGTTCATCTGTAGTGTGAATCTAGTGGACAGCAGCTGCCCTTCGTCTGCAGGCCACCATCCACCTTTTCGACGATATGGAAATAATTGAGGAACTTTTGTTTTTATTATTAGGCAGGGGAACCGCATGGTTTTATCGGTGTGACCACATGAAGGCTTCCCTCTCCAGCACCGTTCTCTCGTCGTCCAGTGACGATGAACATAATAAGTAGAATAGTACGTAGGATTACAGAGAGGTCACGGCATGCTAGTGCACCAATGAACTGGCAGAGTACGGTGATGCCGCAGATGATTACCACACTGCAGACGTGTGTACTCAACAAGGAGTCCCTCACTGACTCATCGTGTGACAGTAACCGTCTGTTGATGCCCCTCATATGGGCTACCTGCAGGACTTGCTGTGCTCCAACACCCACCGTATTCATAACAACAGCCATGAGTAACCCTGACTTGTTGTTGGTCAGCGTCGGTACTGCGGGTGGCCAACCATTAGAGATCAGGGTTCCTCATGATGGTGATAATGAAGGTTAGTGTGGAAGTGCAACGTGTCGTGCAGGTCGGCCAGGTGAGGGGAGTCAATGTATGATTCCTGTCACACGTTGAGGAGTCAGTGAGGGACTCCCTGTTGAGAACACACGTCTGTAGTGAGGTCAGTGAAGGATGTAGTACCATTCCCTGTCAGTTCTTAGCACCACCGATACACATGACACGAACACTTAGACCAAACCTTCACCTGGTCACAATCCTACTCCTTACCTAGCTCCTACAGAGTTCACACTCATCCCACTTGCCCTGCCTACCTGTTGGAACCGTGTCTATCTGGTGGTTAATTGGTTAGAACGATCCATGCAGTTGAGTAATCGTTATAACCCGCGTAACTTTGATTCCCAAGATGTGACTGCAAGTTTTTCGATCATATAATGCTATCAAGAGTTTAAGCTGGTTATTTCCTAATAAACATGCTTACGGTAATTACGGTAGCCCAGCCTTCGACCTTTGCGCCTTGTAGGGAACAGTATGGGATTCTCAGACTCAGTCCAACAATTCATTCATATTTGCCACAAGGAAAACGCCCCCAAGCCACTCGGTCACAACCTTTTTTAGCGGACTTGTTCTGACTTGACCTTTCAGTTCAGTTGGTGGTCATGTGTAATCATCCAGTATTGGAGGAACAAATTGAATAGTAACCAGAGAGACTCATCCCTACCTCTTAACTAAGGCTCATCGAATTTCAAGGAATCACAACTGACGTAGTATTCAAGCAGTGGGAGTGGCTCTGTTTCGTCAGGTAAAAACTGACCATAAGATTGTGGTGTTCCCTTCTGTAAAACCGTCCCGAAGCTGATTTTTAGTCGTCAGAATGTAGCAAAGACAGAAACAATGCGCCATCCTGTGAAAGTGATTAAGCAGCTAGTGAGACCTAAGTGAAACCTGGGTAACAGCTTCGATGAATGTTCTCCAGATTTTTCTTCTTCTCTTAATTTGTTGTTTCATATTCTTTTACCCCCCCCCCTTCTCCTTCTAATAAGAAATTCCCTTACTCTTCCTTACTTCTTACAATTGCCGCTTTCTCTGTTCTTCACAGCAAAACCAGAGTGAATATGAAAATGGAAAATGAAATCGAACAAAACGACGTATGAAAATTTAACAGCTGCAGGAATTTTACCATGCGGTAAATAAATAAATAAGCAGTGAAGATAATAATGAAAACAGGGCTAAGGATTAAAGCTTATTGACTGTACAGAGATCATTAAAGTTTTCAGTAAGTCCCAGGACGATATTCTGGAGCGGTTAGGAAGCTCACCAACACCTCCTCCTTACCGGTTTATTTCTGATTCTGATTCGTTACTGTATTCTTGTGTGTTATTCGTGAAACCTATGTCCATATTAAAAAGATAAGAGAAGCAGAGAAGAGGATATTAATGGGTAATGTGGAAAATAAATCGCTGCGCAAGAGGTGTTAGGGAGCCCTCCTCCACTAGACCCGTAATAATCAGTGCTATAACCATGTCCCCAGTTGTGCTGCTGGGTAAACAGGAACAGGGGGAAAACAAAGGTTGTCCAATAATCTGACCGGCACGAAAATCGAATTCGAATTCTTTGGTCATTTTTCTCGTCAGTTCAAGAAGCTCCCTAGCATCTTTTCCTGGGCGATTTATTTTTGAAACTGGCTGGCTAGTATCGCTATGTATGGTATTTATGCTGAGTTTGGTGGGACTTGAATAATTTAGATGGCACAGATGATGACAGTAAGGAGTAATAAGCAAAATAAATCGCTTAGGAAGAGGTGTTAGGGAACTTCCTCAACCGACGAGAACCGGCATGAGAGAGAGAGAGAGAGAGAGAGAGAGAGAGAGAGAACATATGATAACCTGGGGATGACAATAAACCATCATAATTTAATAATAATAATAGTAATAATAATAATAATACCCAGGGGAAAAAATCATTAGACACTATGGTTTACAGTTGTGGGAAAAAAATCATTAGACACTATGGTTTACAGTTGTGGGAAAAAAATCATATGAAATCTCAGACTAAACCTGGAACGAGAGAGAGAGAGAGAGAAAAAATGAATATGCAACCAAAATGAAAAAAGAAGCAGCTTTCTAACGGGAGCACAAACTAGGTTGGCTGACTGGAGGAAGTAAAAGGAAAGAAGCTGAGGAGAAAAAAAGAGAAGGGGGGGGGATTTCAGTTAGAAAAAGAAATTAAAACGTGAGGTGAGTGAAAAGCGAAAGAATACGAAAGCCAACCATCCGGGAAGAAAAGAAAAATTTTAGTAAATATCTGTGAAAAGAAAGGTACAAAAAAAGAAATGAAGATGAAAATTAAGCAAAGAAGACAGGAATTAAAAGGAAAAAAAACAGGTTTCCAGTGAGAGCAGTAACTGAAGTTAGTCGCTGACGGCGGGGGGGGGGGTGGAGAAAGTAAAAGGAACCAGACTAAGAGCAATAGAGACCCTAAGCAGCAGAGAAGAACAAATAGAAACAGGAGATAAAAACAAGGGCAGAAATCTGAAGAAAGACTAGGAAAGAAAAAGAAAATGAAATGTACGACAGAGGGAGGAACGCTGAATACAAACTCAGCTTTCCAACAAGAGCCCAAACTGAAGTAAACTGGCTGACGCTGACCCACCTCCAACAAATCATCTCCGGAACCACTCCGGGAAGGCCATCCATCTTTTTAGCACCCTAGAGAACGTACTCTGAGGAGCCCATCCGTACCCTTAACTTTTCCCGCCAAAACCCTCTCGTCTGTCGGGCCGAGATTTCATCCTGCTAAGTTGTTTGGTGGTGGATGTTACGGCTTCGTTTACTGTCTTTTGGGACTTTTTATTTTGCTTTGTATTTCTGTATTTATGGCTAGAATTTGGACTCTGTGATATTTGCTTTTCTGTAGATTTATACGTAGAGAATCTGAGCTTTGTCACATTAGTTTATCTCTGATGAAACCAGTTTCCTTTGTTATGGTTTTATTTATAGAGCCTTACAATACATGTGAATAAGAACAGCTGTGAAAATGCCTCTCTTTATTCAACAATAGCTAGTGGCATCTCTAAGACATATTACGGCTGGTGATCTGTGTCACCCCGTCCTTTGAGTGTGTGAAATCTGGATCTTGGAGTAAAGAAGCTATTATAAACGTTTCTCTCACTAACTAACGAAGAGTTCCCTCAGCTGCATCAGACTGTCTGACGTCAGCATTAAAATAAGAATAAACTATTCAGACAGGGCCCTGGTAAGCAAAATGTTACCAGAATACTTCTCAAGGAGACGTGTACTATAGACACTTATCCCTTACAGGTTCATTGTATGGCGTCAGGGTGGGTAAGCTGTCTACTGCGTAATATTTCCAAACTTCCTGATAGGGGCACAAACTATTCTCCAAAATTAACTTGTCTTTAACAGGCATATATTTTTATAAACAGACATTTTCCTAGACAGGTATGCGTCTTCGGAAAGATATTTTCCTAAATAGATACACCTTTCTAATGGGTATAGACTGTTATCCTGAACAGAATTTTCCCAAACAGACATTTTCGTGGTCAAATTCCTTTAACAGAAATATTTTCCTGGATAAGCAGTTGCTCCCTACTAAACTTTCATGAACCTTTCTCTCACAGTTCCATCGATTGAGGTCTGGGTTTGCAAGTTGTCACAGGCTTAATAATTCTGTCCTTCCTATCAACAGACATGTATTTTCCTGGACAGACAGACATATTCTTGAAGAGACGTTTTTATGCTCACACATACATATTCCTGAACAGACACGTTTTCATGAACAAGCTTAGCTAATCCTGGTGCCCATTTCAAAAATTTTTATTCCTTGAAGATACCCATATTTTCCTGGACAGACTAAACTAAAAATATTTCCTGCTCTACAGTTCCATCGGTTGGCGTCTGGGTCTGCAAGCTGTCACGGGTGTAATATTTCTAACCTTCCTAATGGGCACCTTCTACCGCTCCGCTTCCCTCTATCACCCTCAACGCCGCGCCATCCTCCATTTAAAGAACCAGAAGCGTAAAATAAAGGAGAAGAACAGACAGGACGATAAGCCACCATTCTTCGACATAGCCACCCTCAAGAGCAGGACGGTACAGATACTTCTCGTCTCCATTGGCCTGTCTTCCTTTGGGATTACTACACCTATTATTTACTTGGTAAGGAAAAATTTCTCATATATATTTTCATAAGTACATTTTATGTATGTATATTTCTATTAGCCTATAATGAGAGCACTCGATGTGATGTTGCCTTCATGTGACTGTGACAAGCCAAATGGTATCTTGTTGCCCAGGGAAGATTTTTTTGCCATGGGTGATAACTGTAGTATCAGATGGATACCTGGCGGTCTTGTGGGTTAAGGCGTTCCAACTGGATGTGGCTCGTAAGGGATGTTTGGAATATATTACTTACATAATACTACTCTTGGGCGAGTAATTCAGTAGCCTAGCCCGGGCCGCAACGTTCCCAATAAGGCAATAAAGGATAGATAGATAAATAGGCAAGTAGGTCGATGGACATAGGTAAGCTCTCGTTAGGTTACTGTTCACCCTCTGGCAAGAGGGAAATTATACCCAGAGATCTATCGTCCAGAGTTGGTGTGGAAGTCTGAAGCTTTCCTAATCTCTTCATTTTAACTAGACGATGACATGCCATCTCTCCATCTTGAATGCTGAGCTACAGCAAAAGCTTAACACTAGAATATGATACTAGCCTTGAAGAAGTTCCCTGGAAATCAGGTTGAGTCTGTTGTCATATTATGCAATTGAGGTACGGGAAATAAGCAGCAGAGAAGCGAAAATTATCGTCTACTTAAAGTTAATGAACTGTAGTGTACATGGGAAGCATATTATTACAACACTGTTACTCATGTGATGTAGCAAAGCTCAGGTATCATCTTAACACTCAACAATGGGTCTCCGTTCATCGTGACGTCTTGGCTGTGACTTCCATCCCGCTAATGGTTGAGATTATGAATGGGCGAAAACTGTGGCTTGTGAGTGTACACAAATTATAAACCTCTAATATATTATTATTCGTAAACTACATTGTGATAATTGTTTATGACCAACAGTTTTTTATATTTGTAGCTTATTATTGTTCATATACACCTATGATTCATGATTTTTACATCTGAAAGTACCAGTAATTTACAAAATTGTTATTGATATTTTTAATATTTTGACTACTTGTTCCTTTCGACTGTAGAAAATAAAAAAGGCTTAAAATTAATGTCAGTCGACTGCATGAGGGTCTTTATTTTTATTTATTTATTTTTTTTTGTCCACTAGAATAAGGCACACATCATTTAAGTTCCCAGGTACCATGGCATTATTTGTGGGTGAGCAAGGATAGAGGGGAGGCAGACTCTGTCCAACAGTATTGAGAATTGTTTGGAGTCAGCCAGGTTTAATCGAATCGCGTGATGACAGTAGTCCTGTTGGAAGGACACAAGTCAGAAATGACAGGGCAATGGAAACGAGTTATTTCAGAGGAGCGTGTGAGTTACAAGGAGAAACAGGTTACACACAAATGAGGAAGTAAAGGAGAGTTGTGATGTTGGTGTGGATATGATTGAAAGTGATGAGAGAAGTAACTTGAAATGGTTTGGGCATGTGGCAGGGATGGAGAATGCGAGGCCGTATGTCAGTGAATAAGGAAACCAAGGATGAGACGGAGGGTTGAAGTGGAGAGATATAATATAAGGGGTGTGTGAGCTGGAGGAAGAACAGCCAAATAGCAGAGGACAGAGCAACTTGGAGAAGATTTGTTTCTGGCCACCTATTACGGGATTTAGGCGTCTGGCAGTAGATAGGTAGAGATAGTACGAAGACATTTCCTTTTATTTATTTTTGTTTGTCCCTGATAGTGTAATTCAGCTTCAGAAAACTGAACAGGACGGTTTAGAATTTAGATACATCCTTCATTAACCCCCTCAGCGTAGCCTTCTGTAAATAAACATACGATGCTTGGTAGCACCTCATCGTTTGTGAAGTACAGTATTTTGCACAGTACACAATAGTCTCTTGTTTACATATATATATATATATATATATATATATATAGAGAGAGAGAGAGAGAGAGAGAGAGAGAGAGAGAGAGAGAGAGAGAGAGGGGTGCAGTGGTAACGTTCCCGCTTGCCAACTGGTGGACGGGAGTTCGCGCCTCGCTCAGGTTGCGAAAAGTTTCACTGACGAAGTGGGTGGTTACTGTCCCCCTTGAGCAAGGGGACGGGTGTGTGCGTGTGTGAAGGTCACAGCCTTGCCCTTAGATCGGACTATATGAGCTCCCAGCTCCCTTCCGGGAGGGTAAAAAGCTGACGATCACGACCATCAAGTGATCCTGACCGACCCGGTGAATTACACACACAAGGTATTTTCTTCTCATTTCCAATCATTAGCTTCATTAAGGCTGCAGAAAATAATTATTTTGCACTACAGCAGTACAGTATTGAGCTGGAGCCAGGAAGAGGGAAAACACAAAAGTTAGGAAATTATGAACCCCTGCTCATTAGCGGCTGTCGAACAGTTGAAAGGATTACAAACTCTGTTATTCCCTTCAGTATGGTGGCGTCTTGATTTTTAACCCATACAATCCGGTGACACATTTTTACACCTACTTTCACGGAGTAAGAGCATGTGTGTGTGTGTGTGTGTGTGTGTGTGTGTGTGTGTGATAGCAGAATAAATAGTTTTTACTCGATTTTAACCAAACATAGTGGAAGGATGGAGAGACAGCCCTTATAGAAAGCTGTTGTTGTTCAGATTAATAGTCATTAGTGAAAATCACATAGCTAAGTCAGATATTGGCCCTGCAAGATAATCTTAAACAACAAACTTGTGGGAAGGGTTTTTGTTAAAACAAGACGTAAGTGATTTGTTTTTTGAAAACCGTCTTGGGTCATGGACACAGGGCAGGGTCATAGTTAAATTGTTGGATGAATATGTTAACAGAATAACTGTTGCAGTTCTGATCTGATATTAACCAAACATTGTGAAAAGTATGAGAGTTAACCATGAAGTAAACTTTTTTTTTTTTTTTTTTTTTTTTTTTTTAAAGAACTGTTGATCAACGTTCAAAATCGCAGGACAAAGTCAATTTTAACAGCTTTCATTTTATTTAGACCAAAGTTTGTGGAAGGGTTGAGCATGTGGCAAGATTAAAAAGAAATCAGTTTTGAGACCCATCAGTCAAAGATCAGTGTCACAGGGAAAGGTCAGAGGCCAAAGTCACAAGGTGAGGTCAACTCAAACAGTTCTGATCCGGTATGGACGAAACTTGGTGAGAGGGTTGAGAGTGATGCAAGAAGGAAGGGATTTAATTGTGGGATCAATCAATCAAAGGTCAAGGTCACAGAGCAAGGTCAAAGTTTGAGTCATTGTATCTGAGTGTGAACATAATAACTAGTTTTGATCTGATGTGTTTAAACTTGGTGGATTGGTTGGTTGAAGATTACCCAAGGGCTTGACCTATTGTTTTTGAGACTAGTAGGTCATAGGTCAAGGGCATGCAAGGCCAAGTTAAACAGAGTTTATCCGATGTAGAATAAACTTTGTGGAATGTATAGATTAAATCAGGGATAAAGAGATGCAATTTTGAGACCACCAGGTAAACCCAAGTGCACAGGGCACAGTCATGGGTCAAGGTCACTGGGAAAAGGTGACTCAAAGTTTTTATCTGATTTGGAAAAAAGCTGGTGGAAGGGTTGAGGGTTAGGAAGGAGCTAAATAATTTTATTTTGAGGGCAAACTGTCGATGGCCAGAGTCACAGGGCAGAGTCATCCCTGAGTCTACTAGTAGTTGATGGGCACAGCCATTGCACCCTTTGAGGACTCTCTCTCATTTATTATTATATTATTATTATTATTATTATTATTATGATTATTATTATTATTACTACTACTACTACTACTACTACTATTATTATTATTTGAGAGGAGCATGTGGAGGCACATGGAGAGACAGACTGACAAATGAGGAAATGAAGGAGCATTGTGGTGTGGATGTGGATGTGATAGAAAGTGCTAGGAGAAATACATTGAGCTGGTTTGGCCATGTGGAGAGAATGGAGAGCAAGAGACTAATGAGGACAGTGTATGCGAGTGAGGTGGAGGGGGGGAAAGGGAGGGAGAGGCCAAAGATGAGGTGGAGGGATGGAGTGGAGAGGTATATGAGAGAGGGGGGTGTGAGTTGGGAACAGGGAGGTGAAGTGGCATTGGACAGGGCGACATGGAGGCAATTTGTCTGTGGCCACCCCTTATGGGGTTGAGGCATTTGGTAATAGATAGATTATTATTGGTACTACCAGACAGTTTATTCATTTTACTATAGACCTATAATAGTGAAGGAGTTAATAAAAGTTCTGTCTAACTCCTCCAGTTGGAAGTCTTGAGAGGTTAATAAAATTATCAAAAGGTAACAAGAATAATACTGAAAATATGTCATTGGATTGACGAAGTTGGTTTCAACCATCACCAGATGATGATATTTTGCTCATGAAAGGGCCTTTCAAAGTGAAAGAGTGAAGAATGCCAAGTGAACTGGGCCATTCATTCAAACATACACTGATAAGTTCTTGCCTCTTTTATAATACGGTCAGATCTAAGAAATAGAAGAAGTTATTAAACCAATACAGAATCCACACAGAAAGAAATAACACTGTAACCATACAAAAGTTGATAATTTATAATTTTATGAGAAAATTCAAAACTCTAATGAGTAATGATGCTAAGTTAGCTTGTAGGTAGTAGGAGAAAACACCTCACGCTATTTCCCAATGACTGTAGTACCCTTGCTCACCCAATCTGACATCCTTATTGATCTTCCTTTCTTTTCTCTGCTTTCCACTCTGACCTTTTACTATTCTTTCTTTGGTCCTTATTTCTTTGTGCCTTTGATTTCATTCCACGTTGTTATTTGTGTTCTCCCCTTTCCCTTAATTCTGTTCTGTCTATTCTTATATAGTTTCTGCCTTGAAGATGGAGACTTAATAAAAACTGATTTTCTGCACTGAAGATGAGAACCTGGCAGAAACTTCTTGTCTGCCTTGAAAATGGGGACTAAGCAGTGACTGATTATCATCCTGTGAAGATGATGATTTCTCAAAAAACTTGTTTTCTGCCTTCATAATGAAAACCAAGTAAACAATTACTCCCTTCCTTGAAATTGACACCTAGCAAAAATTGATGATCTACCTAAATGACGCATGTGGTCAGTTGACAAAAATCATAGCCCTGCTCTCCTCACCGTATATCTCTCCATCTCTGTATACCCAGCAGACACAAAGAGAAGGGCTAGGTAACTCCATAACTTCTCCAGGTGTGCCATGGGTTAGAGTGGGGAAAATGTATGGACATGAAAATCAAAAGGAGTATGGGTGTGAATAGACATTAAAAAAAAATAAATGCTGTTAGCATCACTATTTGGATCTCTTTGCAGGCCCACCAGGCACAAGAAGAAGGACTAGGTGACTCCTCCATACTTCTTCTGCAGACATACCTGGGGCTGGGGTGGGTGCTGGGGTGCTGTGCCTTTGGGTTTGTCGTGCTGCAGAAAAACACTGAGTGCAGGGTGGGACGCCAGTATCTGTGCCAGGCATCAATGTTCCTGTGTGGCGTTTCTACTCTAGCCTTCACTGCTGTTGAAGGTTGGATGTTCCTGGTCTCTGAAATAGTCTCCTGTATGGTGTAATGATCATCAGGAATTTTTAGCATATGAGAGTAGTTGTCTGTAGCAGGCAAAAAGAGTTACAGTACTGTCTTCATTATTTCCAGTGCCTTGCACCATGCTGAGGCCTCCCCATTAGGGGATGTGTGTAGCAAAACTTTCTCCATGCAGATTTGGTCATCAACATTTCTGTCATTTATGTTACCCACCATCCTCTTCTCTCTCACTCATTGCAGTATTTTACAGTATAAAAAGGTATGTTAGAAATTTTTATGAATAATTGGTTACTGGGAGTCACAACTTACGATGTTCCCCAGATAGTGTGCAGTTGCACAATTCCCTTAGTTACGGAAACCACTGTTGTTTAATCAGAGCCAGCAGTCAGTTTCCAATTTACTCTTCAGTAGATACAGTGTTTGTTATTGCACGAGAGGTATTTTACTGCCAGAGTAGGAATACAGTCACTTGTTGCAGTGAACTGAACAGAATAATGCTGTATATTCACAGGTTATCATGAATGAGACTTTGTTTCAATTGCATTTCTCAGAATGAAAGCCTAATATACCTGTAATAGAATATACGATTCTGCTTTCCATCACCCAGTGTATGATGTGGCTTCCTGTCTTTGTTGTAATCAGTCTCCCATAAACAGTACAGGAATCATGCGCAGTGTGAACATTGTCTAATTCTGATTATCCACCAAGTTTTTCCTAACCTATTGCACCTTTTCCCCACTGTTAGGATATCATGGGTATGTCCTCTTTGCTTGGCTATATGGAATATTCTGCGGGGGGTTCCATTACTCCCTCAAGATGTACACTTACGAGAAGGTTCGTGCTCGCAACTTTGCTCGTACATGGGGGTTCGTCCAGTGCTCCCAGGCCATCCCTACAGCCATTGGGGTTCCTATCACAGGTCTGTGTACACATATTATAATGTTAAAGTTTTCCCACTTTTATCAGCTTAGGTTACACTTATGTTAGGCATTGACTTCAAGCTGTTAGCTTTAATAACTGAGGTACGAAGAACTGGTGCCTTTTATATGTAGTGTGTAATGCATTTAATACATGGCACTTAAGTAGTGTTTGTGAAGCTAATCATGTGTGGAAATGCTTGTCTTTTAAATGCAATAATAGTATCAAGCTTTGAAGATCTGTATCTATAGCCAGATTCCTTAATACCAGAAGTGGCCACACATAAATTGCCACCATGTCACCCAATTGTCTGCCCATAAAGCTGACCTCCCTCTAACTCACACCATCTCATTCACATACCTGCTTACCCTATTTCTCTAGCACATCTGCAGTCTCCCCCTTCCACTCATTTTCCCATCAGCATCATTTCCATCCCACAGGTTACATCAACTGTGGTAGTGAGCTCATCCATACCTTCCCATCTACATCTTTTTCCCCTTTCACAGGTTACATCAACATTGGTTATGGTGACAAAGCTGGGTACTACTTCTCTTCCACCTTCGTCATCTTTGGCTCCATGACCATCTTCCTCATTGACATCCATCGCAGGAATGCAGCTCGCCACAAACACATGCATACGTAAGATTGCTGTGTTCATTCAGGGGCAAGTGTGAGTTTTAATATGATAGGCGAAGTATGTGGAGGTGGGTGATTTGTGTGTCTCATCTTTTTTCAAGGGATATTGGTGTACTGTTTGAATTTTCTTTGTCTCTCAGTTTCTTTCAGTCAGTCTCTCTCTGTCATTCTCTCCTGCTCTGACTTTTTCCTTCTCTCATGGACTATTAAAGATGAAAAACAGCCAAACAGATGATGGTTGTAGAGATCATGTAGAGATTTTTTCCACTTGTGATGTCTTTTTTTACATTCACAATACCACTGTTTTAGAAGTCATTCACATCCACATTCACGTCTAGGTTCATATAATTTATAAAGGCTCCAGCTTGCTTGCATGCATCAGCCTTGGTCATCTAATGGTGGCTCATTGTGTTGCTTATCCCTTAGGTCACACTCTGTGACCCTGTCTTGGGTCTCTAGCAGATATTCACACTTCTTAGCTGCTGCACCCAGTTGTCATCATTTGTCCTCTTAACATGCCCAATTTGTCACAATCTACCCTTCCTCATCACGACACTATTACATTCAAGTGCCATCCTTCTCCTCAACTCTCCAGCCACAATCCTAGCCTCCCTCATATTCAAAGTCGCACTACACATCCATCCAATCTTTGTTATATCTGTACAACAGAATTCCTCCACACACTCAAGAGACTCTCCAGCCAGATCAATCCTTTTACATCTGACAGTCTATGTAGAGTCTATATACTCTCCCCAGCACACCACATACACAAAATCAGCATTATCTTCCAGTCTACCTCTGATGCCACTACAACTATTATGCACCCACTTATCACAAACACTGATAAAATGGAGTTACTTCCCACACCCTTGTGGCAAACTGCACATGTCCATACTCCCTCTGCACTGACAGTACCATCTCCATCTCGAGATATAATCACTTACCCACGTTTACTTTCAGACGCCTGTAGCCCATTCCATTTTTCCATTTCCTGAATCCTCTGCCTCCCTTTCATTCTCTGCAATCAACACCAAGTCATCAGCTTATATTTCTTGTGGGAATCCATTTCTGAAGTCATGTGAGAGAGCTTCAAGCACCCTGACAAACAAGAAAGGGCTCAAGACTGATCGCTGATGCATGCCCACATTCACAGAACACTCATTACTTAAATCTCCATTCATTCTCACCTGGGTGCAAGCACCACATACGTACAGTAACCATGACCACTCTAACCAGCCACTCTTCGACCCCAAGCTTTCTCATTCCCCACTTCACCACCTCCCTAGGGACTCAGCCAAAGGCCTTCTCCAGATCAAGATAAACAAAGTAAAGCTTCCTTTTATTTCCAGTATTTTCCTGAAGCCATCAGACAGTGAATATGATGAGTGGTTTCTTTGCCAGGCATAAACCCAAACTGCTTCTCAGCAATATTTGCTTTTTCTCCATGTCATACCTTCTAGGACTCTCTCCATTACCTTTGTTTTCTGGTCCAAAAGTTGTATACTTCTACAATTTCCTCTTTCAAGGACATCACCCTTCCTCATATATACATTTAGAGTCATATTCTTCAGCCAGTTGTGTGGGGCAACACTCTCATATATAATCAAAATTATCAGGTCAGTAACTGAACCCACTTGTATATCTCCTAAGACTTTCAGATTTCAGCAGTCATCCCTGACACACTCAAGTAAGTGAAAGAGTATCAGAGGTAAAAAGCTTACATAATATGTTCTAAACAGGAAGGCAAGATTGTATCTTGAACTATTTTAGACTGTGATATGTCTGCAGCGAAGTTAAGCAACGTTGGGTCTGGTTAGTACTTGGAAGGGTGACCGCCTGGGAACACCAGATGCTGTTGGCATAACGTTCTCCCTACGTGTCAAGTGGGGTTGGTGGAGGATTGGTGCCCCTCCCTGTAAAACAATTAACTCTAAGCCCCTGGCCACCCCGTTTGGGATACGTGGCATCTGGCAATGGATGGATATGTCTGCTTTTTCCTGTTAGTAGATATTTGTTCTCTGATATTGTACAGTACTTCTTTCCCACCCCTTTCAGAGTGTGGTTACACTTATTTTTCATTTAACCTCTGTTTGTACTGTTTTCCATGCTTCTTTTCTCTTTCTCTCTTGCCATTCATCTATCCTTTTTGTATGCTCAGTTTAACGTACAGACTGCCACTAGTTGTCTTTAAATTTTTTTTTTTTTTTTTTTTTTTTTTTAATTGACGAGTGCTACACTTCAAACTAATTTTAAGATTACTCCCTAACTTTCTCTGCATTACTTCAGTCTTGAGAGGATTCATTGGCTTTTGTGAGTCTGTTTCATACTGTTGTACTTTTGAGAATGTTCATTATACTGTTCATTATAGTACTGTCTTTCCTAGCACAGATTTCCATTTATTCCATCTCTCCCTCTACTTACCTCTTTACCATTCTGTCCGTTTTCTACTCTTCTTCTCATTCCTCATACCTTTTCTTTCATTCTTTGTTCCTTACTTCCTTTTTCTTTCATCCCACCATCCTTCTTTCCTCCTGCTCCTGTTTCATGTAATCCTGCCTTCTGTTGTCCTGATCCCTCTTTCCCACCATCCATCCATCCCCTTTTCTTTTTCCCATTCAGTCCCATCCACTTTCTTTTCATTTCTTATTCATATCTCTCATTTTTCCACCTCCTTCCTTTCTGCCACTTTACCTCCAACTTCCCCTTGCTTCTCTTCCCTCATCATTCATACCTCATATCTGTACTTCCACACTTTCTCTATTTCCCCCCTCTACTGCCCATTCTTCTGCTGCCTCTCATTCCTTTCTTCTCTCCCATGATGAAGTCATTCCTCTCAGCCATATTGTTTGTCTTTCTCCTTCTCTTTCCTACCTTACCTTCCTTATCACTTGTTCTTTCATTTCCCTCCTGTCACATTCCTTCCTTTTACCCCATTTTTTGTCTTTTATACTCTTGTCATTCTTTCCCCTTATCTTTTCTACATTTGTTCTCTGTATTTCCTTCTGCATTTCCCCATTCCATAAACCACCTTTCTATCACTCCCCTCTTTTCACTACCTCCTCCTTCCTTTCTTCCATGTCCCAGTCTTATTTCTCATTCATTTCCTTCTTCCTCCTCTCCCTCTTTATTCTCTTTTCTGTTTGTTTTCTCACCCAACCCTTCTCCCATATTCCCCTCTTCCTACCCTTTCTTTTCCATAATCCTTTCCTTGTTTCCCCTTCCATCTTTCTTTCCAGCTCGGTTCTTCTGCCTTCCTTCTTGTTTTCTTTATTCCCTTTCCTTTGCTCATTCCTCCTCATCCATCATTTTTCTCCCATATCTCCATTCTCCTCTCCCTCTCTCTCTCCAAGCCGTCTCTCCTTTCCCATTCCTATCTCCATTTTCCTTGTTATCTCCCTTCTTTTCTTTATTCACATACCTTTCCTTCTCTCACAGATTACTAGTGCATATCCTTTCTCCTTCACCTCACCTACCATTCCTTTGTTTTCTGCATCTGTCTTTTCTATTTCACCAGTCCTGCCATTCCATTGTTTTCGTGTGTCTTTCTTTTCTCTTTCACCTCTTCTGCCATTCCTTTGTTTTTGTGTGTCTTTCTTTTGTATTTCACCTCTCCTGCCATTCCTTTATTTTTGTGTGTCTTTCTTTTCTCTTTCACTTCTCTTGCCATTCCTTTGTTTTCATGCATCTTTTTTCTATCGTCTCCTACTTTCCTTGTTCTGCTCTCCAGCTCATTCATCCTCTTCCCTCCTCATTTTTCTTTCTTCCATCCTATCCCTTCTTCTCTTATTTCTTTCCTTGTTCATTCCTTTTCATCCATATTTCTTCAAACTTTCCATTCTTTCATTCTCACTCCATATCTCCCTGCTCTTCTCTTCCCTTCCCTTTTCTTCACATCCCTTCCCTTCCTTTCTCTTTTCATCCCTTCCTTTCTCTTCTCTTCCCTTCCTTTCCTTTCCTTTCCTTTCCTTTCCTTTCCTTTCCTTTCCCTTCCCTTCCCTTCCCTTCCCTTCCCTTCCCTTTCCTTCCCTTTCCTTTCCTTTTTCCATCCATCCATCCATCCGACAGCCCATTCATCCATCCGTCCATTCATCCATCTGTCCATCCATCCGTCCACTTGTCTGTCCGTCCATCCATCCATCCATCCATGTTTCCATTTCCTGTTTTAATCCTCTTTTTCTTTTCCTTTCATCATCTCCCTTCTCCCATAGACTCATTTTTTTCATCCATGCTACTTTCCTCCACATCATCTCCGTTCTTTCCCTTTTTTCCCTCCATCTCTATTATTTTTATTTTACTTTCATCCTTCCTTCCTGCCTTTCTTTCTTTCTTTTTATTCCTTCCTTCCTCCATATCATCTTCCATCTTTCTTTTTTTCCTTCTATCTCTTTTATTTTTATTTACCTTTCATCCTCCCTTCCTGCCTTTCTTTCTTTCTTTCATTTCCTTCCTTCCTTCCTTCCTTCCTTCCTTCCTTCCTTCCTTCCTTCCTTCCTTCCCTCCCTCCCTCCCTCCCTCCCTCCCTCCCTCCCTCCCTCCCTCCCTCCCTCCCTCCCTCCCTCCCTCCCTCCCTCCCTCCCCTCTCTCATAGATTACCACCATTACACTCCATTAACCCTGCCAGTAAATTTTTCTATCGTACTAAGTAGCCAGGCCAAACTCCTCAGCCCTCCATACATAATTTCCAGGCCAATATATCATGTCTATATTTACCCAAGCTCTCATCCCAATATTGATGGCTGCTTGGGTAAATTAATGTTTGTTGTGGTACCCCCATGTACTTTTCCCTATCCTTTAGATGCTGATATCTGTTAGGTTGTGGTTCCTTTAGACTTCTCCATTGCTTTTTTTTTTTTTTTTTTTTTTTTTTTTTTATAGCCAGTGAAGGTTTATACCCAGGGGGTGGATAGGATTTATTGCTCATGTAATGCCACTCAGGGATGAGTGAGGCCAGTCACTGTCATCTGAAAAATCAGGACCAACTTGCCTAGCCTCGGGTTCCTGCGCTCCTCATGGGGCAACATAGGATTGGATGATGAATGAACGAATGAATGTTTTTTTTTTTTTTTTTTTTTTTAGTTACACAGGTAAAGTTTTGCAGTTATTAACATATATCTCAGATACTTATTAGAGGAAGAATGTTTAAGTTAGAAATCTGCAACTGGGCTTGAAAAAGCCAAAAAGTTTGTAATGATAATTGTTGATGTCATCATTAGTCATCATCATCATGACATTTCTTACATTTTCAAGCCCAGTTTTATCATTCTAACATAAACATTCTTCCACTGATAAATATCTGAAGTATATATGTTAATGACTGAAAAACTTTAACCATGTTACTATTCAAAAAAAAAAAAAAAAAAAAAAAAAAAATGTAATGGACAGATCTAAAGGAACCACAACCTAACAGGCATAAGCATCAAAAGGAGGGGAAAAAATACATGGGGGTATCACAACAGACTTGAATTTGTCCAACTAGCTATCATCATCGTCATCATCGTCATCGTCATCATCGTCATCGTCATCATCATCATCATCATCATTATCATCATCGTCATCATCATCATCATCATCATCATCATCATCATCAACCCAACCCAACCCTAATTCCCACCAAAGAGATGAGGTAGGGTGCAGTCCAGAAACAATGGAAATGAAAACACACACACACACACACACACACACACACACACACACACACACACAAATCAGAACTATCAAACATGATGCCCAGTGAAACAGGCCATTTAGTTAGTGTCTGTTCAGGCACAGATGGTTGCATATAAAGGCATAATTGTGTTGACAGTGCTGCATGAATGTGAAGTGTTGGCCTTGAATGCAAAGGACCAGAAAATGGTAGAAGTGTTGGAAATGAAGTGCTCAAGAACTGTATTTCAGGGCAGAAGGTGTGACAGAATGAGAAATGACACTGTAAGAGAAAGATGTCGAAGCAACATAGTATAATGGAAAGGGCAGACCAGTGTATGTAAAAGTGATATAGCAATATGCATATAATGAGTTTTGAGAAACTGATAAAGAAGATATACAGTTCAGAAGCAGAGAGAGAGAGATGAAGGGAGAGGCAAAGGAGGTGGAAGAGATTTTGAATAATAGAGGTGAGAGCATCCAGGAGGAACAGCGTAGACTGAAATGAAACAGTTTATGGAGATTGACACATAACTGGCAAGATGTGATGCTGTTGCAGTAAGACATTAGTCAAAGTAATTTGATTGTGAAATGTTTAAAATTAAGTAAATTACTAGCAAGTTAAATAACAGTTATTTATTTAAGGGATATTATGTTACAAAATGTACATCAGAGTAAGTAAAATTTCTCACTTGCCAGTAGTTTGAATCTAATGATATTTTCATATTTTGCAAGTATATTAGAAGTTACAGGTAGTCTTTTGAAATATACTAGTATATAAGAAAGTATTTATTTATTTATTTATATATTTTAAGTGGTAGATGGGGGTACTTACCATCCACTCACTCAATGTAGTGCTGCTTTGGGTGACTGCCCTTTCCTCTCTTCCTTCCATCCTCCTCTGTCTTTCTTTCCCTCATTCTTTCCTTTTCCTTCTGCCTATGGGTGACTTTACACTCCCTCCTCTGTCTTTCGTTCCTTCATTCTTTCCTCCTCCTTCTGTGGGTGACCCTACACTGAGTTACAAGCCAAATGGTTTCCTGTACACCAGGAAACCATTTACTACACTAGGTAGTAACCATATAACCAGATTATGGCACCGGTGGTTTAGTGGTTAATTAAGGTGCTCCATTTGGATTGAGCCTGTGTAGGTTTATATCCAAGGAGTGGTTGGGGTTTATTGTTCACGCCGTGCCACTCAGGGAGGAGTGAGTTTGGTCACTTTCATCTTAAATGTTAGGACTAACTTGCCTAGCCCCAGGCTTCTACGCTTCTCATGGGGTGACATAAGATTGAATGATGGATGGATGGACTAGTACTGTACTTACCTGATATTTTGCATACTTGTACCTAACCAGTCTTTAACCTTAATTAGTACCCACCTAGTGCTGGGGAGGGATACATTCCCATGTTGGCACCAGTATAACTGAGTGACAAAGCTGCTGGTTATACAAGCATTCCTCTACTACCTCTCGGTCCTCCCAAAAGAGAATAGTGGAGTGCAGGAAAAAGATAACTTAAGCCTTCAGTCTGCCAGCATCGTGTGTCAGATGAGCCTAGGGCCACAACAGTAGCTTCTTCAACCAGCACTCAACTAGTTTTTTATGTTGCTTTTACCTCCTTAAGTATTCTAGTACTTAAGGTACCCAGTTATGTACATTAAATACAGTTTTCATAAAATGGCTACTTAGTTTTTATTGTACTTGTAATAGACTAATTTTGTTGTATATTGTACAGTAGTAGCAGCTGCATAGTTTTAATGTTATACAGGTATTAATATTTACTTATAGTACTTCTGTTATATGCTTGTATCTACCCACCTACCTAGTTTGTTATGTACTAGTATTTATGTACTGTTGTTTTATATTTACTAGGAGCCATCCAATTGACAAGTACAGTACAACCTGCTTTTTAAAAGTACATGTAGCTACCTGATTTCTTTATCAGGTAGCTACATGTACTTTTAAAAAGCAAGTTGTACTGTACTTGTAAATTGGATGGCTCCTAGTAAATATAAAACAACAGTACTATCTATCTATTGCCAGATGCCATAATCCCATAAGGGATGGCCATTTGACTTTGAGTTATTGGTTTTACGGGGAGGGGCACTAACTCTCCACCAACCCATTTGTTGACACGTAGGGAGCACATATGGGTTGGTTATATGGTTACCACCCAGCATTGTAAATGGTTTCTTGGCTTACAGGAAACCATTTGGCTTGTCACTCAATGTAAAGCCACCTGTAAAGGAAAGAAGAGCAATAAAAAGTGACAGGAAAGATGGGAGATGTAGGAAGAAAGGAGGGCAAGCTCAGAAAAAGAATGATAAAAGCTAGGGAAGAAGTAGGCAGCACTACATCAAGTGAGTGGATAATGGTCGTCACCACCTACCACCAATGATTTACCTAGTAAAGCCATGATCTTGTAGGTTTACTTTATCTTTGATAATATGTCTTAGATAGTTTCCCTGTATAGTACAATACTTAGGTCTGATAGGCGTCTCAAGGGTTGCCCATGAAGGGGGATTCCGCCCATATGTAATTTTTCCCATAAGTTTATGTATTCACAGTACGCGAATTCCTAGTACGCGACGTCCTCTGCTGCCCATGTAGGCGCGTACTAGGGGGATGTACTGTATTTACAGTATATATATATATACAGGTATAGAGTATTAACAACTGAGGATCCAGTAGGGAACCTGATGGCATATATAAAACTGAAGGCCAGGACAAGGAGACGATGGACTGGGGCCATGTTCACGATTTATTTCAGTGACGTTTCGAGGAAATCCAACCTCATCATCAGACAAAACGTGTTTTAGTTTTGTCCGATGATGAGGTTAAAGTTCCTTGAAAAGTCACTGAAATAAATCGTGAACATGGCCCCAGTCCATCGTCTCCTTGTCCTGGTCTTCAGTTTTATTTATATACAGTATATATATATATATATATATATATATATATATATATATATATATATATATGTACATATATATACTGTGTATATATATATATATATATATATATATATATATACTGTATATATATGTGTGTGTGTGTGTACATACATATACCTTTTTTCATTGTTTCATAATTACTTTTTTTTATTTATTTGTTTAGTGGCCAATTAAGGTGCTCCAACAGGATTGAGCCTGTGTAGGTTCATGTCCAAGGGGTGGGTGGGGTTTATTGCTCACGTAATGCCGCTCAGATGTGTGAAACTGGTCAGTCTCATCTTAAATGTCAGGACCAGCTTGTCTAGGCCCAGACTTCTAGGCTCCTCATTGGGCAACGCAGGATCAGATGATATATGTATGTAGTTATTTTTTACTGCTTCATCCAGTAATCCATCTGTTTCCACACTTTTTTTTCATTCTTTCGTAGTTATTTTTTATTTTATTTATTTATTTGTTTTGGGGGGACACTCACCATCCACTCCTTCGATGTATTGCAACTTTGGGTGTCTGCCCTTTCCTCTTTTCCTTCCTTCCACTTCTGTCTTTCCTTCATTCTTTCCCCTTCCTTCTGCCTACAGGTGACTTTACGCTCGCTCTTCTGTCTGTCTTTCCTTCATTCTTTCCTCTTCCTTCTGCCTATTGGTGACTCTACACTGAGTGACAAGCCAAATGGTTTCCTATACACTAGGAAACCATTTACTAGGCTGGGTGGTAACCATATAACCAAATTATGGTGCCTGGTGGTTTAGTGGGTAATTAATGCACTGCAGTCAGATTGAGCCTATGTAGGTTTATATCCAAGGGGTAGTTGGGGTCTGTTTCTTTCGTATTGCCACTCAGGGATGATTGAGGCAGGTCACCCTCATCTTAAATATCAGGACCAACTTGCCTAGCCCCAGGCTCCTACACTTCTCATGGGGCAACATAGGATTGGATGAGGGTTGGATAGGTGGAGTTATTTTTTATTTATTTATTTTTTTTTTACTGCTTCTGTTTGATAATCCATCTGTTTCCACAGAAGTGGCAACAACCACACATGTGTGAAGGAGACGTGCCCTGAGAGTCGTCGCCGGGACTCCCTGGCCCAGATCACCAACCAGACAACCCACCACAATCAAGCATCCACCAACCTGGCCCTCCTTCAGCAACAGCGATCTTTCCTGTATGAGATTCCTGAGCCAAGAAATAAACCTGAGTTGACCTGTATATCTGAGGAGGGCATAGCAGATATGGATTTACCTGACCACCTGCTTGAGGAGCTGGAGTATCTTGGGGACTGTATAACCTCTTGCAATAAGGTTGAGAACTACCTCATTATGAGTGAATATGAGAATAACCTTGGAAAAACTGCAGAATTACCTTTTGTATTGGAAAAGAAAGGAAAGAAGAAAGTGCTGCCACTCACCAGGCAGTCATCATCAGTCAACTGCAAGGATTTGCCAAGGAAATTGGATAGGCCTCCTGACAAAGGGACATCCTCAACATCTGCATACAATCATGTCCCAGTGAACGAAGGCAATCAGTGTGCCAGTCAGAAAGCAGCAGCCAAATCAGGAAATTGCCGCAGTATTACAGTGATCGAGGAGGCATCAGTATGAGATCTGGTAAAGCATCTCTTAGACTTTGTCATTACAATCTGTTCCGCTGGCATTTACTTTGCTTGGTGATTTACTGTGACAGATAGTGATGTGTGGTATGTGCTTCAGTATATAAATGTCACACTGAAAAACTTGCTCATTGCATTTTTCATAAGGCAAGTTGTGTCTTTCCCTCTTAAAAGAAAACAGTCTTCCACACTCACAAAGAGATAATAAGACATCTTTGTGTGGGACTTCATCAGTGATGAGACTCCAGCCTAATAATGTTTTGATGTCGTCCAATAGTTTGTATCCCTGTGTCCGATAAAATAGAATTTGTAAGCTTTAGAAAGAGTAGTTCAGATCTCATGAAAACAGTATAAGAAGTGTGGTTTGCCTTCGTTAGAAGTCTGTCATTGAAAAGAATGATGACTGCAATCATGGTTTGAAAATTAACTGTGGACTGACTGAAAGCTGAAAATTCAGTGGGTAACTTTATAGTGACAGCATTCTTATGAGATGACATACTGACTTTCTCTGTAGGCATCCAGTGTATTCTGTGTCACTTTAGTACGACAAATACTCAAGTTGTGTTTTTTCCTGCCACTGTTGGCTCAGTATAGAGCCAAGTCTCTCCATGATAGTAATCTAGAAGTTGACATTTCTGCAGTGTGTGATACAATTCCATCACTCAGCTTGCCAAGTCTTGTCTCTCTGTATGTTACATTAATTTGAGATGTTATTAACACCTGACCTGGTAATATTATTTTAGATCAACACTAGGCATTCCATTCAGTCCAGTCCAAGGCTTGTACAGTATTGTACTGTAGATTTGAATACTGTTTAGTGCATATGGGTGACTTTACACTTCCTCTTGTCTTTTTTTCCCTTCATTCTTTCCTCCTCCTTCCGCCTACAGGTGACTGTACACTGAGTGACAAGCCAAATGGTTTCCTGTACACCAGGAAGCCATTTACTATGCTAGGTGGTCACCATATAACCAAATTATGGCGCGTGGTGGTTTAGTGGGTAATTAAGGCACTCCAATCGGATTGAACCTGTGTAGGTTTATATCCAAGGGATGGTTGGGGCTTATTGCTCACGCAGTGCCAGTCAAGGATGAGTGAGGCTGGTCACTTTCATCTTGAATGTCAGGACCAAGTTGCCTAGCCCCTTGCTTCTATGCTTCTCATGAAGCAACATAGGATTAGATGATGATTGTGAATATTGTTTTGGTGTTTTGTTCAGCTCAAGTCAGTGAAAAAATCAGTGTGACCTACTATAACCCTACTGTTTTACATCCATCAGAACATAGCCTGTAAATCTTGGTAAGTAGAGTGGTGGCTGAAGTACATAAGTGGAAATGTCTAATCTCTGACTAGAATGTCTTCTTGCCACATCAACTTAAGAAAGACTGGTTATTGTGGCTTATTAGGAGACATATACTCTACTGTAATGGTATTGAAGTCTTAGCCTTCATATAGTACCAGATGGCTGTAGTTGATGACCACATGATTAACTGCTATTAGCAGGAGAAATCTCAGTTAAGTAAACTGCAGAAATATAAGGCTTTGTGTCTGTCCAGTATCTTGTGTGAAATTTGTATCTCAGTATCTGTTATACTGTACAAACTCCATGTTTGCACTGTAATACATTTGTCTGGCAGAGCCCCAGGGAAATAAGGGACTTGAGATACTGTTTTTGAAACAGTATGTGGAGATGTAGATCAGCCCACAATTTTTGTTGATCATTTAAAGATCATCAGTGACAAAAGATTATGGTTAATTTGATTAGATGATGATAATGATGCTTGTCACTTCATAGAATGTACTTGATTGATTATTGTGGCACAAGAGTCAGTCATACAATGCCCTCATTATGGGTAGGCTGTAGCAAATGGGCATGTACTGCAGGAAGTTTTTCATCGTCTTCACATCTCCTGTTTAAGAACACAGTACAGTACGGCCATTGGTACTAGAGTCACAGCTTGCCAAGATTTGTGCTGCACTGTGAGAGGCCCAGAATAACAAGTGGAAAACTTGGTTGAGAAGGAAAACACAGGAAGGAACTTGCAAATTTTTTACATCTTAATTGTTTCAAAAATATAGAGTTTAAGTACGGTACTCCTGTGTGCTCTTCCTCCCACCTAGTTTATTCCCTTGTGTTGTGTGTTTGGGAGTTAGATTTGGTCATTAAGTTAGCCAGCTCTACATTATAAAACATTGCATTTTAAGTCTCTGCAAAACCTGTTGGAACTGAAACCAGAATGGTCAGATGGGCAGGTCTGGTACCTGTACTGTGGGATTTCATAGTATCTGGTAAAGGTAAGCCACCTTACAATGAAAGGTCTTCAACAAGCTGAATAGAATTTTCTGCCAGTGTCAAATGAGTAAATAAAAAAAAAAAGTAATTGTATTGAGGGAGTTAATAGAATGTTCCTAACCCCTTCACAAAGAAAAACAAAAAATCTTCCGTGTAGAAATAAAATTGCTTTGTAGCAAAAGTAAATGATAGTGCTGTCATTGTACAGAACAGGTTAATGTCACCATGAGAGGTGGTGATTTTTTTTTTAACACTACTTAATGAAGAAGGCTCATTTGCATATGTGATATGATTGAGGCTCTATTTATCTTGCACTAAGTCATTTTCTCAGGCCAGGAAGATGTTGCATATGATATTTTGTTAGGTGATATTATTGAATTATTACATTGAAGGTTCACACATACTGTATAATTTCAGTTATCCAGTTTGATCGAGGGTGTATGCTGTCTGTGAATTTGAATAACAAGGTCATCAGAGTTATTTTAAACCATGCAGTCATAAGTGATGTTTGTTGATTTGTGGAAAAAGTGTATTGAGAGAAGTTTTCATTACCATCCATTATTTATTTACCACGTCTGCCTGAGGATATCATTAGGATTTCATTTTTTCCTATCTCCAGACAATCTGATTTGGCTTGGGAGAGACTTTTCAAACTAGAGAGGTTAGATGAAACGTATATTAACTCCTTCACTACGAGACATCTTCACTAGACAAAATAAAAGTAACCTGTTGGTATCAGAAATAAATGAAAATTATCCCCAAGCTGAAGAGGTTAACTGGGAACTGTTGGTATGATACTTGAATACAGTACTTATACAGCCACTGCAAACTAAGTGACAAGCCAAATGGTTTCCTGTACACCAGGAAACAATTTACTACGCTGGGTGATAACCATATAACCAGATTTTGGCGCCTGGTGGTTTAGTGGGTAATTATTGCGCTCCAGTCGGATTGGGCCGGTGAAGGTTTATATCCAAGGGGTGGTTGGGGTCGATTGCTCATGTAATGCCACTCAGGGATGAGTGAGGCTGGTCACTCTCATCTTAAATGTCAGGATCAACTTCCCTAGTCCCGGGTTCCTACGCTCCTCTGTGGGGCAACATAGGATTGGATGATGATGATGATGAAGGATTACCCTGGTACAGTGAACCCCCCCTGTATAATGAACTGACTGAGAGGAATAGTGGGTTGAGGCAGATTTTTGCAACATTAAAAGTCAAGATATTTTACTACTCTTGGTATCATATACTGACTCATGCTGATGCCCATTTTTACAAGCACTGAAAGCCAATACAAAATACAATTTTGGTCCAGATTAGTCAGTCTTGCTTTCAAGGTATTTTGACTAATATTGACTTGATATTGACTTCTCCATAATGTAGACACACCCAGTGTGTCAGCCTTGTACATGAAATATTCACTCCTGGTGAATTTACTCGTTGTATGGATGGCAGAGGTGAGATGGCATGTTATAATGGAGTGAAACATATTACCACACAATCAGCTGATTTCCTGTTTTTTGACACTCACCATATTTGATACTGTCAGAATTAGTCAAAATTTATTTTGACATATTGTAATTCTTGCCAAAACTCACCTTTGTTAGGTTTGAAAGTTTGTTAAATTTGATATTTGGTAGCCATCATAGTTTGTGAACCTAGGTTTATTACAGCATATACTTACCCTAGTCCATTAAATACCTCATGTACAGCTGTACTCTATTGTATTCTGTACACTACATTCATACTGTAGTACTCTGCTGTACTATAATCCACTAATAATTTTAAACCAGTGATAAATTACTGTACATTGTTGTACAGTACAACAGTGAAATTGAGAGGCAAATGGACTAGCAGTGATGGAACTGTTCACATGAAGCTGAGCAGTACTAGTATGCAACTGTTGTTCAGTCAGTCATTCTATCACATCTGCATAAATACACAATCATTTTCAGAACTGTAAATAAGGATTTTGTGCAGACATCTCCAACAACATTATTATAGCCAAAATTCAGTAAATGGAGGTTTGTTGTAAAGAGAACTTACTGTATGGGAATGGGTTAGATTGGTTAACAGAAGGTGCATGCTTTATGTTCAAAGGAAATCAAGATTATTGAAATAATTTTAAAAGTATATTGTATAGTAAAAAGTAATACTTGGTGATTTCCAGGAAATTTGAGATAAAAAACATCACTCCTAAGAAAAAAGAGGTGTATAATGTTTACCATCTGAGTTATGTATTAACCTATTCAGGCTGAGGTTTTTCAAAGTGAACAGGTTAGATGTACTCTCAGTTTACCTCATTACTACTAGGATGTTCTCCTAAGCTGATTGAAACACCTGGTAGTGACAGGGAAATGTAATTAACATCCTCAGGCAGCACGAGTTAATGGAAACTGTTGGTACTGTTTTATATATATATATATATATATATATATATCATCATCATCATCAGCCTTTTGAGTATCCATTGCAGGACCGGCCGATCCTGACCGAAGTCAGGACGATACAGCCAATGTATCTCTACCAAGTGGCTTAGGCTGTCTGGTAGAGATTATATGTAGGGTGAGAAGTGCTTGTAAGTGTAATTGTAGTGTTGGAGTGGCTTTGGATGTGTTTGTAGTCTGTGAAACAAGTGTAATCGGCCCGCCCAAGCCGACTGAGTGCAAGCATACTTTATAGTAAGTGACACTGGTTCAACCACAGCACCCCTTGTGTCCACCAATGCGGTATGTGGCCGGGTGAACATTCCCAAAGTTTATTACCCTGGCAGGACGTGAATCCTGGTTCTCCCGTGTACGAAACGTACACTCTACCACTGTACCACAGAGCCTCAATATATATATATATATAACTCAGTCCTCGTAAATTGCGTGTTTATAAATCACAGATTCGTAAATCACGGCTAAATGGCTGTCAGACTGCCGGCACCCTTAAATCGCTGTTAAGTCACGAAAATCGCGGACCTAGGCACCGAAGTGGGCCTTTTCCTTGGAGAAGCGTAAACTGTGGCATTCAGTTTGAAAATCATGACCCAGCAACCAATCACCACCCATCCCTGGTGGCAAGTGTGCATACTAATGCCGCCATGTTGTTGTTCTTCCTGCCAATCCGCACACTACAGACCATCGCCGTGGAGTACGAGAGCTACCTGCCTTTTTTTGTGCACCTTCCCCCCCGCCTCCTACCTTCCATGGCCCCTCCTGAACCCCCGATGAAGCGCTCTAAGCAGTATGGCATCAAGAAGCAGCCACCATTGTCGTACAGTCAATGATTGGAGCTCATTTGTCATGTTGAAAAGGGAGAGAAGTTTTCAAAGCTGGCGGAAGAGTTTGGGAAGAACAAGTGCTGAGAGGTTCTAAGTTCTTCCCAACACCACCCCACTCCATTCACTTAAGCAGTATTGTCATAGGATTAAGGTGAGATCCCTTAACGTTGCTTATTTCTATTAAATACATGCACTCAATATTCCTAAATTTGTATGTTTGTGTTTGATGGTGCCTAGATAGGTGTAGGCAGGGTGCTGTGGGGGGTGGTTGGCCAAAGTCCAGACTCAAATTCATTTTTCACATAAGAGTTATTATTTATAAACCATGGAATTTGTAATTCACTGCAGTGGTCCAGACCCAAATTGCCGCGATTTACGATGATTGAGTGTATATATATATATATATATCTATATCTATCTATCTATCTATCTATATATATATATATATATATATATATATACACAGTATATATATATGTATTTATATATATATATATATAGATATATATATATATATATATATATATATATATATATATATATATATATATATATATATACAGGATATATGTGTGTATGTATATATATATAGATAGATAGATAGATAGATAGTGTATATATAGATAGATATATATATATATATATATATATATATATATATATATATATTGCCAGACGCCTCAATCCTGTTTGGGGTGGCCACAAACAAATCGCCTCCAAGTCGCCCTGTCCCCCACCATTTCACTGCCCTGCTCCCAACTCACACCCCCCTCTGTCATATACCTCTCCACCCCATCCCTCCATCTCATATATACAGTATATATATATATATATATATATATAATATACATATGGTCAATCTTCTAGTAATGCATGGTTGAGTAACACGTTCTTTTTCTTACATGGTCAATATGACGGATCATAATCAACACGGGAGTCTTGAACTTACGTGGGAAGTGTCAACTGGTCTGGTGACGCAGTATGAAAGTCACTCACGATGATTTCACCTGCCAGACTCACTGTGATTGGCTGACTTACAGCTGAGTACCTGTTCTGGGCACATACCCTTACACTCAGTCCATTCTCTCATCTCACCTAGTTCTGCCCCCTCTGTGTTTGAGTGTTGAGCAAGAACACTGACACTTAGTCATGCCACGTGATCAATTCCAGCCACCCAGAAAGCAGTGTATATTCATGCATGCCCAGAAGTATGAGATAGTAAAGGTGTTAGAGCAGGATATGAGACAGGTAGAAATGGCAAAAAAACATGGCATGAATGAAAGTACCGTCAGAACAACGAGGTCAGCTACGTTGTTTCAGCCCTAGACTTCAAAGGATTCAACTTAAATGTTGAAGAAGGAATTGCAGGAGCAGCAACATCCCAACAGTGACAACAACAACACTGGGGATGGGGGGCAGGGGGAGAGTGAGTGAAAGAATGAGTGAGAGAATGAGTAAGAGAATAAATAAGAGAATGAATGAGTGGGTGATATGGGATGGATGGGCAGTAGTTCTTGTCTCTCTCCCTGTCCCCCCACCCTTCCCCACCCCTGCATGTCTCCCTCCCCTTCCCCCCACACTCCCTCACCCACACTTGTCTCCCTCCCCTTCCCCTCCCTGTCCCCCACCCCTGCTTGTCTCCCTCCCTGTACCCCCACCCACCCCCACCTACTGCTTAGCTCACTGCTTGTGTGCTGTCATTCGCCCTCAACCACACCTCCCACTGCCTCACCTTACTGCATATACTATATATATATATATATATATATATATATATATATATATATATATATATATATATATATGTATCTATATCTATATTTATATATATATATATATATATATATATGTGTATATATCTATCTATCTATCTATATATATATATATATATATATATATATATATATATATTGCCATTTCTGTATTATCTTGGTATCAGAAGTTACATTATGTTACCAGTTTTATTAAGGTTGACTGTGAAGCCGTGTCCAAACTAGAGTTACACTTAGCCATGACTCAGACCCTTCTGTATCTGGTCATACTCCCTCACAGGACACTTTATGGGTCTATAAGGTTTCTACTTCCACACTGTAATTCCATCAACTGTAACTTACCATATACAGTACTGTAGATCTATATAGTTTCTACTTCTTCAATATTTTTCCATCAGCTGTACTAACCTTATAGATCCATAAAGTTTCTGCTCTTTCACTGTTACTCCATCAATTGTAACTAACCATGTAGATCTACAAGGTTTCTACTCCCTCACTATTACTCCATCAACTATAACTAACCCAGTAGATCTATAAGGTTGCTACTTCATCGCTCTTACTCCACCAACTGTAACTAACCCCGCAGATCTGTAAGGTTTCTACACTATATTTCCATCACTTTAAACTATAGTCCACCCCAAATTAGAATTATAGTTACAGGGAATGGAGTTAGAGCAAAGGAATATGGGTTTGTGTTAAATGATGAGTTGTTACTGAATGTAATCCTAATTTGGATCGTATTTTAAATATGCTTAATTGATGTTTTATTGCAATCCAATGATGAGACCCTATTGGAATTATATGTCTGCCATTTTAAGCATGGTTTTGTATTTTTCTGGAGAAGAGTAGGAATTTTACCATTGTGTAATATGAATACTTACATTGTAGTAATGTTGTTGCATGAGACCCTGCATCTTACTCATGTCATTTGTTGGTCATTCTGCGGTGTGACACCCTCAGTACAATATCTTTTACATCTCCTTCTCTTCAGTCCAGTGATGTAGCTTTTTACTTTATTCTTGCCATCTTCAAAAGACTATTCAGTTTAGGAAACTCTTTGAACTTGAGGGGTTCAGTATAACCTTTAAAAAATTCTTCACTATTGAAGGAGAATCTTCAAAGCTGAATGAAATAGTCTGATAGCAGCAGAAACAAAATATGTCATTGGGTTAAAAGGGTAATCTTGCTACTACCAGGCAATTTCAATCAGTTTAAGTGATATGTCTGGTAGTGAAAGAGTTACAAACTTTATTAACCTGCAGACCTCAAGAGGCATCCTAATGGGAAGGAAAATTGTCAAACATCAGCCAGAGTAAAACTGATGAGTTATTCTCCAGGTTTTTAGGGTTAATCCCTTTATTCTGTGAGTTGTCTCCTTGCCAGATTATAAATGCCTGGCAGTAGTGATAGTTAAGTAAAGATGTTACCGTACTTAAGGGGTTGTAGAAATATCAGAGTGTAAACTTGATTTTAAACAATAACATGAAGATGCCACAGACTTATATTGTTTGGAAAATTCTCTTGGTTGTAATATTCTACTGGTTATTGTACAACTGAAAACCAATCCTTTATTATATTGAATGTTTTGTAATGTTTTATTTTATTTATTTATTTTTTATTTATTTATTTTTTTTTTTCATTTTGTTTACAACTGTGCAGCATGTAGGAGCCAGGAGTGTCTGTACATGAAGCATTATTTTGTAGTAGTGCTGTTTGGTGAGTGTTGGTAGCCAAATGCTGAAAAAAGGAGAAAATGACTTGATAACTGGTATGCTTAGGCATTTCTCCCCAGTTGCATTTCCACAAGGATGAGAGAAAAAGAATACAGTGAGACCTTCTTTTAAATCACTTTTTTTTTTTTTTTTTTTTTTTTTTTTTTTTTTTTTAGAAAAAAATAATGGCTTCACTGTTGCCAGTAAAACTAATAGTTGTACTAGACAGTGGTAAGGTGTAAGTTAGGAGAAGGATAGTCCAGATACAAGGCACAGATAGTGAAACAGAGGACAGTGGTAGTAAACAGCAGTATGGTGTAGCCTAGGAGGAGGGTAAGACAGATACAAGGCACAGACATTGACACAGAAGACTGGTACAGTGTAGGTTTGATTATATGACTGTCACAAGTAGGCATTAGTTTGTGAGGATACACACCTCATGCTCAGTGACAGTCAGTGGGATTTAAATCCTAATCAGAGCATCCTTTGCCCAGTAGCAAGCTCCCAGAACTAATATGCCATGTGGGACAGGAGGGCTAGAAACTTACTCCCTTTGCTCCCCCTTTGTAATAATGTTGAGATAATTGTGTCCACCCCTCCTCATCACACATGGTTTGGCAGGGAAAGAAAGGGGGGGGGGAGGGGATTTGTTACCAGGGCTTCCTTTTTCCCTTGACTCATATTCCCCTAAAGAGGTTAGTTAAAATCCTTCCTTCAGATTCCACTACCACATAAGCATGAAAAATGGGTCCATGTGATGATGATGATGATGATGTATTTTTCCAGTGCAGCCTAGACAAGGCAAACTAATGAACTATGTGGTATAAAAATTTGGTATTGACTATAGGGTAATTTCACTTCGCCAACCATTAAAGTTGCTTTGTTCTTATGGGCAGAGGAGTCTCCCATATTCCTCTTCTTTGATTGTTCAGTTTGCATGTTATACCACAACATCCACTAGCATATTATGAATATAATTTACTGGAATTTTACTTTGCATGAGCAGCAAACAAGAGAGTATTAACACTTTCAGGCTCCTGGGACTCACTGTCAGCTGGGAAAGAATGCTGAACTAGATTTTTTCACAACTTTGAGAGAATTAATGGTAACAGTATTTACATTCTAAAGACTTCTATCCTCTGTCTGAGTTGAATAACAGTATCTGGTGTTAGCCAGAACAGAATGCCAGAATTGTTCTGATCATGAGTGGGTAATCACGGCATATGCAGAGATAACCTGCTGGAGTTTCAGAAGCCCCTGAGAGTATGGCAGTAACTCACCTGCATTCTTTCATTCCATTCCAGTCAGTCTTCCCACCTACACAGGATCTGTGTACCTTTTGTTTTCCTGTGATAACCATTCTCACATAAAATTTCTTACTAGATAGTAAGGGAGTGGAGGAATATAAATTACTGTACATACTTCTAGACATTCCTGTGTACATGTTTGCATCGTCATTATCATCCAAATTCCAGTTCCCATTAAATAATTGGGTGGGTAGATGTCTTCAACCAATGTTAAATGCTGTAAGAAGTGCATGTAGTTGATAGGGAACACATGACCTTCAGACTCTGAATGTACAGCTCCCAATTCTCATCATTATCCTGATCTTTTTTCCCATTTAAGAATAGGGATGGAGTAGGGTCCACATCAACAGACTGCTCATTGAAAAGGGCCAGACTCTTATTCACATACCAATGAAGTCTCCAGAGCCTTTACTCCACCTCCTAGCCCTAACTATATACATTTTTTTTTTCTTTATAGATAAACATCACCTTATCTGCAAAACAGACTAGACTTATACATAAGGCAGATTGGTATATTATATGAGGCAGTCTTAGTTCCTGAAGCAAGTGATTATTTCATAAGGTTCACTTTCTTATAAAAGACAAGATACTGTATATTGTAACACATCAGGTCAATCCTCATTTTACTACTGTATCATTTCTTATATTCATGGTGAAAAGATATAGTTTATTAACATAGTATGCAGTAAATGTAGTGCAGCCTTAAATTGTATGAATTCTGTGTAATACAGTACTTGGAAATTCACTTGACAGAACTAACTGTTGAACTTGATGTGGTTTTCTGTATGGGAAGATGAAGAAGACAGGTTATTTAGGAAAGATTATTTTTTCCATCCATTAAACCCTTTATACCTGTGATTGGCTACCTCAACTACTGTATAAAACTCATCAGCAGTGCCAGAAATCCACTTAATGCCTCTTGCTCTACTCTGATTTTTTTTTTTTTTTTCTTTTTAACACCACCACTGCCACCATGCACCACCACCACCACCACCATCATCATCATCATCATCAGCCCAGTTTCCCTACCAAGAGATGGGGTGACTTAGGATCCATATAAATGGAAAGAAAGAGCACAAAAATAGAGCATTATAATAAACAGATGCCATCCAACTTTATGGGTGAAAAGTCAACTGTGTTTTCTAGGAATAAGAAGAAGATAATGAGAAAATTGGAGAGGAAGGTACAGAGGGATGACTAGAGGGAAGAAGAAAGGAGAGCTTTTGTGGAGTGTAAGGAAGAAGATTGAGTGGAGATGGGAAAAAAAAGAAAAAAAGTAAGATAAGGAGGGAGCATTATTAGAGGGGGTGAGGAAAAAAAATAGTAATAGAATGATAAGGATGCCTAAACAGAAAGGAGGAAGACTGGAGAAGGAAAAAAGGAAACATAGGGAGGAGGAAGAAGAAACTTAAGAGAAGATAAGGAAGCTAAGAAGAAAGGGGAAGATTGAAAAAGTAAAAAGGAGTATAATAGAGAGGGGCAGAAATGTGAAGGGGAAGGAGAAAAATAATAGGTGAAGTTATTGAAGGACATGAGTGAGGAATGGGAGAGTAATAATAGATGCAGATAAAGAGGGAGAGATGGGAATAAGAATGGGATGAGAAATTTGGAAAGGAAAATTAGGAGAAGGAATTAGGAAATAATTTCACAAGCATGTAATGATAAGAACATCAAATAAGGATCTTTTGAATCATAAAACATGGAATGTAGGAACATCATAAATAAACCTTGGAATATAGGAACATAATAAATAAAACTTGGAATGTAGGAACAAAGAACTGGTGCTTCACTGTGATGCTATAATAAGACAGGTCATAGAAGTTTGAAGTCATGGTTGCGGGTGAGGGTGTGTGAGTATGGAATTACTTGAATCATTAGCTGAATGTGTGTTTTTATGTGCATAAATGAAAGAATGAGTTTCAGCAAGCTGTTGAATAGTTAATTCTTAGTGTTTGTGTATAAAACTGAAGAGATAATGGAGAATTAGGTAATAGTGAACATTAATTTCATACTGTATTTGCTATATTAATAGTTAGTTGTTCTGTTTGAGAACCCCTGTGGGAGAGTTGTCTGGGTAGGATCTGTGGTCAAGCGTTATTTGTTCATGGAATAGTTGCGCTTATAGTCAGTGAATAGAAGAAGTGGAAATAAAAGTTTTAAAGTTTGGGTTTTGTTACCCCCTACTTACATGTGATTCCTACATTATTATTATTATTATTATTTTGGTCAGAGTAGCAATACACTCAGTGTATTGCTACTCTAGGGTGACTGTACATTGAGTGACAAGCCAAGTGATTTCCAGTAAACCAGGAAATCATTTAATATGCTGGGGGTAACCTTATAACCAATCGATATGGGTTCCTTACGTGTCAGCAAGTGAGTTGGCAGAGAGTTAGTGCCCCTCTGTGGAAAACAACTAATTAAAAAGACAAACAAGATGCCTCAGACCAGGGTTGACCAAGAGGTGACAACCAAGGACCTGACAAAGGACGTGGTGCGGATTTCAATGTGGAATGTGAGGGGTGCGAATGATGAGATGAAAGAGAGAGATCATCCAAATGCTTGAGGATGCAGCAGTGGACATATGTGGATTGACAGAGACCAAATGGAGAGGCATGTGTGTGAGAGAGTGGTAATATGAATTGGGTATATGTGCTGGAGTAGGTGAGAATGAGAGGGCAAAAAGGATATATAATAGAGTATGATCAGTTGGTTCAAGGATTGTGTGGGTGAGATTGAAAGTAGGAGTATAAGTGTGGGCAATAGTGTGTGTACTTAGCCCAACAGAAGACTGTATCAGCAGAGTGAAAGAAAAGAAGAGGTTTCAGCAAATGTTGAAGCATGCATAGAAAAGTTTGAGAGGACTAAGAGTGTTTTTGACTGGAGGAAAGAATGGAGTGGGGAATGTGAAGGTGGATGGAGAGCAGTTGGTCAGAGTTCCTGCAGAGGTGGATGAGAATGGTAGCGCTCTAGTGGGGTTGATAATATCCAATACCCTCTTTAGACACAAAATGATCCACAGATATATATGGCAGGTGATGAGATGCGTGGGTGATGAACTGAATGAACGGAAGGCAATGGCTGACTGTGTGTGTGTGGATGAGAGATTGAGAAGATAATGTGTTGGATGCGAGAGCATACAGAGGTTGGGAGAGTGGACTCTACCACCACTTTGGTGGTGGTGGAAGTCAAGGTAAAAATGTAATGGATAAATAGGAGAGAAGGGCAGGAGGAAGCAGTCCATACAAAGAGAGTAGAAAGGTTGCAAGAGGATAAAAATAAGAACAATGTAAGAGAGAAGAGTGATTAGGTAAATATAATTTGGAACAATGGGGAAGGGGCAAGGTGTGTGCAAGGTATTCATACAAGAAATCTGTGGAGCATGTTAGGTGGTGTGTGGGGTGAAGAGAAGACGGAAGGGGGTGCAAATAACAGCATGGTGGAATGAAGAGGGGAGACAAGCTGTGGTGCAAAAAAAAAGTAAGCATACAGTGAGTGGGTGGGAAGCAAAGGCATGAAGGAAGTTGAGAAACGCAATAGAGAGTTATATGTAAATAAGAGTTGTGAAAAGATTAATAAGAAGAGAGTGGATGAGGAGTTCGGAAGGTATTTGAATGTAAAGTGGAAGGAAAGTAAGAAAATGTTCTGGAAGGAGGTAGAGAGGGTTAGACAAGGTGATAACGATGGTAGTAGGGGAATGAAAGATAAGATGGCAGATTGTTAGTGGGAAAGGAAGAAAAAGTGAGCGGACGAAGAAAGCACTTTAAAGAATTGTTAAACACAGAGAATGAAAGTAATGCGAGTATAAGTGGCTGGGAGGAGGAGGGAGATGAGAAAGGAGGAAGAGATCAACAGGATGGAAGTAGTGGAAGAAGTGAAGAAAAAAATGGGAAAAGCCCCAGGAATTGATGGAGTGTGTGGTGAAATGCTGAAGCATGGGGGATAGTACTAGAATGGATATGGGTGATGAGCAAATTGGCCTGGGATTAGAGTCCCTGGGAGATTGGTAGTCAGGTATAAATTATATCTCTGTACAAAGGAAAAAGTGTGGTAGGTGGTGGCGACCATCATCCACTCACTTGATGTAGAGCTGCCTACTTCTTCCTTTGCCTTTATCATTCTTTTTCTGTGTCTGCCCTACTCTCTTCCTATTTCTCCCATCTTTCCTGTCACTTAATGCTTTTCTTTCCTTTACAGGTGGCTTTGCATTGAGTGACAAGCCAAATGGTTTCCTGTAAGCCAAGAAACCATTTACTACGCTGGGTGGTAACCATATAACCAAACCATATGTGCTCCATACTTGTCAACAAGTGGGTTGGTGGAGGATTAGTGCCCCTCCCAATAAAACAAATAACTCAAAGTCAAATGGCCACCCCTTACGGGATTGTGGCGTCTGGCAATAGATAGATAGATAGAAAAAGGAAAAAAGGAAAAAGAGGTGTGTGGTAATCATAGGGACATTTGTCATTTTAGTGTGATAGGAAAAGAATATGGTAGGGTACTTATTGGCAGAGCTAGGGAAATAGAGGAATTAGTTGAAGAACAGGGAGGTTTTTGGAAGGGAAGAGGTGGTGTAGATCAGATATTCATCCTAAGGTCTGTATTATTTTTTAACGTGTCTGACTCAGGGCAAAGGCTTCAGGGCCTATCCCAAGGCCCGGTAGTCCTCTTACACACCTCTACGTATCACCACTTTGGCGCTAAAACCCACCGTCCATATTGAATACATGCTAGGGCTGTCTCATACAGGACTGGTGTACTGGTATTAGTGTTTTTTTTTTTGGCTGGTCTAGTAGATCAGCAAAGTCAGCTTTTTATGAAATTCAAATCCTAAAACTGTTGCCTGTCTCAGCCGGAATTCGATCTCGGGTCCATTAGGACTGCAGGCCTCCTCTCTACCGATTCAGCCTTCTGTAGAAGAAAAAAACTTTGTATGAAGCTTTCTTGGATTTGGAGATAGCATATGACAGAGTGGATAGACATGGAATGTGGAAAATACTGAGAATATGTGGAGTAAATGGGAAGCAGCTGTTGAATGCCGTGAAGAGTATGTATGAAGGTAAGGCGCGTCCACACCTGTAGTCGAACATATGTTGGCAACACAGCTGGCAACATGTTCGGGAACATGTTTGCAGCAGTATTTGGACAGATGTATGTAAACATGTTTCAGTGAGGCTTCGAACACTGGCAGCAGAGGCGATGGGATAAGTGTGTCCATACGAGGCAGCTGAGATTTCATCATGATGTTGCCAACATGATCTGGACGCTGCTGTTCCCAACATGTTTGCAGTGTGTTCGTTACTGTGTTGCCACTTGCCAGCACTTGTTTGAGCACACGTGTGGATGCTCCCTTAAGTGAAGATGAAGGGGAATTGCAAGGCTTAGTGAAGTGTTTGGGAGAGTGTGCAAGGCACGGAATCTAAAGGTGAATGTTGGGAAGAGAAAAGCAATGGTCTTTGAGAGAAATGAAGTCAATGCACAGTGAGGTTGAATGGTGTGGTTTCCCACAAGGGTGTGGGAAATAACTACATTTTGTGCAGTGCTTGTGATGGGTGCATAAGAGATGTAGTGGTATTAGAGGTTGACTGTAAAATAATGCTGATTTCGTGTGTGTGATGTGTCGGGGAGAGCTTATAGAGATTGTCAGGTGCGAAAGGACGGATTTTGCTGGTTTCTTGAGTATGTGGAATAGTTGTTTTATTTGGGAGACATGCTATGTGCTGGAGGTGGGGCTGGAGCTAGTTCTGTGGCTGGGGTAATTAGTGGTTGGAAGAACTTCAGGGTGCTGTAGCCTCTCCTGACATTGAGAGGGCTCTCCCTCCATGCTAAGGGATCTTTGCGGCATGTGTTAGAAACGTATTTCTGCATGGTAGTGCGACCTGGGCAGTAAAGGAAGGGGATATTCATAGGCTCAAACATACAGAAATGACAATGATTAGATGGATGTTTAGTGTGTCTTTGAATACGAGGTCAGAGGGACTGGGATTACGACTGAAAAGCTGAGAGAAGGATGGGACTGGAGTGTATCGGTGTTGTGATGAGAGGGGGTAGATGGAGACAGTTTGGACATGTTGAGAGGATGGAGGATGACTGCTGGGTGTGCAAGGTGAGAAGTGTGAATGGTTGGAGTAAGGTTTCAAGAGGCAGACCTAAAGAGACCTGGGATGAGGTCATAGAGTGTGACCTCATGGATAAAGGATTGTGTAGGGAGGCTGCTAGAGACTGAACAGCATGGGGAGTCGCCATTAGCTGACAAAGGCTGACGCATGCAAGCATCGATTGTCGAACCTTTATAAACGATACGATCGAACCAAGCAACTTCACCGTTGAAGAGTACCCATTGCTTAATGCATTGTTGGTGTCTAGGAAGACTTAAATGCAGCTACGGGCACTGATAGGGAAAGATTTGAAGTATGTGTAGGTCTTCGTGGCTCTAGAACAAGGAATATCAATTGTTCTTGTCCTGTGGATCTTGCAAAATCCTGAAAATTGAGAACCGCTGGAACCTGGTTCCATGAATGCAGATCCTGGAGGGAAGGAAAGATGAACCCCTCTACAATTGGGTTGTGGATGGATATCCTGTGTAATATTGTTCAGCCTCCCTTACAGTTCATGTCATACAGAAAAAATGCAAGGTTAAACCTCTGGTTACCCCTGAAATAACAAAAAGGTATATATTAATAAATAGTTTGCAGCCAAACTTGACACATTCGAGACACCCCAGCTTTGTAGGTTTTCTTTGATGCTAACCTTAAAATTACCTAATATTAGCCTACACTGCAAGAGTAAAAGGAGATTGATATATGAAATGCATTAATAGCAGCTTTCACACTTAAATATTTATTTCCTTCTTCCCAGAAGAAGCAAGAGACGATACTGTAAAAGCCACGGTGTCTTATGTTTGTGTAGAACTAGCACGAGATGGTTGTCATGGTCACCTGACGTCACGGCCCCTTCACAGTGGGCCACCGGTGGCCTCGTGTGAAAGCGGCCTTAGGCTCTCTAGGCTATACAGGGTTACAAATATACTGTACATCGGGTATGTTGTGGGAACATCTCAATCAGATGGACTGGGGAACGCAGGTATTTTGAGTGCTTAAAACAGCTATTCACCTGTGTTCTGTTCAGTTTAGCTAGGCATTAAATTACCATTTCTCGTGTGCATACTGAGTTGAAGGAATCCTGAAATATGGTGCTATACAGTAGTCATGAAGAACTTCAGTGGAATGAATGTTGAGCAACGGTGTTGTCTAATTCTTCCTGTGAGGTATGGGAGCTAATCTGCACAAGGACAAAAATTTGTCTCTGTGGTTGTTCATTTTACATAAGGATGAGGTTATAAGAGATAATAGGTAAGGTAGTGGATGTTATAGTGGCTAATGCGAGAGGGTAGAGTGTGGAAATTTCCCGCATGTACTGTTTGCTGATGATACTAAATTAAGTGAGGATGAATGTGAACTGCAAGACTTAGCGAAATAGACTAAAAAGGAGAACGTAGATAAGGGTAAAGTTATGGTCTTAGAGTGAGGGATATTAAGTTACAGCATACAAAATGAGACTGTACTGTATGGCGAGGAAATGGAAAATGATTGCATCCAAGTAGGCCTACTTGGGTTTGTGTGATGAGTACAGTAAGGATTGAAGTTTAAGGGAAGAAGTGCTTGAAAGGTTCCTAATTCATTATTGCAAACTCTCACTACGATGACGTTTTTTTGTTTCCAGTTTATTCTTGCTACCATCAGACGTCTTGACAGAGCATATTTTTTTCCGAACTAGAGATATCAGCTATAGCTTTCACGTAACTCTTCTTTAATATTTCTGCCAAAGGATGAACAAAATCGTCTGGAGGTCGAAAGAACTAAAGACACTACCGCACTGAAGTACTGAAGAAGGTGATCAAGAAAAAGACTGAAGAAGGTGAAAAAGAAAGAGTCAGCCTCTTCATATTATTTTGTTCATTAGATTTTTGTTGAGTGATAATGAATGTAACGTGCTTTTTTGTATCGAAAACACTTTAAAAGATTATGATACAGGCTCCATCTTCACAGACTTAGATTACATGAACTTCATCTCTCATTTGAATTTTCGGTTACAGAAAGAAGATGACACCGCTCGCTGGTGCAGTGGTAACGCTCTCGCTTGCCATCTGGTAGACGAGAGTTCGCGCCTCGCTCAGGTTGCGAAAAGTTTCACTGACGAAGTGGGTGGTTACTGTCCCCCTGGAGCAAGGGGACAGGTGTGTGAGTGTGTGAAGGTCACAGCCTTGCCCTTAGATCGGACTATATGAGCTCTCAGCTCCATTCCGGGAGGATAAAATGCTGACGATCACGACCATCAACTGATCCTGACCGACCCGGTGAATTACGTGGGAGGATTTGAAAATTGGTATGATACGGACTCCATGTGTGTGTGTCCCTTATATTTTCGTTTGGAGAAAGAACTGCACACATGGGAAGTTCCTTGTCCAGCCAAATAAAATTAAAGAAATAAAAGTCATGATAATTTTTCGCGTATAACTGAAGTGTTACTGGTAAGCGAGACACGGGAAGATTACTCTCTCTCCCCGCCGTTCGAAATTCTCCCTCCATATTCCAACCTTTAATTCCGAAATGCCTAGAAGTCTAGACCGCCAAAAATGTTACAAAAACAATCACGATTAAATTTCTGGCTTAGAATACAGAGTTTCGCAGTATATGATCGCTTACAGAACCTGACTCGAGCAAATGATCGGACTTACGTATGGAGCCGTTCGAAATCTTCACAGCCAAATCCACCCTCTTCGAATCATCTGAATCCTGAATCCCGCAAAGGTCCTTCAGTTACCACCTAAACGCAACAGGGGGAGGATATGCATGCAGACAACGGAGGCGAGGTATTTATTTTTTCTTATTATCACTATCTCACTATTAGTACTGTAATATATGTGAGTGACGTTATCAGTTATATTAATACGGTTATTTTAAAATTCGTTGTTGCTTAGTAAAGTATGATATGTTAACTGTGCCGCCATCTTTAGAGAATCATTGCTCGGAAGTACCCCAACCCCTTCGGTACGATATCCATTACTGACCACTATCTTGGATTACTTGAGGCGCGTTTTTGTGAGGCCTGAGGCTCAAGCCTGGCCTCGCTCTTTGGCTTAAGCCAAAGTGGCCCCGCAAAAACAGTACTCGAGCCGTACTGACGAATGTAAACAAACACCCCGGTCAGCTGACGACGCAAAGCAGCATGGCAGATATTGGAGAATCAGATATTTTCGATCTAAGCAGTAGTTCTTCCCACCAGATGGGAACTTTTCCGTTGTTTGCAGAGACACAAGAGTCTGCGACTATTCTGTCCACTCTTGTAGAGGAATACATGAGCCAGGTCACTGCGTTGTCGTCTTTAATGGCAACAGGCACCAGGTACATAAAGCAGCTGTGTTAATCACTGGAAAGATGAAGGGCATTATATAAGGAAAGCTTTAAATTTACAAACTTGGGGTGCTTTTTTGAGAACCCTAGGAACAAGGTACTCTCAGTGACAGTGTATGGGAAAGCAGACAGAACTCTTATTGATATTACGGTGTAGAGGTAGCAAGCTTGATAATAATTCTGGAGACAACACATTTGTGACCATCATGTTTGTAATGTGGTCAAAAAGTTATGTTGCTGACGGTAGGAAACAACTGGAATCATGGACTGTGAGCATTGCACCTTGAGAGTAAATGTAGAAAAGAGAAAAGTGATGGTTATTGAGAGAGAAGGTTACTCCCAATGCTATCTATGTTGCAGTGAATCGAGAGAGACTGGAATTGGTGAAAGAGTTCAGTTACTTGGGTACAGTGATAGAAAAGAGAGGAATATGTGCAAAAGAAGTTGAAAGTAGAGTGACAAGGAAAAGTAGCTGGTGCAATGAAGGCCTTGATAAAATAGAGGATTGAGAGTTACAGCTGCATGAGGCTTACATGAAGGAATGTTAGTGCCAACTTGAACATGAGACTGCAATGTGGCATGGAAATGAAAAGTCAAGAGTGAGAGCAACTAAGATGAGACTGCCAAGAAATGTATGTGGAGCACCAAAGGTGGATATATACGAAATAATGTGATTCGTGAAAGATGTGGAGTGAGGAAGTCGGTGGACACCAGAATCGAAGAGAGTGTACTGAGTGGAGAGAATGGATAACAATAGAGTGGTGAAAAAGGTATAGCTGAGTGAATTTGAAGGAGGGAGGAGGTGAGGTAGGCCAAGGAGAAGGTGGAGAGATATAGTGGATGAGTGTGAGGAGGAGAGGTTTGGAAGTCTGTGAGGCTAGGGAACTGACAAGAGATCGAGCTGGCTGGATGGATGTTGTGAGAAGTGCATGATCAGGGATTTGGCACCCCTTTTTAGCGTGGTATCGTCTTGATTGACTGTATTGGATACGTTTGTGTGAAGCTACAGAACATGGTGAATGTTTTTAGCGTATCCGATAGAGCCAGGATTCTGGGGGCTTGAATGATGAACGTATGGAAGTATAACCCATTGGATTGGGCATATTTGGGCTGTCTGGACGTAGTCACGCCTCACTCTGCCCTAGGGTGGGAAAGGAGGTCCTATTTCTTGATATTTCCCAAGTTGACCTGTCAATGAAGTTTCAATATCTAACACTGAAAATGCTTGGAAACTGTAAATAAGCGAAAAATTTAATATTTCATACTGAAAGTATTATTGTGATTATTATTATTTTTGTATTTTATTATTATTATTATTTTTTTTTTGACAGGAGTTTAAATGATATTCAGAGTTTGCCAGAGGTGCACATGTTAATTATAAAGTTCCATAAAATCATATCACAATTATTGTGTTTTTGACACCTGGAAACGTAATAAAAACATTGTTGAAAATACAGAAATCAAATATAATAGCGACAAATACAATAGTGACAGGAAATGTGTTGCAAATTCTGGTTACAGAATCCATATAATAATTGCATTAACTATCAGACAGTAATGAAGAACACACAGTATTTGTATGATATCATATAAACTCCAAAGATGCATGAATGTGAGAATATGTGCTATAATAAAGGATTGTAAAACTGAAAAAAATAATTTACTAGCTACTGCTGCTCTGTCTATTTATCTATTGCCAGACACCTTAATCCCATAAGGGATGGCCACAAACAAATTGCCTCTATGTTGCCCTGTCCAACGCCATGCTCCCAGCTTACATACCCCGTTCTCATGTACCTCTCCACTCCTTCCCACCATCTCATCCTTGGCCTTGCCCTCCCTCCACCTCACTCACACACACACTCCTCGTCAGTGTCACTCTCCATCTTCTCCACATGACCAAACCACCTCAGATTGCTTCTCGTAACGCTTCCTATCCCATCTACACCACAACGCTCCTTCACATCCTCATTTGTCAGTCTGTCTCTCCATGTGACTCCACATGCTCCTCTCAAATTACTCATTTCCATTGCCCTCTCTCTTGACTTGTGTCCTTCCAACAAGGTCCAAGCTTCACTTCCATATGTTAGTTGTTATCACAGTACTGTCATGCAGTAACTTTTTCACCTCCATGCTCACTTCCCTGTTTTTTATCACTGCCCTCAAAGAACCTGCAACCTTTCTTCCTTGTTGTACCCTTTCAAGCACTTCATCCTCCAAACTTCCATCTTTACTCATCACACTACCCAGGTACTTAAATGTACGCACATTTTCCATTTCCTCCTCATCCAGTCTCACTCTGCATTCACTGACTTCACTTCTCTCAAAGACCATAACTTTACTCTTCCCTACATTCACCTTTAGATTCCGTTTCTTACACACTCCCCCAAACTCATCCAACAAGCCTAGCAGCTCCCCTTCATCTTCACTTAACAACACAATATCATCTGCAAACAACAGTACAGGGAGTTTCCACACACTGCCCTCCTCATTAGGGCTGCTCCAACATCTGCTGTCCTACCTTGTATCTCTTTTTATAACCCCATCCATGTACAGATTAAACAACCATGGAGACATGACATGTCCCTGTTTCAATCCAACCTTCAAAGAGAACAATTCACTCAGTTCCCTATCCACATACACTGCAGCCTTAGCACCCTTATACATACTCTTCATGGCTTTCAACAACTTCCCATTTATTCCATGTATTCCTAATACTTTCCACATTCCTTGTCTATCCACCCTGTCACATGCTTTCTTCAAATCCGTGAAGCCACATACAACTTCTGTCTGTTCTCTAGAAACTTCTTCACTAAAGACCTAAGAATGAATATCTGATCTGCACAACCTCATCCCTTCCTAAAACCTCCCTGTTCTTCAACTAATTCCTCTGTTATTTCCCTAACTCTGTCAGTAGGTCTCCTACCATACACTTTTTCCCCTTTTCCTTTGTACAGGGGAATGATTATACCTGACTTCCAATCCTTCGGGACTCTGCCTTCCTCCCAGGCCAGTCTGCACATCTTCCAAATCCATTCTACTGCCAGTAATGATACTTCTCCACCCTTAGTATGAGAACTCCTTATCTCAGGCCCATCTCAGGTATTTCTATGGTGTGTGTTCCTTATTGTGTCTTCACTTTCTATTAATCTAACCGTGCCTGTGTGTGTTTCTGATACACAGCATATCATAATGTATGTATTTAGTTGGTCTGTGTTATTGTCAAAGGGAAAATTTGGGATTGCACTTGGGATGCCCAGTACTATAGGGTAAATCCCATAGGTAGTGTGCTTTTGTTATTGTGCAAGTTCTTTATCACACACCAAGCCTTGTACCAGTTATGCATGATAACCAAGGGATCACAGTACTGTATATAAACGTGTGTTGCCAGGCGAGCTTGACTGCGACATTTTCACTCATTTTTCTGTGCCTGTCCTCATCTCTTCCTATTTCTGCCATCTTTTCTGTCACTTTTTGTTGATCTTGTTTTCTTTTTCAGGTGGCTTTACATTTATTGACAAGCCAAAAAGTTTCCTAGATGCCAGGAAACCATTCACAACATTGGGTGGTAACTATATAACCAACCCATACATGTTCCTTATGTGTCAGCAAGTGGGTTGGTGGTGGGTTAGTTTCCCTCCATATAAAATAACTAACTTGCAGCCAAACGACCACCTATTACGGGATTATGGTGTCTGGCAATAGATATATAGGTAGATAGACAAGTACAGTATCCTTGAGTTAGTGAGTAATGTGGTGTGGATGGTTTTCATGAGTAGAAGGATTGCCATTGCTGGTGACTCAACTCTGGCCATTTCTACCTCTTCACCAAGTTGGCCGCCATCCATGACTGGACTAAACCACATATCTGCAGTTGGTACTACACATCAAGTTAAGCCATAGTGGAACGAAGGTTAGTATTGCTTTGCAGTTCTGTAGCAATTATCAGTCATTGGTATCATTATCCATGTGTAGTTTTCTTTGGGGCAGAGAGCAGTGAAATGGCAGGGGCAGGGCGACATGTAGGTGATTTGTCAGTGCCCACCCCTTACAGGATTAAGGCGTCTGCTTAGATAAATATAGTTTTCTTTGGCACAGGATGTAAAATATCCAGAACTATAAAAGGAGGCAGGTAAATGGGAAGGTTTAACAGAAGAGTAACGAGTAAAATGGGCTTTACATCCATTTATTTTACTGTCAATCTTTTAAAAATTCTCAACTCCATTTAGAAGGCATTACTATCTATCTATCTATCTATTGCCAAACGCCTCAATCCCGTTTGGGGTGGCCACAAACAAATCGCCTCCAAGTCGCCCTGTCCCCTGCCATTTCACTGCCCTGCTCTCAACTCACACCCTCCTCTCTCATATACCTCTCCACCCCATCCCTCCATCTCATCCTCGGCCTCCCCCTCCCTCTTCCCCCCTCCACCTCACTCACATACACTCTCTTCGTCAGTTTTTCATCCTCCATCGTCTCCACATGGCCCAACCACCTCAGTGTGTTCCTCATAACGCTTCCTATCACATCCACATCCACACCACAGCGCTCCTTTATATCCTCATTCGTCAGCCTGTCTCTCCATGTGACTCCACAGGCTCCTCTTTAATAACTCATTTCCACTGCTCTCACTCTTGACTTGTGTCCTTCCAACAACGTCCAAGCTTCACTTCCGTACGTTAGAGTTGGCATCACAATACTGTCATGTAGTAACTTTTTCACTTCCATGCTCACTTCCCTGTTTCTTATCACTGCTTTCAAAGAACCAGCAACCTTTCTTCCCTGCTGTACCCTTTCAAGCATTTCACCCTCCAAACCTCCATCCTTACTCATCACACTACCCAAGTACTTAAACGTACTCACATTTTCCAATTCCTCACCATCCAACCTTGCTGTACATTCACTGACTTTACCTCTCTCAAAGACCATCACTTTACTCTTCCCTACATTCACCTTTAGATTCTGTTTCTTACACACTCTCCCAATCTCATCCACCAAGCCTTGCAGCTCCCCTTCGTCTTCACTCAACAACACAGTATCATCTGCAAACAACAGTACAGGGAGTTTCCAAACACTATCCTCTCTCACCAGGGCCACTCCAACATCCACTACCCTACCTTGTACCTCTTTTATTACCCCATCCATGTACAGATTGAACAACCATGGAGACATGACACATCCCTGTTTCAACCCAACTTTCAAAGAGAAAAATTCACTTAGTTCACCATCCACACGCACTGCAGCCTTCGCACCATCGTACATACTCTTCACAGCATTCAACAACTTCCCATCTACTCCATATATTCTTAACACTTTCCACAATCCTTGTCTATCCACCCTGTCATATGCTTTCTCCAAATCCATGAAAGCCGCATACAACTTCTTTCCCTTCTCTAGAAACTTTTCCACTAAAGATCTAAGAATGAATATCTGATCTACACAACCTCTCCGCTTCCTAAAGCCTCCCTGTTCTTCTCCAACTAATTTCTCTGTTCTTTCTCTTACTCTGTCAATAAGTATCCTACCATACACTTTTCCTGTTATACTAAGAAGACAAATGCCCCTATGATTACCACACACTTCTTTTTCCCCTTTTCCTTTGTACAAGGGAATAATTATACCTGACTTCCAATCCTCCGGGACTCTACCTTCCTCCCAGGCCAATCTGCACATCTTCCACATCCATTCTACTACTATCTCTCTCCCATGCTTCAGCATTTCACCACACACTCCATCAATTCCTGAGGCTCTCCCCAGTTTAACTTTCTTCATTGCTTCCACAACTTCTATCCTACTGATTTCTTCCTGTCTTCTCACCTCCCTCCTCCTCCCAGCCATTCTCCAGCCACATATACTCGCATTACTTCCATCCTCTATGTTCAACAATTCCTTAAAGTGTTCTCTCCATCTGCTCACATTTTCTCCCTTCTCAACTAGTAATCTACCATTTTTATCTTTCATTCCCCTGCTAACTTCACTTCCACCCTGTCTTACTCTTTGCACTTCTTTCCAGAACATTTTCTTACAGTCCCTCCACTTTACACTCAAATTCCTTCCAAATTCCTCATCCACTCTCTTCTTACTCTTACTAATCTTTTCACCTCTCTCTTTCTTTCTACATATAACTCTCTCTTCCGCCTCTCAACTTCTTCCACGCCCCTATTTCTCATCCATTCATTGTATGCTTTCTTCTTTTGTGCCACCGCCTGTCTCACGTCTTCAGTCCACCACGCTGTTCCTTGCACCCCCCTCCGTCTTCTCTTCCTTCCACACACCACATCACATGCTGCACATATTTCTTCTGTAAATATCCTACACACACCTTAATGGATTGTCAGGTTGACATGAAATTTTATGAATGGGCAGCTGCTGTACATGTGAGAGTGAATGGAGAGTTATGTGAGGAATTATCAAGTTCATACTGGCGTTCACATGAAGCAGGAATAACAGCGGGCCTATTGCCACATGTTAAGGTTATCTATTTATCTATTGCCATAAGGGGTGGCCACAAACAAATCACCTCCATGTTGCCCTGTCCCCTGCCATTTCATTGCCCTGCTCCCAGCTCACACCCCCCTCTCTCATATACCTCTCCACTCCATCCCATCTCCTTGGCCTCCCTCTCCCTCTTCCTCCCCTCCACCTCACTCACATACACTCTCCTCATCAGTCTCTCATTCTGGTGAGAAAAAAAAGAGTGGATGTGAGGCTACAAAGATTTAACAAACATGTTAGAAAAGAATAGACAGGATTATCTCCCACCCTCCACACCATCCAGGAAGAGAGGGAGGCAGGAAGAAAGGTAGGGAAGTGTTTTTAAAATGATCAAGCATTAGAATTTTTATAGGAAAGGGAGAAGCTGTGCATTAAATAATCAGTAATGTACACTTATAAATAAATAAATAAAGTTTCAATATGTAAGTGTCTGACCCATAGGGCATGATTTATTTATTTATTTATTTTTTTATAGCCAAGATTGAGGTCATAGTAACAGACATTTACAGGAAGTCATGCATTACCAGCAGATTCCCTTTGACCTTGTCTGTGTATCTACCTGTATCTATCTGTATAACTTACCAGACACGTTAATCCTTCAAGGGGTGGCCACAGACACATCGCCTCCATGTCACTCTGTCTTCTGCCATTCACAAATCCTCTGATATCTCTCACCATTCCATCCCACCATCTTAGCCTTAGTTTCCCCTAATACCTCACTCATACAGTCTCCTGGTCAGTCTCATTCTCTGTTCTCCACATGACTGAACCATCACAGAGTATTTCTCGTAACATTTTCAGTCACATCCACATCACAGTGCTTGTCACCTTCATCATTTGTCATTGTTTTTCCATATAATTCCACATGTACCTCTCATATACCTCTTTTTCACTCCACATGCTCCTCTCAGATAACATTTTTTCACTCTTTGCCACTCTTCCACTGCTCTCACCCTTGACCTGTGTCCTTTCACCAAGGATGAGACCAGCATGTTAACCCTGTTGAGGAGTCTGGTACTACCCAAGCTTGAATAAAAGTTCCGTAGCAAGAGGGGAAGATCCTGCCACGTCAAAGGATATTTCACAAACGTGTTAACCTGCACCGTAGAAGCCTTCAAGCCGAAATCAGACGCCTTCCTGCGAAAGATGGGAGACACACCTCCTCTTGCCACATACTGCGACAGGCTAGGGTATTTTCAAGAATATATTGATGCCACGGCACTACGTAACTGAGGCTTAGTGGCTGAGATCTCCATAGGGTGTCATAAGGTAAGGCTAAGCTTCACTTCCTTATGATAGAGTAGGGATCATTGTACTGTAATAAAGTTTCTCCCTCTTTCTCTCTATCTGTTTATCTATCTACTTGTCTTTTTCTCTCTCTCTTTGGCTTTCTATGCTCACTTCCCAATTCCTTTTGACCTTTTACTATCTCATATTCTCCATCAGCTCTGCCTACACAGTGTCAGTCATCAGTAAACTCCATGTAGGGTTATTGCCTTGGGTGTGCGTGTGGCAGATCATCTGTGCTGCACCATCTATCTATCTATCTATATCCTGACGCCCTAATCCCGCGAAGGGTGGCCACAGACAAAACGCCTCCAAGTTGCTCTGTCACCCACCATTTTACTGCCCTCCCCTCAACTCACTCCCCCCTCCCTCGTATATTACTCAACTCCATCCCTCCACCTCATCGTTGGTCTCTGTACCATACTGTCACATATAAACAGACTGTCAGGATTATAAAACGAAAGCAAAAAAACTTATATTTATGGAGGGGTAAACATTACCCTTAGAAACCAAACTGTTTGTGCAGGTACATGGCCGAAAATTCTGGTCAGTACCTGGTGTGAATAGTTTCGTTTTTGAAGGCTCCAACGTGCATGTGTCAGCCTTGGTCACCTAATGGTGGCTCTCCATGCTGCTCAGTCTCTGGCAGCCTCCCTGTTCAGTCCCTTAACCCTGAGGTCACACTTAATGACCTTGTCCCAGGTCATTTTTGCTGTACCCCTTGCAACCCCACCCCTAAAATTAACTCTTGTCACTTTCTGCACCCAGTTATCATCCCCCATCCTCTCTACATGCCCAAACCATCTCAATCTACCTCTCCTCATCACAGCACCAATACACTCCAGTCCCACCCCACCTCAACTCTTCTGTCGTAAACCTAGTAATCCCAGGCCTTGCACTCAGGGATGCACTGCACATCCACCTAATCATTGCCATTTCTGTACATTTAAGCCTGTGAATATCCTCTTCCTTTGCTGCACAGGTCTCACTACCATACAGCATTACACTCGTAGCACATGTTGCATACAAAGGCCCCTTAGCTCATGTGAAATCATTTGTGATTGAAAGTGTTTAGAGAAGTACTTTGATGTGGTTTGGCCAGGTGGAAAGGATGGAGAATGAGAGACTGGCTAGTTGAGTGTATGAAAGTTAGACTGGCTGAAAGAGTGTGTAAGAGTCTGAATAGCTGGAAGAGTTTTTTTTTTTTTTTTTTTTTTTTTTTAATGCGAGGAAGAAGGAACCACAGTCTGAGCCCACATTAATGTTCCTTCCAAGAAAGAAACAAAAACAATACAAATTCAAGATCCGTTCATTTCGAGGTGGAAGGGGAGACCAAGAATGAGATGGAGGGATGGAGTGGCGAGATGTATGAGACAGAGGAGTGTGAGTTAGAGAAGGGTAAACCAAGTAGAAGAGGACAGGGCAACATGGAGATCTGTTTGAGTCAGATGGAGGGGGAGACCAAGGATGAGATGGAGTGGAGAGAGATCGGAGAGCGGATGTTGAGTTGCAGGGAGGTCAGTGAAATAGCGGAGGACAGGGCAATATAGAGATTTGTTTGTGGTCACCCCTAATGGGACTAAGGCGTCTTGCAGCAGATAGACAGACATCAGATGAGTTAAAGCTAAGGACTACTGTAACCCCCCAATGTTGCACAAATTAACCTGTGTGTGTGTGCAAATTTTAAGGGTACAAATAAATGAGAAAAGTAATCTTGAAGTATAAACACACCCTCAGTAGTTGACTAAATTATACCCAGCAAGGAGATATCATGTAGATGGTTAGTTCTGCACTTTCTAAGGTAAAAATATAGAAGTGATCTTTTTTTTCTGTCTTTGTATGCCCACCATGTCATATATAATTAGGGATTTTTTAGTTTCATCATGTAAGTTGATTATTGTTGCAACAGGAGTTAGGGTATAAAAATGTACATGAAAACATTATTGTGATGAGGATTGATTGATTGAGATGGTTTGGTCATGTGAAGAGGATGGAAGATGACAACTGGTATGGTGAGAGATGTTGATGAAGAGTTGAGAGGAAGGATGGAACTGGAGTGTATTGATGTTGTGATGAGGAGGGGTAGCTTGAGACGGTTTGGGCATGTGGAGAGGATGAAAGATGACAACTGGGTGTGGAGGGTGAGAGGTGTGAACGTTGAGGGTAGAGTTGAGAGGAAGGATCAGACCGAAGTGTATTGGTGTTGTGATAAGGAGGGGTTGATTGAGATGGTTTGGGCATGTGGGGAGGATGGAGGATGGCTGGGGAAAGTGAGAAGTATGAATGTCAGGTAGGGTTGTGAGAGGCAGACTGTAAAAGACCTGGGACGAGGTTATAGAGTGTGACCTCAGGGATAAGGGACAGAATAGGGAGGCTGCCAGAGATCAAGTAATGTGGAGAGTTGCCATTAGGTGACCAAGGCGAATGTATGCAATCAGGTTGGAGCCTTTATAAACAATATGATATGACACAATCTTATTGCACTTGCACTTGCCAGTATGATGCTTTAAGTGTATTAAGGGGTAAATCTACCAGGCATCGCCCCCTTTTGTGTGTGTGTGTGTGTGTGTGTGTGTGAGAGAGAGAGAGAGAGAGAGAGAGAGAAAGAGTGCTGAGTCTGCTCCTGAATGTTGTTAAGTCTGATTCCATTATTTGTTTTGAAAGACACATTAATTCAGTCTATGGTGACATTTTTTTTTTTCACTCTGTAATATGTAAACTCTCAAATGCAAGAGTTAACCATTACATTCAGTACTTCATGTATGCAACAGGTCAACTCTGGAACTCTCTTTGTATTTCCTACTGTCTGTGATCTTTAGTGTTTTAAATACAGTGTGTCCAGGCATTTTGAAATGATTGGGTCTTGAATATGGCTTCTGTTATCGTGTTTTTATTTTTTCCTGGAGGGAACAATCTTGTGGGCTTGTAGCCTTGTGTTCCTTCTGTGCATTTAAAAAAAAAAAAAAAAAAAAAAAAGTCAATCTTGCCAGATGCCTCGAGGGGTGGCCACAAACAAATTGCCTCCATGTCACCCTGTTGTTGTCCCCAAATGATATTGTTCTTGATGCCACCAGATACGTTTCTTACCAGGTAAACTTAAGGTTCAGAAGGAAAGGACTATCTATCTATCTATCTATAGCCCGACGCCCTAATCCCGCAAAGGGTGGCCGCAGACAAAACGCCTCCAAGTCACTCTGTCACCCACCATTTGACTACCCTCCCCCCAACTCACCCCCCCCTCCCTCATATACCTCTCAACTCCATCCCTCCACCTCATCCTCGGTCTACCTCTCCCTCTCCCTCCCTCCACCTCACCTACATACACTAATTGTGTAAATATATTTTTCAGGTGCGTGAGTTGATTGTCACCCGTGGAAGCTGCCTAGAGAGAGGCGGAAAGAAGAGGAGGAGGAATCCACAGCTAACTTAAAACTGTAATGGACGTTAATCCCAACACCTGCCTGTAGAATGTGGTAAGTGTGTGAATGTGATGCCTCTTTGTTCTTGTTATTGCTTCAGGCCCATCAGGATATGAATCTTTGTGTGTGTGTGTGTGTAATTCACCGGGTCGGTCAGGATCACTTGATGGTCGTGATCGTCAGCTTTTACCCTCCCGGAAGGGAGCTGAGAGCTCATATAGTCCGATCGAAGGGCAAGGCTGTGACCTTCACACACGCACACACCCGTCCCCTTGCTCAAGGGGGACAGTAACCACCCACTTCGTCAGTGAAACTTTTCACCCTGAGCGAGGCGCGAACTCCCGTCTACCAGATGGCATGCGAGAACGTTACCACTTAGCCAGCGAGCGGTGTGCATGTGCACGTGCACGCACTTATAGTGAAGGTATGTGTGGCATGTTACCATAGGGCACGTGTGGTTTTGTTGCTTTCATGTATCTCGGTTTGTTTATCTGTGGGTGAAGCGATGAAAGTGAATCAAAAGGTAGATTATGAAATATAGTGGACTGCAGGCTGATGTTGCTCTTCTCCTGCAGTCCACCATCTGATCTCTCTGTCTATCTGTTACCAGATGCCTTAATCCCATAAGGATTGTCCACAAGCAAATCGCCTCCATGTTGCCCTGTCCCTCGCCATTTCACTGCCCTGGTCCCCGTTCACACCCCTCTCTCTCATATACCTCTCCACTCCTTTCCTCCATCTCATCCTTGGCCTCCCCCTCCCTCTCCTCCCTTCCACCTCACTCACATACATTATATTCATTAGCCTCTCACTCTCCATCCTCTTCACCATCCTCCTTATTTGAAATTGTGGGTTGAGGGAGGTTGTATATTAGTGTCACCAGGTGATGGCATCCCTCTTTAGCGTCAGTTCTTTTTTTATTTTAATATACACAGTTAGTGGATTTATACAAACCAAGGATGAACATATTTTTTTTTTCCATCATCCTCCATGCAGAGATAGGGAAGGTGTTGAGGGATGTTTAAATACCTGGGCAGCTCCACCATTCTCACACATCAGTGCCACCACATGAAGGCACCTTAGGCTAAGTAAAGGAAGTCTAAGTATTGGACCTTATGTTGTATATGTGTTGGTCAGAAAATTATATTCGTCTTGGACATGTGTTAGGCGTGTAATGCTGGATGGTAGTGAGACATGGACAGTAAAGGAAGAGGATATTCATTGGCTCAGACATACAGAGGACAGTGATTACATGGATGTGTTGTGTGTTCTTGAATGCTACGCCTGGGAGGGCTAGGTTTACAATGGAAGAGTTGAGAGTAGGAAGGGACTTGAATGTACTTTTGATTTCACTTCTGTAACCCAGGAACACACTTCCACTTGTGAGTGGTAACTATTTTTGTGAGGTGAACCATTTTATGAGGTGAAGTGGAGCCAACTATGGTGCCCCTGTTAACTAAGTGGAGAGATGTAAATGGGTCATTCCATCGTCAGAAACGTTATATTCAGAGATAAGTTACTGATCTACTCTCACTTGTATTATGTAGGCAATATAAATAAATGCTGTTTGCAAGGTATACTACCAACACCTCACAATACATTATGCCATGGTCAGATTATTCATATGTTTTTATTCTGATTTTATATAAATTTTTAAAAGTGGCGTGAGAAACGTTACCGCGATGCTACCCCACCTTTTACTTTGCGTGAGTATTTTCAATAACTCTGTGATTTTACTGGTTAGGTCAAGAAGTGCTTTATATCAGTCATATGTCAGTGTATGAGGATCATAATCATAGCCAGCAAATTCTATTTCCCCTAAGAATTTTGCTACTATTAAGGAAAATGTGACCGTGAGACACGTAACAGGAAAAGTGAGAAACGTTAATTGTGCGATTTATATTTCATATAATTACAAAATCATCTTTTATGAAGGTTACAGTAATTGTATCACAAAACAATGTAAGTCATGTATTAATGTGAAACACGATAAATTAACCAAAACATGATTCTTGTAAACCAGGGTTGGGGGTGATGCAGCGGAAAAAGAACAATGTAATTTTGAATATTATGAACAGAAATTACCTTATAACATGTAGGTATCCCTACAGCCAGTAAGAGATGTGAAAGTTACATGATAAGCTTACCTGTATATCACAACAGCGATATAAACAAGACAAAGATCAACTACTTGCTCATCGAAGATGGAAAATTCATCCTTTTAGACTAATTAATTGAGGAAGGAAAGTTCACCCCTTTGAATGTGCGTGTCATTCTTGACACATGAGGAGTTGGCAATACCTGCACAACCATATCCTCTGAGATCTTGTCTCTGTCCAGGTTGTCAGGAAAATGAAACTGACTATCACCCATTTTGTCAGTGCCTCTCTTTCTTAAATAATTAACTTCAAACATGCCTGGCTCCGGAACTGATTCTACCACTGCAACATAATGCTTCGACAGCTTCTTGGTAGTGTAATGAACTAGTACATAGTTACCTGGGGATGGTTTTTGTGTTGCCTCAATATCAGTAGTACTCTGTGGCTCAGGCTGGGACATGAATGAATGACATTTCTGCAAGAGATGGTGTACGTTCCCTATCACTGCTAGTATTGGAGTCAGATTGTGGGTCATAGCCAGTCTCCTGAAGTTAGCACTGCTTAAAAGGTGATTGGTCTGCAGTCAAATGATACAATGCTACTTTACAGTGGCCAAGAGGTTTTACTGACCTGCACTGCTGAATGGATTTTGCTGCCTTACAGTTTTTCCAGATCTGTACATATCTTGACTTCTCAGTGTTTATATGTTCAGTAGACACATCCATTAGTTCAGTTTTATCTGTTATTTGTTCAGCCGCCTCATAAAATTCTACAGCAGACCTTACTGTACAGCGACCTTGCAAAACTCGCTTGTAGACATTCTGTTTTAGTAAAGCCCCAATCCTATCATGAGGGCCTTTGCCATGATAACTTTCTTGAAAGTTCCATTTAGCAGTGCAGTTGTGGATGGCTTTGTAAGAAGTTAGAGCTGCCATAGAATACCTATTCTTGAAGTGGGCTGCTGCCCCATCAGTCCACAATGATACATGTGTAAAATGAATACCAGCAGAATTCAAATAATCAGCTGGAGTCATTGGAGACATGATTGTAAAGCACACTCACCAGGTACCAGGCAAAATCAATTTACTGTTTTGAAAGAATAAAAACTTAAAGATAACATACTAAATTACAAGCACAGGGGTTTTATCATTGGACTTCAGTGCAGGTACTTTGATTTTTTGTTCAAAGGTGTGCGTGAGAAACTTTACATAATTTTCTGGTAACGTTCCTCACAGTGGGCATGTAACGTGTGTGACAGACCATATGGCTTACCAGGGTTTATTTCAAAGTATCCCAGCGTTACATTATTTAGGCCTTGGGATGCCTGTTTATAATATAAAGTTATGTTGGTATTCTCCAGTTTGTTAGTTGTGTATGGGAAAAATGGGGAAAAAACATGAGACACGGTACTCCTGAAATACTTCCATTTAAAGGTCATGCTACATTCTGACCACAACATACAGTATATGTAGACAAGTGTAGTGTCAATCACAACTCAAATAGACACATTTTCAGTAAAACACAGTGTCCGCATTCCAAACAATAACATACTGTGGTCAATGATGTTATGAAAGTTGCTATATTCATCACTGGTTTTTCTTTGGTGACATAACGTGACAGTTTTTTATGCAGCTCCCCAAGTTGACAGTTTAGGCTCTCTTTCTCTTCAGATTCATAAAATTCAATGATTAAGCTTTAAAATGAAGTATAATTTATATACTTTTAAGCAATTCTGATTTTGACACAAAAGGTTGACATCTTCGTGGAATTACCCAAATGTGACATCCATCCAGGAACTAAACTTTTACACTATTCCCCACTGTCAGCCGCAAGGGAATACAGACTCAGTGCATGGGAAGGGCAGTTGCTTCCCTGCAGTTGATGGGTCTGCTCATCTAGATAGACAAGGGTTGATCAACAGCAACAACCCCTGGAGTGTGATATAGGCAGATTTCTGTAATTCTTTGTATTGGAAGGCAGATTAATTCAGCATATGGTGACATTTTTTTTGTCCCTTCAATATGTAAACTGTAGCCAGCGTATACTGTATGTGGACTGCAGACTGGGGTACTGCATTTTTATTATTATTATTATTACTATTATTATTATTGACTCTCGGATACGTTTATGTGAAGCTACAGAACGTGGTAACTGTTTTTGGCGTATCATACAGAGCCAGGATTCTGGGGGCTTGAATGGTGAGCTAATGGAAGCGTGGCCCATTGGATTGGGCAAATTTGGGCTGTCTGGACATTGCTACTCCTCACCCTGCCCAGATGATGATTATGATTATCATTATAGCAAGGAGGAATACTTGGCTGCCAAGCGTAGGGCTAGAAGAGAGGTATACAGAGTGAAGTCTGAGTCACCGAGACTTTTGTTTGATAACCTAAACAGTGTGGAAAGGAAAAATATGATATTTAAGGTGATGAAGTGATCAGATGAAGAGGGATAATCGGGATATTATAGGTGAGCAGTGTGTGAAGAATGATGAAGGAAGGGTAGTGGTGAACATTGGGGATATTAAAGATGCATGGAGAGAGCATTATAACTGGTTGTTGAATGAGGAGTTTGACTGGGACAGGGAAGGTTTGGAGCCAGCAGATCCAGTGTTTGGCCCTTGGCCTTTGATTGATACTGCTACTGTGAGTGAGGCAATAGGCAGGATGAAGGTGGGTAAGGCAGCAGGTGTGTCTGGGTTGACTGCCGAAATGTTGAAGGCCACAGGAGATATAGGAGTGCAGTTAGTCACTGACCTGACAAATATGATTATTTATGAGTGAATGCCACTCAGGGATAAGTGAGGCTGGTCACTCTCATCTTAAATGTCGAGACCAACTGCCTAGCCCCGGGCTCCTACGCTCCTCATGGGGCAATGTAGGATTGGATGATGGATGGATGGTGTTGTCCCAGATGATTGGCTGAAGAGTGTAATTGTAAATGTGTATAAAGGGAAGGGTGATGACCTGGAAATAGGATGTTATAGAGGTATAAAACTTTTAGATCAGATAATGAAGTTAATGGAGAGAGTCTTAGAAGGTATGATTAGAGAGAGAGTGAATGTTGATGAGATGCATTTTGGGTTTATGCCAGGTAGGGGGACCACTGATGCCATATTCATTGTTAACAGCTTCAGGAAAAATATATTGGTAAGAAAAGGGATCTGTTTTTTGTTTTTGTTGATTTGGAAAAGGCCTTTGACAGAGTCCCTAGAGAGGTGGTGAAGTGGGCAATGAGAAGGCTTGACTAGGAGGAGTGGCTGGTTAGGGTGGTTATGGCTATGTACGTGGGTGCACGCACCCAGGTATCACCCAGGTAAGAGTGAATGGAGATTTGAGTGATGAGTTTTCCGTGAACGTTGGTGTGCATCAGGGGTCAGTTTTGAGTCCTATGTTATTTATCATGGTACTTGAAGCCCTCTCACATGACTTCAAAAGCAGATTCCTGTGGAAGATGTTGCATGCCGATGATTTGGTGTTGATTGCAGAGAATGAAAGGGAAGCGGAGGAAAGATTTAGGAAGTGGAGGGATGGTATGGGGCACAAGGGCTTAAGGGTAACTGCAGAAAAACAAAAGTGATGATATCTAGGGTTGGTGGCGGTACTGTCAAAGACAAGGGAGAGTGGCCATGTGCAGTTTGACACAAGGGGGTGGGAAGTAATTCCATCTTGTGCGGTGTTTGTGATAAATGGGGGTGCAAGAGATGTAATGCTGTCAGAGGTATACTGTGAGATACTGCTGATTTTATGTGTACGGCGTGTCGGGGAGAGCAGATGGAGATTGTCAGGCGTGAAAGGATTGATCTTGCTGGTGAATCTCTTGAGTGTGTGGAAGAGTTTTGTTATTTGGGAAACATGTTGTGTGCTGGAGGTGGGGCTGGAGCTTTCTCTGTGGCTAAGGTGAGAAGTGGTTGGAAGAAGTTCAGGGAGCTCTTGCCTCTCATGACATTGAGAGGACTCTCCCTACGTGCTAAGAGGTCTTTGTATGCAGCATGTGTTAGGAGTGTCATGCTGTATGGTAGTGAGACCTGAGCAGTAAAGGAGGAGGATATTCGCAGGCTTAGACGTACAGAAATGACAATGATTAGGTGGATGTGTAGTGCGTCCCTGTGTGCAAGGTCTGAGGGGGCTGGGTTTACGATGGAAGAGTTGAGAGGTAGGATGGGACTGGAATGTATTGGTGTTGTGATGAGCAGAGGTAAATTGTGATGGTTTGGGCATGTGGAGAGGATGGGGGATGATAATTGGGTGAGGATGGTGAGAAATGTTAATATTGGGGGTGGGGTTATGAGGGGTAGACCGAGAAAGACATGGGACGAGGTCATTAAGTGTGACCTCAGGATTAAGGGACTGAACAGGGAGGCTGCAATAGATTGTGCAGCATGGAGAGCTGCCAGTAGGTGACCAAGGCCGACACATGCAAGCATGTTGGAGCCTTTAAAAATGAAACGATTATTATTATTATTATTGTTGTTATTACTATTTTTATTATTTATTATTATTATTATTACTACAGACTTCGCAAATTCTTACTGCCATGTAATTAAATCTTACTGTTCCCAGGTTATATTGTTCTTGCTGCTAACCAGATACTTTTGTTAATCAAGGTTTGGAAGGAAGGGACTAATGTGTACTATTTTTTCAGGTGTGTTAATTGACCCAGCTGTGGAAACTGCCAACAGAGACGGAGAAAGGGGAGAAGAAAGCCACAATCAGCTGCCAAATTAATACCAACCAGCTGCCCAGTCACGGTAGTACCAACCATCTGCCTCCACTCTCAGGTAAGCGTCCTATTGTGAATTTTTTGAATTTTGCCAAAGAGACCTGTAGTATGAGGCCTTCTGCTCATGTCATAATATACTTGCTACCACCAGACTCTTTCATTTATATTAGGAGACGGCCATCATTGTGAAGGAATCTATCTACTACCCAGTTTCCCACTATCTATCTGTTTAAACTGCCATCTGTCCTTATTCAGTGCAGAGTTGTAACAAAAGATTAACACAGGAATAAAGCCAGTCATGAAGAGTTCGGTAAATAATGCAGAGCCGTCAGAATTTCTTGTTCTGCTGGGAATAAGGAAGTACTTGAGGGACTATAACCAAGGAATTGAGCTAGACAGATGATGTAAAATGGATTTGTTCATCTTAGGTCGTGTGTACTAGTAGTAGTTCAACCCCAGGCACAGCAGAACATTATCCCAGTGGACTGCAGGCTGAGTTACCCTTCTGTAGTCCATCATTCTCCTCTTGCAGGATAGGTGTAGCATTGAGAAGTGTAAATGTAGTCAGGCAGCCCCCCCCCCCCATCCAGCACCAATACACTAGGGGTTAATTAAGATCCATATTGAACTCCTCCACAGACAAAGGATTAAGTTTGAACACACGAGGTTATCTCCTAAAACCTTGCCTTATTTTCAGGGTCCATCTGTGTTACTCAGGCTGCTGTTCCTGCGATTGCTGAGTTGGTGCTGCCGTGCTGGCGTTGATCCTGGTGGTGCTGCCATGCTGGCGTTGATCCTGGTGGTGCTGCCGTGCTGGCGTTGATCCTGGTGGTGCTGCCGTGCTGGAGTTGATCCTGGTGGTGCTGCCTGCTGGAGTTGATCCTGGTGGTGCTGCCTGCTGGAGCCGGCAGTGCTGGCTCAATTTTTCTCATCATGCAGTGTCTGTACCCAAGGGTGGGCAGGGTTTATCGTTAACGTAATGCCACTCGGGGATGAGTGTGGCTGGTCACTCTCATCTTGAATGTCGGGACCAACTTGCCCAGCCCTGGGCTCCTTCACTACTCATAGGGCGATACAAGATTGTGTGGTGAATGTTGAAAAATACTCAGTGGCCTCAAAACTCGGGAAATACCTCTGGTAGATATAGAGGTTCCCAGCGCTGTTGATCCTGAAAACCTTTCTACATCTCAGTTCCTTCTACTACAACTACAGCTACAACCACTCGTCTGAAATGTGAGTTAGAAAATTTTTGGTTGGTCCACCATGACTTGGCGGAGAGTTTTGTCCTTGGCAGCCTAATTTCATCGGCCTGAAGCAGAGTAAGACAAGGCTAGCAATACTGTGGCTCTGCATCCTTTCCAGATCACTTTTAAGCCAAGTTGAGATGGACAGAGTATAACAGTTGCTCCCCTACTTACGATATTTTAATAGAGAACTCCTGACCCCATCATTGGGTGGGAAGAGGAGCCAGGAATGATGATGATAATGCCTAATGATGATTTTAATTATGATCAGTGGCAGTGCTGGGCTGCATAACTAGATCATTCCACCACTAGGGTATACAAGACCAGTTAACTTAGTCTAGGTACTGATTTTACTTGCCTATTGATGACGACGACGATGATTGATGATAGAATAGTTAGTGCTAGGCTCCATAACTAGATCATTCCACCACTAGGATATAGAAGGCCAGTTAACTTAGTCTAGGTGCTGATTTTACTGGCCAATCAATGACGACGATGATTGATGATAAGCTAGGATGATGCAGTGCCAGGAGTCAATCCCTGGCACTATCAGGCTGGCAACCACACAGCCGAATGAAATCTCAAGCCGATAAGTGTTTAATCTCAACAGCAATTCTTCTTAGCTCTTGTTCGTAAGTGGGAGAGCAACTGTCTTTATTCCAACTAACACCAGATGGTTTTATTCAACTGAGAGTAATGCATTAGGGGTCTAAGGATAATAATGAGCTTTATTTTTAACTTATTTTCATCTTAAATGTCAGGACCAACTTGCCTAGCCCCGAGTTCCTACGCTCCTCTGTGGGGCGACATGGGATTGGATGATGGCTGATTGGATGGATTTTTAACTTATTTATATTCGTCTATGCTCAATTAGCATACTTCTTGCACCATAACGTGGCCTGGGATTTGTCCATTCACCTGCTTTTTTCATATATCTCTGTGGTAGAATAACACGGTACTACATGTCTACGTCCATCCCACTGCGCTTCTTCATGACTAGCATTCTGCTTGATAAACTATTGCTAAGATGCTTATTTTATGCCTGGGTAGAGTAACAAGAGTACAGTAAGTAAATTCCCCAGGTTTACCAGTAGCAGATAGTTTTGAAACCTTTCCCCTGCACTTCATGATTAGCATGTCTCCTTGCTAAGGTGTTGCCTCAGCTCAGCAATATTTCAAGCTGATAGATAAAGTACACAGATAGGTAAACATTACACAGATACACATAGATAGTAGATATATTGCAGTAAGTGTTAGCTAGGTAGATACCCGGTATACTGCAAGAATTTTGTGATGGAAAGGTTCCTCATGTTATTTTTTATGCCTTTGACTACTAGTAGTGTTTCTCTCAGTTGAACAGTGTCTGGTGTTAGTTCAGTCAAAGTGGCTTGTCTTCTTTGTGGCTGGGGTGATTTCCTAACGTGATTTCTTAGCAAGCCTCCTGAGCCACCTAGAAGACACCCAAGTGAATTATGCATATGATTATTATGTTGATGTTTGTATTGTAATTGATGCACAGTGGACAGATTTTTTTTATGGCCAGTTGTTTGATACTTGTGTATATTGTTGCTATGTTGTCCGTTTAAATCACCCACACCAATCGACCCTGCAGTTCTGGCGTTACTCATTGTTTATGAACCTCGGCCCGTCGATTCCCCTGTGTGTAAGTTGGAACGCTAAGTACCAGTATGCTTTTTTAAAAAATTAGCGCCAAGTCAAACTGAGGAGATTAAAGTTTTGCGCCGGCAGTAAATGAACGAAAAGTCTGCTTCATAAAGATAAACTTTAAAAATTGTGCACCGAATTACTTGCCATAATACTGTCGTGTAGTGTGACCCTAAGTCCCTTTGCTACTAGTGGGGTTTTGGGGGATTGGGGATGCCTGGGGGGTTGGGTCAATACTTTTACAGCACACACAACCCACCATTGTGTGCCATGATATACTGTATATCCGTTTTGACGTGGGTAATGGGGGTTGTCGGACAGTGAGAAGGAGTCCATCATTGCATATGTTGGAAGGATAAGTGGCACACAGGTGGATGATTATATAGGTAAACATACACTCAGGCCTTGCTTGCAATAACCACGTTGTGGCCGTACAGTAAGGGGGCGGAATGCTCTATGAGGGGGTTGTGTTTGATGGCCAGTTTTTTTGTTTATTTTTTACGGCCTAGGCAATGCCTCAAGGATTGGGCATACGTTCTTAAGTGGATATTGCAAGCCAGATGTTGCACACTTTGTTCACATCTATCAGATGCTTGACCTCACATTCATAGCCACCCAGTCATTCACCAGTTTTTTGTTTCCCCTGTTTTGCAAGAGACCTTGGACTAGCTACTGACTGATGTAATAACGCCACATCCAGCTGGAGCGCCGTAACTCCTTACACCACCACGTGACTGTCTGGTTGTATGCTCATTGTTTACAAACCGCGGCCCTGCTGATTCCCCTTTTGTATGCAGTTAACCTTATTGTTCCATGAAAGCGTGTGTGGCAGGAAAAGCGATTACTGTATTCTTAACGTCAGATGGAAATTGGACATACTTATAAAAGCATGCTACAAAGTTGAGTAAGATTAGTAACAAGTATGGTGTGGGAATAACTACCATAATACATAAGGCAGCAGAGTAATGTATAAATTATTAAAGTTTTATGCTGGAAGTTAGAATGCTAAGTACGGATGTAAAAATATGCGCCATGTCAGACCAAGGAGATTAAAGTTTTACGCCGGCAGTAAATGAACGAAAAGTCTGCTTTGTAAAAATAAGCTTTAAAAAATTTGTGCCGAATTAGTTGCCATAATACTGTCGTGTAGCGTGGCCCCAAGTCCCTTTGCTACTAGTGGGGTTTTGGGGGATTGGGGATGCCTGGGGGGTTGGGTCAATACTTTTACAGCACACACAACCCACCATTGTGTGCCATGTTATATATCCATTTTGACATGGGTAATGAGGGCTGTCGGACAGTGAGAAGGAGTCCATCATTGCATATGTTGGAAGGATAAGTGGCACACAGGTGGATGATTATATAGGTAAACATGCACTCAGGCCTTGCTTGCAATAACCACGTTGTGGCCGTACAGTAAGGGGGCGGAATGCTCTATGAGGGGGTTGTGTTTGATGGCCAGTTTTTTTGTTTATTTTTTACGGCCTAGGCAATGCCTCAAGGATTGGGCATACGTTCTTAAGTGGATATTGCAAGCCAGACGTTGCACACTTTGTTCACATCTATCAGATGCTGGACCTCACATTCACAGCCACCCAGTCATTCACCAGTTTTTTGTTTCCCCATTTTGTGAAGGGACCTGGGACTAGCTACTGACTAATTTAATACCGGATATTGCCACATCCAGCTGGAGCGCTGTAACTCTTGAGATCACCACGTGACTGTCTAGTTGTATATTACCACCAAGTGTAGTAACTTATATCCTGGGTAGCCAGAAGCCACTTGGCTTGTCACTCATGATAGTCACGAGATGTCCACTTTGATTAGTAATCGTATCAAACAACCAGTTTCTGCTGCCGTCAGCTCTGAAAGAAGACATCTTCACCAGATTCGAGTAAAGCGACTAAGGTTATAGACAACTGGCCAGCCGTACACAACCATTGGCTATGAAATGTTTTGCATAAATCCTGTCCTGAGCATGAGCAATGTATGTAGACACTTCTCTGCCAGCTGTAGGAATGGAAGGTGTTGTTTGAAATATTTTATGTGGTAAGGACTGCACATCAACGTTACTATTCTTTCCTAGCCCACCATTCTTCTGTATGGGGATAGTAAAGGAACTGAAGGCTGTTATTTTAATCTGACATTCAGTATCTGATCATTGCCATATGAAGGTGTCTGTTCCAGGCATCAGGAAAACAGGCAACAGAAGGAATGTTACCCTCTAGTCATTTGGGGAAGAGTGGTAAATATGAAATACAAGTTAGTGCTGGCAGAGTATTGTTGGCATACTTTTGCACATGCCTGTACATCACAAGCAGATGCAGTTAAGTCCTGGTTATGTGCCACAGATGCTAAAAAATACAGAGTGGTTCATATATAACATGTCTGATCCCATGTGTTTTGTTGTTGCATTTTGAACCATACCTTACCCCATCCTTAGGTGGGAAGAAGAGGCTGGGATGATAATGATGACGATTGCAGTGATGATTTTAATAACAATGAATGATGATTATTATATTGATTTTGATTATTTGATGATTGATATGGTGGAGGCTCAGTCGGCTTTACCATCACTACCCTGCATCATTTTCTGTTTTCCATAATCCTTTCTTATTTGATAGTGATTGCTTGTTTGCATCCATTGGTTGCATTTTTTTATCAAGTAATTTAATATCTCCTCTTGCATTTTCTTCAGTAATTGCCTAAAGTTCACTCATTTTGGTAAGAAGAGATTTTTACCCTCCACTGACTTTTATCTATTGCCAGACATCTCAATCGCATAAGGGGAGGCCACAAACAAATTAACTCCATGTCATTCTGTTATCTGCTATTTGACTGCCCTCTCTCCAACTCACACCTCCCTCCCTTGTATCTCTCCACTCCAGTCTTCCGTCTCTGCCATGGTCTCTCCTCCTCTTCACATCATACACATACCTTCTAGTCATTCTCTCATTCCCCATCCTCTACATGGCCAAACTATCTCAAAGTATTTCTCCTAATAGCACCACAGCACTTTTCCACGTCCTCATTTGTATATCTGTCTGTCCATAAAACTCCACACATTCCTCAGGTAATTTCCACTGCTCTCACTCTTGTGCCCTTCCAGCAGGATGTACAGTAAGCCTCATTTCTCAACGTCTTATTACAGCTTTCAGTGATCCAGCAACCTTTCTACCCTGCTGTACCCATTCAAGCACATCCTTCCATCCTCACTCATCACTCTAAAGTACTTGGATGCACCTTCATTATCTGTTTCCTCACCATCCAGTCTCACTCTGTATGCTGTGATTTCCCTCAAGACCATAACTTTACCCATACGTATATTCTCTTTAGGATTCTGTTTCTTACATCCTTAGACTCATGCACCAAGCCTTGCAGTTCACATTCATCACAATACAGTATCATCAGCAAGCAACAGCTCAGGAAGTTTCCACATCTTACCCTCCCTCACTAGATACCAATATATTCACATTCCTTCCTATTACCTCTCTTATAGCTCCATCCATATACAAATTGAACAGCCACTGAGACATGACATGCAGAAACACGACACACAAAAGCATGGCACAAGGTATGACACAAACATGACACAAAGACAAAATTTTTGTCCTTATGCCGATTTATTTCCCTCATGTCACTGGCAGAATAAGATAGCACTGTGGCCCAACATCCTTTCCATAGCACTTCTTCATGACTAGCACCATATTAGTCATGTTTCAACTAGCATTTACAAAGGAATGATGGTAATTTAATACCCAGTTAAACGGAGCATAATTAAGTTGTCAAAATACATGTTTCCCCCATAGCCGCAGACTGAGCCGACAACACCAGATATATATGGGCAGCCCTGTATTTTGGTTTAGTAAATTGTGGGCTGCTGTTGCTGTGGGCCTGGATTTCTGGCTAAGTAGGACAGTGGCAGGTGTTTGGATAAGCCTGCGTAGTAGTGCTGTAATTAAACCACTTCTCTGAACCAACATAGCATCAATGTCAGCATTTTTGCCAGTACAGTATTTGCTGCCTAAGTAAAATAGTGTCAGTTGGTTGTAGCTTATCTGTGTTTGCTGATCATCTACCTTCTTGAATGAGATGTGGCTAAATGAGCTATGAAACTTTGCTAAGGATATATGCGTGTCATTTTCCAGAGTAAACTCCTGAAAGATGCACACACACGTCTGAAGAATTTTAGAGGATAATCTTGGTTGTAAGAATTTTGGAGCTCCTATTGCCTCTTTTCTTTGATTAAATTCGAGTATTTAGTTTCTCCAGCATTGACTCTGATTCTTAGTAATTAAAATGAGCCAGGGACCACCACAACAGCAGCTATTATCAGCCCAAAAGATCGTAAATAACTGTGGCAAATAAAAGAACTCTGCAAAAAAGCCATAGTGCTTGTTTACCTAACAATAAAAATGGGTGTTTTGTATATATTATCCCTCCTGAACTGTTGATGTTGGCTATTGTATTTGTACGCCAATTGTTATGCCCATTTTCTTGTTATATTTGCATTATTATTATTACCATGTCATTGTGTTGTACTGCACAGTCAGCCACAGGAAAAAATATGCTGAAAAAAATATGTACTTTTGTCCTTCTTTGTTTGATTGTAATTGGCAACAGGTCAACTTGAATTTATTTTTCTCAATCTCTATTTCCCTCTGCCTGTGACCTCCAGTCTTGTAAATGCAATGTGTGCAGGAATTTCAGATGTAAGATATCTTGCATTTGGCTCTCTTTTGTGTATTATTTCTTGCACTCTTCAGTTTCTGCGTCTCTGCATTAAAAAGAAAAATGTATTGTCCTAAATAGCACTGAGATTTTAAAACTAACAAGCATCCTTAGTTAACGACCATTTATGTCAAAGGTTGATGAGCAACTTGAGTTGTTTCCCTTCATTTATATCCAAGAATAACAATCTTTCTGAGTTTATTCCCCTCATTAAACATAGCAGTTGATTCCCTTCATTTAGGTCAGAGATTAACGAGATTTTTCCCTGCATATATACGAACATTTATCGTTAGTACGGTTTATGTTTTTTATATTCTTTTTCCTGTGGCTGTCTATGTTTTATATATTGATGTGGGAGTGTTTTTTTGGTGTCTTTATTTTTGTTGATTTATTCTATAGTCAGTTTGCTTCACCTGACAGAGATTCATAACCGTTAGCTTTATGGCCAAATGTAGTCAGACTGGAGAGTTAATTTGACTAGTAACCAAGGAGACTCATCTGTACCCCATCACTAAGGCATACTGAATTTTATACACCAATGATTTAGTACTGAAGTGATAAAAGTTGCCTTGTTTTGTCAGATGGAAATAAACTGACTATAGTTATATGTTGAATTGGAATATGTTATACTCTTAGCGGTATGTGGGAAAATGTGCCACGTGTTTGAAATTTTATAACTATGTGGATTAGGGCGTCAGGCTATAGATAGATTGATAGATAGGTAGGGAGAGATCCTAGGGTGCCCATAGACTAAACTACTTTGATATATCTCTTCCTATCACAGTCATTTGCCATATTTTCCTAAGCATGAGCAAGAACCAATTTGCCTGTCAGGTCTCTTATCATCTTTCAACCCAGGGGATCTCAGAAATCAGCAGTATTATGTGTTGAGCAGATAATTTTGTGCAGTATGCCTAGCCCTGGCTTCCTACGCTCCTTATGGGGTGACATAGGATTGGATGATGGCAGATGATGATGTATAAAGTTGCAAGGTCTCCAACATCACAGCCAATGGTTGATACGTTTTTATAATTACTATCGTTATGCTGATTCTTAGGCTATGTTGTTGATTTCTCCGTCATTGTTACGTTTTCTTGGTTTGTGTATCGTTTGGATGTTTGTGATGGTGTTGATGTCTGTTGGGTTGGATTGTCGTGGTTTATGATTAGAGAGAGCAAGGATGTGTGATGCCCCCATGGTTTGTGTGTGTGTGTGTGTGTAAGATACTAGGATTTGAATGGTAAGTGAATGAGTGTATGAGCCATTTCATAGGGCTTGCAGTTAGTTTCACTCTCTCTTGGGTTTCCTCTTTGCTTTATGGGCCCTATGCATTTTATTATCCATGTGTAAAAAAAATAAATAAACAGATTAGGAGTGACTGCTTGAAAAAGAAAAAAGAAAATGGTTACGATGATTGAAAAATAATTGGTTACGATGATGATGATGATGATGATTAGTCCACTTCACTAGGCATGGTACTGATAGTTGGCCCCCTTAATGCTTGTTTATTCTTTGTTCTTTGCTCCCACCTCAAATATTTCTGCCATGAGAGATAGGGAGACCCTGTTGTTGTAGTGCTAAAATCATTACATGCCTCTGACCCTCCTATCACCTGTATTGGCCGTCATAACCTTCCCTTCCAGCAAATTAATTCTCATGATAAATTAAATTCCTTTGTCAGTGGATGATAAACCTATTATATCAAAATTATGCTGTTTTGAAGAATATTTGCTATGTATTTGTAAATCTTGGCTTGTAATCCCACTTGAATGACTACAGAAACCCTGGCAACCCCAAAGGTATATGTTGAAGGATTGTCTGTTGTGGTAGTGTGGTGTGATGTGTGGGAGGAGGCCTACACTGTGGTACATGTGGTGAGTGTTTGTAGTAGTGTGTTGTGGTGAGGGGGGGAGGCCTTACACTGTGGTAAATGTGAGTGTGGTGTGGTGTGGCAGGAAGCATTACACTGTGGGCATAGTGCATTGTGTGTGAGTTGTGTATTGTGTTGGCATTGAAGCAGAGAAAGATGATGATTGTGTTGAAGTCTGGGTATACTCATTTCACTCTTAACTTGGCACAAGTTTTCATGTTTTGGTAGTTTTTTTTTTTTTTTACGTGTCCCACTGGCAGAAACAAAACATTAGACCTGCATTCACTTCATAGCTTTTCATTGTGACAGGCATCATATTTTAATGCCTGTTTACTGTATTCTTACAACTCAGCATTCATGAAAGAGCATAAGCCATTTTTAGACCAAGTTAGAGTTGTGTTTCTCTGGGTATGGTTGAGTCTGAAGGGTGGGTGTCTGGTGATGGTTTTTGAAGGTTTCTGTTGTATATCTAGGTAGTAGCTATGTACCGTCTGAAATAGTAGAAATAAAGTTTAAAAAGAAAGAAAAAAAAAAGTGGATGACGGCCACAGCCACTTGGCGGACTGCACTTGGGCTACTGGACTGCACTTAGGCCACCGGTATTGCAGATGGTCGGAGCCAGTGACCTGTACTGTGAAATTCCATATGCTTTTCACAGCACAGTTCCTTTGGAATGGGGGCCGTTTTAAGGGGGTAGGAAAAAATATGTATCCTTCTGAAAAATAGTGTTGGGTATAGGATGAGAATAGGTTGTAAGTACCTTTTGTAATGTAAGTTCTTATTAAATGTTTTCCATAGCTGTTCTTCAAAACCAGCATCATATTTTAGTGCTTATATACTGTATTCTTACAATACAGCATCCATGAGAGAGAGCACAGGGCATTTTTAGACCAAGTTAGAGTAAAAAGAGAGAGAGAGTATAGGTTGTGATTTTCTGGATGTGGTGTCTGAAGGGTGGGTGTCTCATGATGGTTTTTGAAGGGTTCTGTTTGGCTGTAGTGGCCATGTATATCTAGGTAGTTGCTATGTACCATCTGAAGTAGTAGAAATAAAGTTAGAAAAGAGGAAAAAAAAAAAGTGGTTGACGGCCACAGCCACTGGTGGATCTGCATTTTGGCTACAGGTATTGCAGGTGGACGGAGCCGGTGACCTGTACTGTGAAATTCCATATGTTTTTCACAGTATGGTTCTGTTGGAATGGGGGCCGTTTTAAGGGGGTAGGAAAGAAAATATGTATCCTTGTGAATTTAAGTGTTGGGTATAGGATGAGAATATCTGTCTATCTGTCTGCCTACTGCCAGCTGCCATAATCCCGTAAGGGGGGGCCATTTGACTTTTATTTATGGGGAGGGGCACTAACCCTTCACCAACCCACTTGTTGACACATAGGGAGCACATATGGTTTGATTATATGGTTACCACCCGGCATTGTAAACAGTTTCTTGGCTTATAGATTTTTAAAAAGTACATTTTGTAATGCAAGTTTTTATTACATGCCTTCCATAGCTCTTCTTCATAACCAGCATCGTATTTTAGTGTTTATATACTATGCTTACAACCCAGCATCCATGAGAGAGGCGATACGTTTGTGGCCATCCCGTACGGGATTAAGGCGTCTGGCAATAGATAGATAGATAGATAGATCCATGAGAGAGAGCACAAGGCATTTTTAGACAAAGTTAGAGTAAAGAGAGGGTGAGAGAGAGTAGGTGTATTCTTGTTTCTCTGGGTAGGGTTGTTTGTGAAGGGTGGGTGTCTGGTGATGGTTTTTGAAGGGTCCTGTTTGGCTGCAGATTTGTGGATGTCTGTAGTGGCCTTGTGTGTATAGGTAGCTAGATACAGTGTGAAATAATAAAAATAAAGTACTGTATATATATATATATATATATATATATATATATATATATATTTATTTATTTATTTATTAAAAAAAAAAGCTGTGTACACTCTGAAATAATAAAGTACTGGAATTAAAAAAAAAAAAAATAAGAGGTTGACGGCCAGAGCCATCGGCGGACTGCGACAAGTGCAGGTGGTCGGAGCCGATGACCTGTACTGTGAAATTCCATGTAGTTTCACAGCACAGTTCCTTCTGAATGGGGGCCGTTTTAGGAGCGAGAAAAAAAGTACTGACTATATGTTGTGAAATTTAGTGCTGGCGTGCAGTGTTATAGGCTTTGAATGGCTGTAGTGGCTAGGTAGGCAGTATGTACAGGATAAATTATTAATAGAAAAAAAAAGAAATAAGAAAAAAAAGGAGGGAAAATAAAAATGGTTGCACATTTTATTTGGATTTAGGTAACTTTCTAATTTGGGGCAGTGGTCAAGTAATAGGTCTAGTACAACTTCCTTGATGGTTTGAATGGCCGTAATGCTTTTATGTTCCTCTGACAAAGTGCGGCCAGACTGGAGGGTCAGTTGAACTAGTAATCAAGGAGACTCATTCCTGTCTCAGTACTAAATTTCACTGTTTCATGGGATTAGTTATTATGAAGAGGTACATAGTGAGGCTGGGGGGAGGAGGCAGCCTTATAACTCTGTGTGGAGGTCTTGTTGGGTTGTGGTGGTGGTTTATGTGTTCGTGTTTTTCTGCATTGAGAGTCCCCTTGTTGTCCTGTGTGTGTGTGTTTAGCCACGAGGGATTTTTGGCACTGAGAACACCAGCTGGTATTGTAGTGGTGTTGGTCTGGAATAGGAAAGTCATGGAGTTGATAATTTTGAAGCACTTATGTAGGGAGAAATATGTGAGGTAGTCAGAATTCTAGGGGCTTAAATGGTCAGTGAGTGAGCATCTGGCCCTTTTCACTCGACATGGCCTGGTTATATCAGTGCCACCACCTGAAGGTGTCTGCCCTGCACCGCAATTTAATAACAATTGGGTGCGTAAGGTGAGAAGTGTGAATTTCGTGGGTAGGGTTGTGAGGCAGACTGGAAAAAAAATACGAGACAAGGTCATAAGGTGGCTGCCAGAGAGTGAGCAGCATAGACAGTCACCATTAGGTGACTATGACCAATGAATGCATGTTGGAGCCTTCATGAATGGTACGATACAAATGATATAAAAATACTGAACTGTTTCTACGGGCCCATCATGTACACCTCAGTATATAAATGCATAGCTTTGAAATACTGTATATATAAACACATCATCTGAGATCTAGTGGCACATTTTCCACACAGTTAAAAACAGAATATGTGTAAATTGTGAGTTTTGTTTGTGTATAATGCCAGCAGTAAGTAATTCCTCATTTAATAATTGATATATATTCCCTTAAATTGCTGATTGGGTGAAGTTAGGGTCGGGTCCCAGCAAGAGGGACTTTTTCTCCAGCATTTAAGGATCATATGCAAGACAGAACTAACTAGCAAGATTTATTTGTGTTAAATTTAAAAAAATTATATTTTTAGATGAATTAACATTGATCTTTCACAGCACACCTTTGAGATTAATTAAGAAGTTTGTGAAAAGTGTATTTTTGAGTGACATTAAGAGAGAGACTGTGCTTAGTGAAAGTATCTTAAATGAGGAATTACTGATAGGGGTTTGCCAGTAAATTATTATTATTATTTGACCCACAAGCAGTTTTTGAACCATAAACTAATGATACCCCTTGCTGGCGTTAATATTACAAAGGAAAACAAAGTTGAGTGTTTATTCTCTGTGTGTTTTAGTACTTCATATAGTTAAGTATTGTATTAGGCTTCCTCTTCTCCTCCTTGTTGTTCTTCTCTTCCTTCCTCTTCCTCCCCGTATTGTATTAGGCTTCCTCTCTTCCTCCTTGTTCTTTTCCTCTTCTTCCTTCCTCTTCCCCTCCTCATTCTTCTCCTTCCTTTCTCTTCCCCTCCTCATTCTTCTCCTTCCTCTTCTTCCTTCCTCCTCCTCCTCATTCTTTTCTTTCTTCCTCCTCCTCCTCCTCCTCATTATTTTCTTCCTTCCTTCTCCTCATTATTTTCTTCCTTCCTCCTCCTCCTCCTCATTCTTTTCTTCCTTCCTCCTCCTCATTCTTTTCTTCCTTCCTTCTCCTCCTTTTTTTTTTATTCCTTCCTCCTCCTCCTCCTCCTCACTCTTTTCTTCCTTCCTCCTCCTCACTCTTTTCTTCCTTTCTCCTCATTCTTTTCTTCCTTCCTCCTCATTCTTTTCTTCCTTCCTCCTCCTCATTCTTTTCTTCCTTCCTCCTCCTCATTCTTTTCTTCTTTCCTCCTCCTCATTCTTTTCTTCCTTCCTCCTCCTCCTAATTCTTTTCTTTTCTTCCTCCTCCTCCCCTTTTTGTATTAGGCTTCCTCTCCTCCTCTTATTGTATTAGGCCTCCTCTTCTCCTCGTTCTTCTCTCCCTTTTCTTCTTTCCTCTTCCTCCTCTCTTTCTTCCTCTTCCTAACCTTACCATCTTGCAACCCACCCTACCACCCCCACCCTTGCTGTTCCTGTCATCCTTGTCCTGTCGTTCCATCCCTGTTCTGTCAACCATGTCCTTTCCTTCCATCCCTGTTCTGTCAACCATGTCCTGTCCTTCTACCCCTGTCCTGCCCTTCCACCCCTGTCCTGCCATCACTTACCTGCCCTGTACCCTTGCACTTTCCTTCCCTGTACCCTTGCACTTTCCTTCCCTGTACCCTTGCACTTTCCTTCCCTGTACCCTTGCACTTTCCTTCCCTCCCCTACACCCATGCAATACACTGTACAGCCATGCCCTACCTTGCCACCCCTGTCCTGCCCTACACCCATGCACTGTCATCTGCACTCTTGCTGTGCCCTGCCATCCTTGGCCTGTCCTCCCCTCCTTGCTATTCTTGCCCTGTGTCCTGCCCTTCCATCTCTTGCTGTATCCTGCTTGTCTTGCCTTGCCTTGCTATGACCTGCTTTGTTGTGCCCTTCCATCATCTATGCTCCGTCCTTCTATCATCTGTGTCATGTCCTGCTGTTCTTGCCCTGTCATCTGTGCTGTGTCCTTCCTTGTCATTGTGCCCTGTCCTTCCCTGTCATGTTATATGTCCTGCTGTCCTTCCTCTGTCCTGCTGTCCTTCCTCTGTCCTGCTCCATGTGTCTTGTTTTGTTTGTTTTTAATGTTTTTTTTATTCCTTAATGTCTTTGTATATTGTCCTTTTAAGTTCATAATTTTTTCTAAGTGCTACTAAATTTTGAATGTAAGTTACTTATATATGTATAGTACTTTGAAAAATATCAGAAAAAGAATACCAATAGACATGAATAGTATGAAGTGATGTCTCCTTCATACTATTCATGTCTATTGGTATTCTCTTTCTGATATTTTTCAAAGTACTATACATATATAAGTACTATACAAAAAAGGTATATGTATATAATAGAGACATGGTAATAATACATTGGTTTTATTTCCACTAGATACATTTAAGTGAAGAAGGTGAAAAAAAAAAAACAATCTCGATAAATCGGCCAGAGAAATAAGGACTAGGAACCCCAAGGGAGGGTTGCCAGTCCGTATTTTCGTGGCCGATTTATCGAGATAGGTTCTGTGCCCTACCCCAAGATGCTTCCAAGAGCGTGCCCTTCAAATCACTGTGTAGATGCCATGTCTTGTATTGCTCTGCCCAGCTAATGCCAGGCAGAGCTATACAAGAACACATGGCATACAACAGAGTGATCAAAAGGGCTACTTAACATGCATTGCTAAACACGGTGTGCACCACGCAACGTGTGTTTGCTAAGGCATGTTAAACCGGAAGCAATGCACCGTTAATCAACATGGCATACAACATACCAAAGACATGAACCAATTAACCACTTCAGTATGAGGACATTTTATTCCTGCTGATGCCACACGATTTTATTCAGCTTGGAGTGCAATCTCATACTGGAGGGGACATAGCCTCCCTTCAGTATGAGACCCCCTTCCTAAGCTGAGTAAAATCGTCTGGCAGCAGCAAGAATAAAATCATCTGGGACACAGCAACAATACACTGAGAAAAGATGTAACAGTACTGAAGAGGTTCAAAAATACCAACATGGACTGCTTGTGATGCATGTTAAATATCAACAAAATCACATTCCACTGAACAATATTTACTCTTCACTAACTTGGCCCAATTTTTCAGTCTTTTCCAGCTGTGTCACATAAGAGTAACTCGAGGCACAGAAAGGCAATGCTATTACTCATAATCCTTTTCACACTGTGCCTACTATCCTGTTTTAAGAAAGTTACAACTCATAATTCAGGCTGGAAAGATTTAAAATTTTTGGCCAAGCTAAAGTTCAGAGTATAATCTCAAGCAAACAAATAAAACTGTAAAAATACAATGGCCATATTACTATAACAATGTGAAAGTGTGGACATGCTATTATCTACCTATAGCCATGACACCTTGATCCTGTGAGGGTACATATCTCCTCCCTGTCCACTGCCATCTACCTGCCCTCCCCCCAGATTACACCCCCTGCCTCTCCCTCCACCTCACTCACATACACCCTCCTGATGAAGTTTCCTACTCTCCATTCCCCCAACTTACACCCCCCTCTCATATATCCCTCCATGTCATCCTCAGTCTCCACCTCACTCACATACACTCTCAGAATTAATCTTCCTACACCCTCCTCTCTCATGCACCTCTCCACTCCATCCCTCCATCTCATCCTCAGTCTCCCCCTGCCACTTTCCCCACCTCCACCTCACTCACACAAACCCCTACTTAGTCTCACTCTCCATCCCCCCCCCACTTACACCTCCCTCTCATACCTCTATTCCATCCCTCCACCTCACTCTCATACTCCACCCCCAACTTACACCCTCCTCTCCTATATACCTCCACTCATCCCTCCATCTCATCCTCAGTCTCCCCCCCCCCCTCTTACCCCACATCCACCTTACTCACATACACTCCTAATTAGTTTCCCTCTCCATCCCATTTCAATTTACATCCTCTACTCAATCCCTTAGTCCCCCCTGCCCCTCCACCTCATACATTTGGGCCAATTCACACTACACGGTTCGTCTCCGTACGGCTTTCGTTCGTTAATTATTTTATTGAAATCAATGGGGCTGTTCACACTATATTTTCCGTTTATTGTTAATCTTTCGTGCGGCTTTCACTCGTATGGATCGCCTACGTTTGGAAGAAACCTCTAACGAATGAAACGTATACGTATGGAAACGCTCCGTACCTCCACCGATCAGTGTGAACATCGATACGTATCAGTCACGGTGTGTTTACAGACGACAGAGGACAACTTTAGCCTGTCACTGCTTTTGGCCGTGAACAGTACTATAAGCAGTCGTGATTGACGAGAAGTTATTAGAACTGGTCAGAGGCTACGAGGAACTATATGACATGGGCAACAGAAAATACAACGATAACCATGTGAAAGAAAAAATATGGAAATTAACAGGGGAGGGATTGGAAAAACTAGGTAAGATATTTAACTATTTCACTATTTTATTATAACTGTGACAAATAGCATTTTATCCTTCATCCTTTTTTATTACCATTCATAGGGTATCTCTTAACATCCTATCCATTACCATTCACAGGTTCTCCCAACATCCTGTTCATAACCATTGGTAGGTTCTCTCTCAACCCTGTTTACGCCCATGGAAGAGAACCAGTGGGACTTCAAGAATCTTTTAAATTTCTTTTACAACGAATGCACCTTGTGGAGCATTTCCTCCCTCTCTAGTTATGTCTACTAAAGAGCTTGCATTGTTCGTGACATTCATGGTTGTAACATCAGTGGCATTGTCACATAAGTAGTTGTGCAAAAATGAAAGTTGCAGCAAGCTGCTTTACACTAATTTCTGAGGCTTCTTGTCCGAGCCACAGCTGCACGCAGACTGACGAGATCATGGACATATAGTGTGAACAGTGACATAGCAAATGAACCGTAACCCTACGAAGACGAACCGCATAGTGTGAATTGACCCTTAGTCTCTCACTCCATCCCTCCATCTCATCCTTGGTCTCCCCTCCTACCTCACTCACATACACTCCTAGTTAATTCTCTCCCACTCCACTCCATCCCTCAGTCTCCCAATTCTAATTTATGGAGCACAGACACCCAAATGACATATGATTTCTTACTAAACTCGTGGAATGTTGCCATAACCTACCTACCAATAACAGATCTAAAAAAAAATAAAATAAAATAAAAAAAAAAGTAAAAAAAAAAAAGTTATGGCCACCTTATATTTTTAAAAGTAATGAAGTAATATTTCTCGCCTTTTAAGACTTCATTCCCTTAAAAAAACTTGGAATAGCACTTCTAAAAAATTACAAGGTTACTTGTGAACTGGCTGCTAAAGTTATATAACCCTTGTTAATTTCTTGGTCATAAACAGACACACATCTTAACCAAGACTGCTGAAGTTTAAATCTATTGCTCATGGTCTGGTGCAAGTAGGCAACTAATAAAGTACTGTATGTATAATATCACTAATGCTGTTCCTGGCCTACCAAGCCATTCATACCCAGGCAACAGGTCTTTTAGTCCAACATGACAGATGAACACTACAGCAGGTAATTTTTAGGCAATGTTCCCACAACAATTTAAATCATTATTTTATGCAAGGAAGAAGGAACCAAATGCTAGAAAACCTGAACGACTGTTCCCTCCAACAAAAAACTAAGTTAAGTGCCAAAGTCAAGATCGTTCATCTTGAGATGCCTGGACACAGCATTAAAAAGACTGGAGGGTCATAGGCAGTAGGAAGAGTGAAAAGCAGTTCCAAAGTGACCTACTGCATACATGAAGGTTAACTCCTGCATTTCATAGCTGAACAGAAAAGGGATGAGAGTTTGCTGCTAGACAGGTGCTACGCACCCGCCAGGGTGGTGGAGGGATGCAAGCAGACGTTTCAGAGGGGCAGTGACCATTGACACAGCAGTACAAATGAGATAAACATGCAACAGTTGTAGTCAGATGGAATAAAAATTGGCAAGCAGCATCACTATGTGCCACTGACGCAATATGTCGAGATGTTTCAAATAATTTTTGGCCTGCACCAGGAGCATCCATTTATTCTTTTTTTAGTTGCAGTTCTTTGGTAGTGTGTTTACTATTCTGATTAAAAGTTGCAGCAATATTTCACTCATTGGCAAAGCAACTGACGTTAGATTTAAAAAGCACAATTAATTTTACTACCTCTCAAATATTGGAAATTATAAGACTGCCTTGTCAAAATCAAGCTGTTTTTCATTAGTCTTAAAAGGCGATAAACTCTACTCCACTAGACAAAATATTGAAACATTTTTATTAAAGAAGCATTTACATTAAAGATGCATTTATTGGAATAAAGAAAATATGGTCAGCACATATAAATATATAAGTAATGGATGTGGGATCATGAAGGGCCGCAATATATTAAAATCTACACGAGTAAAGTTCAACTGAAAAATCATATGGTCTGACTGACTGGCCAAGAGATGCTCCCACATCCACAAATACTGTACAGTGCATATACAGATGTCCTCGTTTAACCACAGGTATGGCCTAAACTAACAGTATTCCCACCATACAACTGGTAATGGCAAATTCTGCACCCTGACTAAGCTTTACAGAAACACTTAAAAAAAAAAAAAAAAAAAAAAAAAAAAAAAAAAAAAAAAAAAAAAAAAAAAAGATAGGGGGGTTAGGGGTTGCATTGTTTGAAAAAATAAATAAATAGATAGAGGGGTTGCACTGATTAAAAAAAAAAAAACTGAAGAGGGGTGGGAGAGGGGTTGCATTGTTTGATGGTCCTTAACTATGAGGTATGACTGTCTCCCTGGTTACTTCGTTTATTTTCCTGTTGCTTACAAAGGCTTCAACATGCCTGCATGAGTTAGCCTTGGTCACCTAATGGCATGTCTCCATATTACTTTATCTCTGGCAGTCTCCCTGTCCAGTCCCGTATCCCTGAGGTCTCACTCTGACTTCATCCCAGGTCTTTTTTTTAGTCTGCCTCTCACAACTCGACCCTAGACAATCACAGCTCTCACCCTCCATCCTCTCCACATGTCCATACCATCTCAACCTACCCCTCCTCATCACTACATCAATACATTCAAGTCCCATTCTTCTTCTCAACTCTTCAACTGCAGTCCTAACACCCTTCCCAAGGCCTGTTATTCAAGGATGCACTACAAACAAATCTAATCATTGTCATTACTGTATGTTTAAGCCTATGAACATCCTCATCCTTCACTGCCCAGGTCTCACGTGCCACATACAAAGATCCCTTCGCACTGAGGGAGAGCCCTCTCAATGTCAGGAGGCAACAGCTCCCTGAACTTCCTCCAGCCACTCCTTATCCTAGCCACACAGCTAACACCAGCTCCACCTCCAGCACATAGCATGTCCTCAAAATAAAAATTAAAAAAAACCTCTACACACTCAACAGCAAGACTAATCCTTTCATGCCTGAAATCTCCATATGCTCCCCCCCACATACTGCACACACCATGTCAGCATTTTTCACAGTCTACCTCTGACACCACATACACAGCCTCTCACCAACACTGAACAAGTTGTAATTCCTTCCCACACCCTAGTGGTAATCCACACACGGCCACACTCCCTCAGCTTTGAAAGTACCACCACCAGCCCTAGATACCATCACTCTTGGTTACTAGTCGTATCAACCCTCCAATCACACTACACACTGCCATCAACTGAGACAAAAGGGAACAGGGATCTGTCAGGTTTGATAACATGCTATAACAAATTTAACAGACAATGGAGAAAGTTGCCTTCATGAGGTGGCAGTCTCCCTGGTTATGGCTACTAGTCATATCAATGTGCTATAGCAATACACTTTACAGGTACAGGAGGCTTGCTTTCATGTGTCTCCTTGGTTACTAGTCCTGCAGGTGGTAGGTGACTGTGATCATCCACTCACTTGATATACAGTGCAACCTCTTAAATTCGAAGTTCTTGTGTCCTTTTGATACTTTTGAAAAATTTGAACTTTTAATAAAGCATTTCTGTGGCTGACTTAATTCTCATGGTTTAGACATGCTTTTGACACAAGCTTTGTTGTCTGGGCTAACTAGCTGGCTTCAGGTATCCTATTTTCCATTGTTAACACTACCATTTATCTCATCTCTTAACTCAAGGATCAGTACAATAATCGCTACAAACCATGAAGTGATTCTTTCACATTTCCTTTCCTCATCTTGTGTATGTCCCCTTGTTCTAAAACACTTTGCAGTTGTATTCATATTTAACATCAATCAGTAAGCTGTAAGGGACAGTAATTATGCATTCATTTATTTACGTAAAAACTACAGTACTGAACATGAATATTTACATCTTTCAGCAACCACCATCCACTCCTTGATGTAGCACTGCCCACTATCTCCATCATTATTTTTGTTTCTGTCCTCCTCTCTCCCTATTTCTCATCTTTCCCGTCAATTTTTATTACTCCTTCCTTTTCAGGTGGCTTTACATTGAGTAACATGCCTAATGGCTTTCTGTAAGCCAGAAAACCATTTACAATGCTGGGTGGTAACCATATAACCAACCCATACGTGATGCTACACTTCACATATTGTGCACTGATTACACAGTTTATTTTATGACATTTTATGATAGTAATCTTGCAGAAATACTGCAATCTCAGTGATGAAATACATTAGTACATTGTGTGTGTGTGTGTGTGTGTGTGTGTGTGTGAAAAAAAAAATGGAATGGTGGTGGTTTATATCTACTCAAAAATATATTGCACAGTGGTTTAACTGTGATGCAAATGATCTATTAGAATTACACTAAGACTGCTGCCTACCAACAATCATGCTTCAGTCAAAAGTGAATAAAATCAGTTGACGTCTGACAAGTGGTGTTGCATGGTGTTGTGTGATAAAGGAATATTTACCATAATTCCACTCAAAAACTTAAAAACCTTATCACACTGCTTTGTAATGTCATACACTGTCAGGTTTAACACCACCGCTATCTTTGACAACACCTGCAATGAGTTATTTACTCTAGTTTCAGTTGGTACAGCACTGAGAACTGTCAAATTTGTCATACATGGTAGTTTCCATCACCAATCATTTCACAACACACATACTAAGTACTTGTGGCTGCATTCTTATACTGCATCATTTTTGTTCCCAGCACTGCACTAATTGGTAAAGCCAGGACACCTGTTTGAAGCCACAATTATGGTCAAATTTGGATATGATAAAACCAACTCAAAGAAGAAAGAGCTTACCCAAGAGGAGGAAAGGAAATTATTATTATTATGGGTGACCACACACTATGGTGAGGTCATCGTACCAGATGGGTGTAGCTAGGATTTTTTTTTTTTTTTTACTAGTTTCTGGTTATTTCTGAGCTAAGTTTGGGAAATAAAAATGACATTTTTCATAAATTATGGCAATTGAACTTTAGAGGTTTGCAAACTTTTGAGGTTGCACTGTAGTACTACCTATTCTTCCTTCAACTTTATCATTCTGTCCTCACTCCCTACTTCTCCCTTTCCTTCCTGTCACTTTTTCTCTTCTTTCCACTTCATGTGGTTTTACACCAGGTGACAGGCCTAATGGTTTCCTGCAGCCCAGGAAACCAATTACAATGTTGGGTGATAACCATATCACCAAATAATGGGGTGATGTGGGGCCTGCTATGGTGCTCACGTTAACTGGATTATGCAAATGCAGCATCCATCCAGGAACCAAACCTCCACACTATTCAACGCACCTTGCCGTTGCAGGGCTGTCTGCCACGGGAACACTGGTTCACTAAATGAGGTGGCAAGGCTGTTGCTTGCCTGTGGTTGATGGGTCTGCTTGGCCAGGCAGACTGGGGTTGACCAACAACATACTTCAATTCACAATGCCATCAAACAAAACATGCCCCAATTCCCTCCCTTATCCTCCAAGGATGGTGGAGTACACGAGTCTCCTTGGTTACTAGTCTAATACCTCCCTATCATCCCATAAAGGAAAATGGTGGACTACAGGATACGGGCCAATGCAGCCAGCAGACCAACATTTTCCTGTTCAGATAAGCCTGGCCACAAAATACATCACTTCAGCACTACCATATAAACCAGCCAGGGAACACAATGACAATTACTTGGATTTAACGTACATGAAAACAGCACTTCATGACCAGCATAAATGAGGACTTTCTGTACACACAACTACAGTTCTTTCACTTAAACTTGGCCAAGACATATCCTTTGACAGCTGACTTAACTTAGTTCAGTAGCAAAGACACAATCACTGGCTCTACAACCTTTCCACCGCACTGCATGACTAAGATCACTAATTTTGATCTAATACAGTATAGCTAAACACGATACAAAGACGGTAATTTTAGGTCGTCGAAACCTTTCCACAGCACTTCTTCGTGACTAGCAAGGTATTTTAAGGCCAAGTTAAAGCAAAATGATTGAGATGCAATTTTAACACATTACCAATCTTCTTCAAACATACAGCATATTCCTCTACCCAGCTGGCTTCTTTACCCAGT
>NC_136954.1:64521932-64697308 GCF_032717465.1 Coenobita brevimanus | reverse complement strand
GCCTGTGGTTGATGGGTCTGCTTGGCCAGGCAGACTGGGGTTGACCAACAACATACTTCAATTCACAATGCCATCAAACAAAACATGCCCCAATTCCCTCCCTTATCCTCCAAGGATGGTGGAGTACACGAGTCTCCTTGGTTACTAGTCTAATACCTCCCTATCATCCCATAAAGGAAAATGGTGGACTACAGGATACGGGCCAATGCAGCCAGCAGACCAACATGTTCCTGTTCAGATAAGCCTGGCCACAAAATACATCACTTCAGCACTACCATATAAACCAGCCAGGGAACACAATGACAATTACTTGGATTTAACGTACATGAAAACAGCACTTCATGACCAGCATAAATGAGGACTTTCTGTACACACAACTACAGTTCTTTCACTTAAACTTGGCCAAGACATATCCTTTGACAGCTGACTTAACTTAGTTCAGTAGCAAAGACACAATCACTGGCTCTACAACCTTTCCACCGCACTGCATGACTAAGATCACTAATTTTGATCTAATACAGTATAGCTAAACACGATACAAAGATGGTAATTTTAGGTCGTCGAAACCTTTCCACAGCACTTCTTCGTGACTAGCAAGGTATTTTAAGGCCAAGTTAAAGCAAAATGATTGAGATGCAGTTTTAACACATTACCAATCTTCTTCAAACATACAGCATATTCCTCTACCCAGCTGGCTTCTTTACCCAGTTGGCTTCATCTTGCTATCTTGATATCTTCATAGATCTTATTGGATGCCATCTGTTTCCTGCAAATACAACAACACATCAGCTGTGCTTTTATCTACACCAACACCCACTGACCTAACCTACAACACCCACTAACCTACTCTACACCTACACCCACTGACCTAATCTCCCACCCACACACACACACACACACACACACACACACATTCAAACACCAGCCAACTGGATTACCTAAACTTAAGATCACAAGTTTAAATTCTGTACCTAAACAACAAGAGCCTATCTGCACAGACTGCAGTCAATATTTAAGTTTCTCTTTCAAACTCAGAATGTGAAACTTGTATTAAAATGCCTCCTTATGGCCAAAACTGACAACTGTTTAATAATCAGCTGATGCAACAGCTGACCTATCAAATCAAATCAAAATTTCAAGCTGAATAACTTTGTATTTCATAAGCCACTACAATGCTTCCTTAAAGCCAAACGGAAATGCAGCCAATAGTCAGCTTAGGCAATGGCTGACATGATAAATTAACAAAAGTTCAGGCTGAGCAGCTTTGTATTTCATAAAATCACTCAAAGCTCTCCAAGAGCAGATATTTACACTTTCCTTGGAGAGAAAAAAAAAAGTACCACTTCTAGACCTGTTAGCTTTGCCACAGGTGAACAGACCTATTAATATTCCAAAGCACATCTGGCTGGACCACCTTAACCCACTACACCACCAGGCATCTACAGTAAACACAGCAGCACAACCACCTGACACAAAGCATCAGCCAACACCACCTTAACCCACTACACCACCAGGCACCTACAGTAAACACAGCAGCACAACCACCTGACACATTCAAAGCATCAGCCAACACCACCTTAACCCAATACACCAACAGGCACCTACAGTAAACACAGCAGCACACCCACCTGACACATACAAAGCATCAGACACCACCACCTTAACCCACTGAACGACTTAGACGATGGCCAGATTTAGAAAAATGGCAGAAACTGTAACCACTGCTAATACACCTAAAGATAATTCACCATACTCCCTGAGTGCTTTATCCATCTATATCTATTTATCTATATCTACTGAAGTAATTCTGGAGACTATTTCAAAGTCTGCATTACATGAGCAAGCTACTACAGTTCAAAAAAATCATCCCAAACAAGAAATGAACAAAGTAAGGGAACCATTCAGTGCAAGATGCCTGGCCACTGCACTTAAGAGCATGTCACAGTAGGAAGCACCAATGATCCAGCACCAGGGAACCAGCACCAATGAACCAGCACCAAGTCACACTGGCTACATGGCACCAAGACTGGCATGGGAGCAGCTTTGGTCATGAAGACGCTTGGTGATGAAACAGTTTGGTGTTAATGCACAAGGAGGAAGGCAGGATAGGGAGGAAGGGGAGGATAGGGAGGAAGGCAGGATGGGGCAGTGTTAATGGCAGGGCCTTAAACTATCCATGGCATAATACCAAATGTCTAGCCTGATAATAGGGGGGAAATGTAGGGCCAAAAGAATTATGGAACTATCAAGAACAGGTGGACCAGTAGAGAGAGTACAGGAAGGGGAGAGAATGGAGATACAGTCACTGGTAAAAGGAAAAGAAGTCACAGGCAGAAGGAGAAAGTCGCAGGCAGGAGGAGAAAGTCGCAGGCAGGAGGAGAAAGTCGCAGGCAGGAGGAGACAGACGCAGGCAGGAGGAGACAGACACAGGCAGAAGGAGACAGACACAGGCAGAAGGAGACAGACACAGGCAGAAGGAGACAGACACAGGCAGAAGGAGACAGACACAGGCAGAAGGAGACAGACACAGGCAGAAGGAGACAGACACAGGCAGAAGGAGACAGACACAGGCAGAAGGAGAAAGATGCAGGCATTTTGTAAAAAAAAATAAGTCAGATTAATTCAAACTTCCACAGTACTTCCAATTCCCTGACTCCCCCAACATCTCTTCCTTAGTGATATAGTTTTGGTTTTATTCTTGCTACTACTAGGCAATTTTTACAACTCAGGGGCTGGTACTCTTGAAGCACCTCTTCCTTATTGATTTATTGTTTTATTCTTGCCACCAGCAGGCATTTTAAAACTCAGGGAGGACTTACAGCTATGATGGGGTTAATTAGGCTACATCTTCAGTTCAAAAAATACAGGATTAACAGACTCTGGAAATATTGCTATCGTATCGTTTATATAGACTCTGGAAATATTGCTATCGTATTGTTTATACAGACTCTGGAAATACGTTTAGATAGACTCTGGAAATACAGCTATCGTATCGTTTATATACACTCTGGAAATATAGCTATCGTATCGTTTATATAGACTCTGGAATTACAGCTATCGTATCGTTTATATAGACTCTGGAAATACAGGTATCGTATCATTTATATAGACTCTGGAAATATTGCTATCGTATCATTTATACAGACTCTGGAAATATTGCTAGCATATCATTTATAATACAGACTCTGAAAATATTGCTATCGTATTGTTTATATAGACTAAAATATTGTTATCGTGTTGTTTATATACAGCAGACTCTGGAAATATTGCTATCGTATCGTTTATATTCACTCTAGAAATATTGCTCTCATATCATTTATACAGACTGGAAATACAGCTATCGTATCGTTTATATAGACTCTGGAAATATTGCTATCGTATAGTTTATAGAGACTCTGGAAATACAGCTATCGTATCGTTTATATAGACTGGAAATACAGCTATCGTATCATTTATATAGACTGGAAATACAGCTATCGTATCATTTATATAGACTGGAAATACAGCTATCGTATCATTTATATAGACTGGAAATACAGCTATTGTATCGTTTATATCGACTCTGGAAATACAGCTATTGTATCGTTTATATAGACTCTGGAAATATTGCTCTCGTATCGTTTATATAGACTCTGGAAATATTGCTCTCGTATCGTTTATATAGACTCTGGAAATACTGCTATCATATCGTTTATAAAGGCTCCAACATGCTTGAATGCGTCGGTTTTCATAACTTAATAGCAGCTCTCCACACTGCTCAATCTCTGGCAGCCTCCCTATTCAGTTCTAGCCCTGAGGTCACACCCTATGGCCTCTTCCCAGGTCTTTTTCAGTCTGCCTCTCACCCCTACCCTCAACCTTGCCACTTATCACCTTCCACACCCAACTGTTACTCTCCATTAAAAATAAAATCAAGGCATTTGAGAGAACAACAAGTACCAATGGAACTTAGAAATCTGCATATAAGACAAGGCTTTACTATCACACCACTGATTTCCCTAGATAAATAGCTAAGGAAGAGGTGTTAGGGAGCTTCCTTTTGAATGCAGGGGTCTCCAACTGACTAAGTTTAACCCCTAAAATAAATCATTACAGAAGAGATGTCAGGGAGCTTCCTGTTGTGTGTTAATTCACTCCTGCCACAGCCAATGGTTGTATCCAGCTCTGGGGATATTTTATTTACTGATGGGGTAATAATGGCTATATGGCTTCTGTTGCAAGTCTCCAAAGACTTAAAACTATATGGAAAAGTTAAGAAAAACCTAAGGCATAAGGGGTGGCAGTGATAATTTCCTGGAATATGGTTGTTAGCACTGCCAATTTAACTGCAGCACACTTACTGCAAATAATTCCACTTAGCAAAATTGAGTTTTTAATGTTCTGCATGATTCTTGCAACTTTAGCTTCCTCAGCTATTTAAGCACAAGTTGCAATGCATTTTGACTAACACCTACTGAGGCAAGTTCTGCAACCAACTGGCAACTGGCAAAAGCAGCACAACAGCAAGATTTACAGAAAACTATACATTATGTATAAAACACTCCACTGGCCTATCAATGGTTATTTCAACTGACTGGCACCTAAGCGATTAAGTATAACATTTTTAAAATGTACTCATCTTGTAGTATTCAGCCAAGTTGCTCCCCTTCATCACTGGTGGTGGTGGTGGTGGATGTCTACCACCCAACACCACCACAGCAGGGGTGGCCTTCTCTGTCATCAAGCTGCCCTCGTCGTACTGCCCTAAAGTACAAACATGCTTTACAACTCCACCCTTTAACTACAATGCCAGTGCTACCTCAACCATCAACACTAGTTAAATCTTAGGCTGAAGGACATACTGAAGGCTGTATCAAACCAGCCATTTCAAGGAGTCTATCAGTTAACCCTCTCGCGAATGAAACACATTCTTGCCTTATTTTCGCCACCCCAAAATCCATTTATTCCCATCAAACCTTCTCAAGGTAGGCAGAGATGTTTGTTCTATCTGATAAATAGGACCAAAACACAGGAAAACAACAAAAAAAAAAGTTATTAGCCCTGGAAGCATGGTAGAGTGAACTGTTTTCACTTCCCAACATCGCCGTTTGAATGTTTTCCATAATACAGGAAAATGATCTAATAAGTTTTTATAGAGAATTTCATCAGCTTTCTAATGAAACAAATCCGGTTGTGATACGATGTATACTTTTCGAGAAAATGGCCAAAAACTGAAAGCCATTTTCGGAAAAAATTCACTGACCTCTGATTGCTAAATTTTCCCAGACACCTTATGTTTTTATTACATAGTAATATGCCCAAATTCACCAGCTTTCCCCATCTCAAAGAAGAACCCCATACGCCTCATAGTTCTCGAGTAAATCGAAAGAAAGTACTAGGCACTCCGTCCGTGATTGACTTTCGTGATGCGCGCACGGCGTATGCAATGTTCCCGCCTACGTAGCAACGAATTCTTATAAATATTACATAGTTATGTATTGTACATACGTAGAATTTACTGCTCTTTATCATGGTTCAAACGTGAAATCGATACGTCCAATAGTTTTCGAGTAATTGGCCGACAAAGTGAGAGTATTACTACGAGCGTTAATCAATGGTAACAGCCGCGAAGAGACACTCATTTCCACTCCCTTTTCTCGCACAAAACGTAACATAATGCTTACATTTTGGTATTGATCATACGTAGAATTTAGTGGTATAGATCATGGTCGTTACAGAAAATCGATGTCTAATAGTTTTCGAGTAATTGGCCGACAAAGTGAGGTTAGTACTCTGAGCGCTTGTCACTGATAACAAACGCGAAGAAAAAAAAAAAAACTCGCCTTTTACCCCCAAAAACGCTACCAAAGGCTTACATTCTGGTATTGCTTATACGTAGAATTTAGTGGTATTGATGATGGTTGTAACAGAAAATCAATGTCTAATAGTTTTCGAGTAACTGGCCGACAAAGTGAGGTTAGTACTCCGAGCGCTTGTCACTGATAACAAACGCGAGGGAAAAAAAAAAAAAAAAACTCGCCTTTTACCCCCCAAAATGCTACCAAAGGCTTACATTCTGATATTGATTATACGTAGAATTTAGTAGTATTGATGATGGTTGTAACAGAAAATCAATAAGTCTAATAGTTTTCGAGTAATTGGCCAACAAAGTGAGGTTACTCTTCCGATCGCTACCAACTTTTACACACAGTTTTTTCCTTGCACACCTGCCTGAAGACTATGCTACCAACTTTTTTTCCCCCCATCTGTACAGACTGTTACATCTTCCATGGATGTTTTCCTATTGTTATAACCTACTACAAATAAACATAACTCTTCTATAGTTACTGCTGTGGAGATTTACTTTCTTTCATATGTGTAATCTGTAGGAGAAAATGGTTATTTGTCTGAAAGTTGGAGAGGTAAAGGTAACAGATTATTATATATATCAACAAAATTTGCAGAACTCACTTCCTCCAGGGGTGTTGATCCAGTTAGACCAGGGATTTGAAGATGAGGAGTTATGTAGTGTGTGTGTGTGTGTGTGTCAGCTTCTCCCTGAGAGTATGAGGCAACGCTATTTTTAGCACACACCACACTCGTTCACGGAAACTCACAGCTTGTTTGACGTATATTTCATACAATTCCATACGCATTTACACTATCAGAATCACAATAATTCCAGCCCTAAAACACCGGTAATTCTCCCCTCCCGACTTCAGGTTTGCCCCTTCACAACACACGTTTCATGCCGTACGTAACGCTTGCTGGCTCCATAATTTCCCCAAGCCATCCACAGTATCTTTCACACAATATATATTTATGCCTTGGCTTCATTTATATACGTATTTCCACTCGCGCCATATGGCCTACAGGGGGGCGGAGTGGCGAAACCCCGCTACACTGACCATGCGTCTGGCTCCAAGACCCAACGATTGCTAACAGCCAGAATTGCTTTTCAATACATATATGTATGTTCCATCGACAATATCACGTCACTATATGTTCACATACAATGTATTATCTCACTGAGTCAATAGGGCCTTTGCCTTGGGCGAGAGGGGGAGAATTATGGACGATTTAAAGGGAACCACGAGCTGTCAAACACCACCGCCTGACTGCTCGACAAACACTGAAGGTTGGAGGGAGCGGGCTGAGGTAGATAAAGCAAAGCAGCATTGCCAATGACTTGCCTCCAGGGAGTACTGGCAGCGCTATCACGCATCAAAAAATCACGCAAATCGGCTGAAAACTTTTTTTCTGACGAATATTTTTGTGCTTAAACCACACGATTCGAGTGACTGTGCTTTTTCAGGAAGCACACCACGTCACGCGAATCGCGTGACCGTGCCGGAGAGGGTTAATATTCTTGCCATACACATATCTACCTATCTCTCAGAAGGAGGATGGTGGACTGTAGAAGGGGAATTTTAGCATGAAGTCTCCTAGATTCATATCCAGATAAGCATGAACCCAAAACTGAGTTAAGGGCTCTAGTAAATAAGTTTCTCAGTGAAATATGTTAACACCCAAATATGCCTAGTAACCAATGCATTTATTCCTATACAGTATAATGCTGCTTCCCTATTCAAGTTAAGCAAATGCAAACAGCAAACTAGCTAAGAGCAATCTTCATTTTCCTTCATCCTGATCTTTTTCACCTTATGCTGGAGTGAGGAAGGGTGCAGAAAGGAAGGACAGGGAAAGAAATAATAGAGGAAGCACCATAAAACAAATAACTCAAAGTCAAATGGCCACCCCTTATGGGATTGTGGCATCTGGCAATAGATAGATAGATACTTACATTTATACCTCAACATCTTTACCCACCTAATGGAGCGGGAAGAAGGAACTTATTTCCTTCATTCATTCATTTATTTATAAAAACTCCAAGATGCTTCCATACATCACCCTTGATCACCTAATGGCAGTTCTCCATGCTCCTTGATCTCTAGCAGCTTCTCTGTCCAGCCCTTTATCCCTGAGGACACTGACTTCATCCCAGGTCTTTCAGTCTGCCTCTCAACTTTACCCTCCATGCTCACACCTCTCACCCTCCGCACCCAAATGTCATCCCTCATCCTCTCCACATGCCCAAACCATCTCACACTACCCCTCCTAATCACAATAGCACTACACTCCAGTCTCATCCTTCCTCCCAAATCATCAGTCTACCCCCTTCACATCACAACACCAATACACTCCAGCCCCATCCTGCCTCCCAAAACCATCTCAATTTACCCCTTAACTCTACCCTCAACACACACACCTCTCCCCTGCTGCATCCAGTTGTCATCCTCCATTCTCTCCACATGCCCAATGCAATGGACAGTAAATTTCTATGACTGCACCTATGTAGATATACCGTATACTTTACCAATGCCTTCACCCACACTGGATAAAACTTAGGTCATAACGTATCAACTGTTCCCTAATCTTTCTTGCATAGTCTACTGTATAGTCTGTTAACTGCTCTAACACACGTATCTAAATGACTTGTTAATTATGCTAAAGAAGGGCTATGGCAGAGGTTGGCAACCTGCGGCTCAGAAGCCGCACGAGGCTCTTAGGACACTTTTGCGGCTCCAGGAGCTTCATAAATAACCATTTATTCTTTCAGAACAAAGGCATCATATTATACATGCAAGGCAACATTAGATTTTTCATTCAACTTTGATAAGATCTATACTATAAGCAGATCAAACAATATCACCGTAATGTTTTGTTTAGATTTAGAATACTGCAGAGAATTTTCTGTATTGCAGCTCCAAGAGTACTACATTTTTATGAAACTCTGAAAAGATCTACAATATACTATAAGTAGATCAAACAGTATTACCGTAATGTTTTGTTTAGAATACTGCAGATTTCAGTTTGAGAATTTTTTGTATTGCGGCTCCAAGAGTACTACATTTTTTGAAACTTTAAACTAAATGGCTCTTGTAGCTTTAAGGGTTGCTGACCTCTGGGCTATGAGAAAGGTGTACAGGCAAGATAATGTCAATCTGGCATTAAGCTGTATCCCTCCACAAAAGGACAAGAAGCTATACCAATTTAAAAGTAAAATCTGTGTTTCCATCTCACTTAGATTTCTTAACCAAGGAAAAAATAATCTTGCCACTTAGCTATACTGTAGTCTGTCCTTGACCTGGTGGAACTGGCCCATTCTCACAAATTTAGTACTTAATTAATTACAGTTTCATTAATTTTATAGTTATGGAGGTATGAATGAGTCTCCTGGGTTACTACATGTTTTCACTGGACATAACTACCACTCCCACATCAATACAATGTGCTTGCTGGAAATTCAGTTATATATCTATCTAATCTATCTATTGCCAGACATCTTAATCGTGTAAGGTGTGGCCACAGATTTCCTCCACACTGTCCTGTCCTCTGCCATTTCACTGCCATCCCTCCAACTCACACACCCCCTCTCATCTCCATCCCTCCAACTCACACCCTCCCTCCACCATATCTACCCACACTCATCCCTCGTACACACATTCTCAATCCCATATCTACTTGTATCTACTCTCCATCCCTCCAACTTACACCCCCCCATCTCTCCACTCCATCCCTCCATCTCATTCTTGGCTATAATGTAAGAATGAGTGTCCTTGCTCAATTCAACCCTCCATAGTTACCTGCCTACACTAACAGACAAACAGGAGTGACAGGAGAGGCAGACAAGAGAAAGACAGAAAAGAGACAGACAGACAAGAGACAGGAAAAACAGACAGGAGAGACAGGAGACAGTACTGTACCCATCACAACAGATTTCAACCTCTCCAAGCAGTCGTAGCCCCTCTGCTACTCTGAGTTCTCCAGGCAGTCTCCCTTCACTCCTCTTGAACCGCCATCACACTGCCATCTCTCTGGAACCCTGCTTTCTTGTACTTCACTTACACCCACAGGAACACCACTGCAATGATTGTAGGAACATAATACAAATTATTCACATTTAGAGTAGACAGTTATACAGTATATAGCACTACTTCTTCTACCTTCTACCTGGCCTATATTTTGCCTTACGCAGTCAATCTCACACAGTTCAGTGGCAGAACAAGGTGATGCTATAGAGTACCCTTTCCACAGCACTTCTTCATGACTAGCAACATTCTACTCATCTACAGTTACAATTCAAAATTCATGATGCTATGATATTTTAAACCAAAAAAGAAGGGCATACCATCATATTCCAATAAAATTTTGTTACAGCCAAGTATTGAAAGTGGAAAGTTGTTTTTATACCTATAGCCACTTCTGAATCAGTCACTCTTGCAAAAAAATACGAAGATGTGTATGCATCTGACGAGCTGTACTTATGAGTTAGGAATGAGTCTCCTTGGTTATTATTCCAATTTACAACTACTAAAATCTGACTAGTCACTCCCACAAAAAATACGAAGTTGTGGCTGCATCTGACGAGCTGTGGTTTTGAGTCAAGAATAAGTCTCCTTGGTTACTAGCTTGCTTTTACTTTACCTTGGCCTAAAATTGCCATCTCTCCATTCTGAATGCTGAATTGTAATCAGATAAACACTAGAACATGATGCTAGTCACAAAGAAGTGCTATGGGATGACTGTACAGCCATACCATCGCTTTTTTCCTGCCAATGCACTATGTGAAATAATTTACAAAGGAATGAACACCTGGGCAAAGCTATTGTGACAGTCTCCTTGGTTATTAGTCAAAACTGCCCTCCTAATCTGACTACACCTGCCCATCAATTAACTGAAAAGGGGCTAGGGATCTTTACAAAGCCTTGGTCATGAGTAAAGAATAAGTCTCCTTGGTTAATAGCCAGAATTACCCCCCCCCCATCTGACTGCTTTGCCATAAACTGAAAATTATGAAGAGCCTCCTTGGTCAAGAGTAAGGAATGAGTCTCCTTGGTTACTAGTCAATATTACCAGCAATCTGACTACTACTTGCCATCAGCTTATTGAAAAGGGGTGAGGGATCTTTACATAGTTCCTGTATGGAATACTAGCCTTAGTTAGGGAATGAGTCTCCCTGGTTAGTCAAAATTACCATTCCTATCTGCCTACACTTGGCCAAAAAGTAACTGAAATTAGGCTAAGGATCACTATGTAGGGCTTTGGTTGTGAGTCTCCTTGGTTACTAGTCAAAATTACCCTCCCAATTTGACTACACTTGTCCATAAAGTAACTGAAATCAAGCTAGGGATCATTACATAGGGCTTTGGTCATAAGTCTCCTTGGTTACTAGTCAAAATTATCTTTCCAATCTAGCTACACCTGGCCAACCACTGACTGAAAAGGACTTAGAGATCACTGAATAGTTGCTGCATGGAATTGGAGCCTTGGTTAGGGAATGAGTCTCCTTGGTTACTAGTCAAAATATGCATCAAAAGCATCAATCTGACTACACCTGGCATTAACTAAAACGGAGTTAGGGATCTTTGAAAAGTTGTCGCATGAAATTTGAGTCTTAGGGAATGAGTCTCCTTGGTTACTAGTCAAAATTACCTTTCCAATCTGACTACACTTGGCCAAGAAGTAACTGAATAAAGGGTCAGAGATCTATAAAGAGCCTTGGTCACGAGTCTCCTTGGTTACTTGTCAAAATTACTTTTCCAATCTCTACATTTGGCCATAAATTTAACTAAAAAAAGGCTTAAGGATCTTTACATAATTCTATTCTTGCATGGAATTTTAGCCTTTGTTAAGGAATGAGTCTCCTTGGTTACTAGCCCAAATTACCATCTCAATCTGACTACACAGCCATAAAGTAACTGAAACGGAGTTAGGAATCTTTACATAGTCTTTGCATGGAATTTTATGAACCTTAGTTATGGAATGATTTAATCTGACTACACCTGGCCAAAAAAGTAACTGAAAAGGGGTTAGGGATCTTTACGAACAGCCATGGTCATGAAGCTCCTTGGTTACTAGTCAAAATTACCTTTCCAATCTCTACACTTGGCCATAAAGTAACTGAAAAGGGGTTAGGGATCTTTACGAACAGCCTTGGTCATGTCTCCTTGGTTACTAGTCAAAATTACCCTTCCAATCTGACTACACCTGGTCATTAACAGAAAAGGGGTTAGAGATTTTGCAGAGAGCCCTGGTCATGAGTATGGAATGTCTCCTTGGTTACTACTCAAAATTACCCTCCCAATCAGGCTACACTTGGCCATAAACTGTGAAGGCTGGGAATCTGTCACTAAAAACTCAAATTATTTTTAGAAATTAGCTGGGAAAGATATACCTAACCCCTCCACAAAAGCCAGGTGGAAGTAGTATGCTTAAAAAAACAATAATAATAATAAGAGAAGACTGAGGGGGGTACAAGGAACAGAGTGGTGAACTGAAGAGGTGAGACAGGCTGTGGCACAAAAGAAGAAAGCATACAATGAATGGATGAGAAATAGGGGCGTGGAAGAAGTTGAGAGGCGGAAGAGAGAGTTATATGTAGAAAGAAAGAGAGAGGTGAAAAGATTAGTAAGAAAGAGTAAGAAGAGAGTGGATGAGGAATTTGGAAGGAATTTGAGTGTAAAGTGGAGGGACTAAGAAAATGTTCTGGAAAGAGGTGAAGAGAGGAAGACAGGGTGGAAGTGAAGTTAGCAGGGGAGTGAAAGATGAAAATGGTAGATTACTAGTGGAGAAGGGAGAAAAAGTGAGCAAATAGAGAGAACACTTTAAGGAACTGTTGAACATAGAGGATGGAAGTAATGAAAGTATGTGGCTGGGGAATGGCTGGGAGAAGGAGGGTGAGAAGACAGGAAGAAATCAGTAGGATAGAAGTTGTGGAAGCAATGAAGAAAGTTAAATTGGGGAAAGCCCCAGGAATTGATGGAGTGTGTGGTGAAATGCTGAAGCATGGGGGAGAGATAGTGGTAGAAAGGATGTGGAAGATGTGCAGATTGGCCTGGGAGGAAGGTAGAGTCTCGGAGGATTGGAAGTCAGGTATAATTATTCCCTTGTACAAAGGAAAAGGGAAAAAAAGACGTGTGCGGTAATCATAGGGGCATTTGTCTTCTTAGTATAATAGGAAAAGTGTATGGTAGGATACTTATTGACAGAGTTAGTGAAAGAACAGAGGAATTAGTTGGAGAAAAACAGGGAGGCTTTAGGAAGGGAAGAGGTTGTGTAGATCAGATATTCATTCTTAGATCTTTAGTGGAAAAGTTTCTAGAGAAGGGAAAGAAGTTGTATGCAGCTTTCATGGATTTGGAGAAAGCTTATGACAGGGTGGATAGACAAGGATTGTGGAAAGTATTAAGAATATATGGAGTAGATGGGAAGTTGTTGAATGCTGTGAAGAGTATGTATGATTGTGCTAAGGCTGCAGTGCGTGTGGATGGTGAACTAAATGAATTTTTCTCTTCGAAGGTTGGGCTGAAACAGGGATGTGTCATGTCTCCATGGCTGTTCAATCTGTACATGGATGGGGTAATAAGAGAGATACAAGACAGGGTAGTGGATGTTGGAGTGGCCCTGGTGAGAGAGGATAGTGTTTGGAAACTCCCTGTACTGTTGTTTGCAGATGATACTGTGTTGTTAAGTGAAGACGAAGGGGAGCTGCAAGGCTTGGTGGATGAGTTTGGGAGTGTATGTAAGAAACGGAATCTAAAGGTGAATGTAGGGAAGAGTAAAGTGATGGTCTTTGAGAGAGGTGAAGTCAGTGAATGTACAGCGAGGTTGGATGGTGAGGAATTGGAAAATGTGAGTACGTTTAAGTACTTGGGTAGTGTGATGAGTAAGGATGGAGGTTTGGAGGATGAAGTGCTTGAAAGGGTACAGCAGGGAAGAAAGGTTGCTGTTTCTTTGAAAGCAGTGATAGGAAACAGGGATGTAAGCATGCAAGTGAAAAAGTTACTACATGACAGTATTGTGATACCAACTCTAACGTATGGAAGTGAAGCTTGGACGTTGTTGGAAGGACACAAGTTAAGAGTGAGAGCAGTGGAAATGAGTTATTTAAGAGGAGCCTTTGGAGTCACATGGAGAGACAGGCTGACGAATGAGGATATAAAGGAACGTTGTGGTGTGGATGTGATAGGAAGCGTTATGAGGAACATACTGAGGTGGTTTGGCCATGTGGAGAGGATGGAGGGTGAGAGACTGACGAAGAGAGCGTACTGTATGTGAGGGAGGTGGAGGGGGGAAGAGGGAGGGGGAGGCCGAGGATGAGATGGAGGGATGGGGTGGAGTGGTATATGAGAGAGGGGGGTGTGAGTTGGGATCAGGGCAATGAAATGGTGGGGGACAGGGCGATATGGAGGTGATTTGTTTGTGGCCACCCCAAACAGGATTGAGGCATCTGGCGATAGATAGATAAAACAGAAGGTTCTGGCATATTCACCTAGTAAGTATCCAATTAAATGTCCCCCAAAGAAGGTTGTGGTTGTGGTAGTTGTGGTAGGGGTAGTTGTGGTTGTGGTAGCAGTCTCTCTACAGCTACATGACCAATTACTGAACATCCAGGTCTTTTTTCTTCTTCTTCACTATCAGGCTGCCTTCTCTCCAACTCACACCCCTGAAAAAGAATATTCCTTATAAGCCATCACAAGAAAATCTCAATAAAAAATCAAAATATCCATACACAAACAAAACCACAATTCCACACACACAGACACCCCAAACTCCACACAGTCACCCCCAAAATCTCCACATACCTGATACACCCCCAATCTACACACACACCCAAACCCTACACACAACCCCAAATCCACACACCTACACAATCCAAACTCCACACAAACACCCCAATCTACACACAAACATACACACCCAAAATCTACACACACACACACAAATACACACACAACCCAAGCTCCACATACATACACCCCACCCCAGAGTTCACACCCAGCTCTGTTATGTTACTTTCTTACCCTTTCAATTATCTGAGTAGGCTTTAGAAACACTCAGGCCTGTTTATAATACAAATTAAAATCAATACCACCACAGAAGCAATTGATGGAGAGAGAAAGGTAATTACTGGAGAGAAAAAATACTTATTGGAAAGAGAAAGGAAAAATATCTTACCAAAATTGCAGACCCTTCCCCTGTAATTGCTGGAGCCTGACTGACCAAAAGCCGGCACATTCCACCTACCCCCACATTCCTTCCCTCCCTCCCTCCCTCCCACTAGTTTCCTCCCCCCCTCCACCACCTCCTCCCTCCCTCCACCACCTCCTCCCTCCCTTCACAGCCCCTCTTACCTCCACCTCTCTCTCTCTCTCTCTCTCTCTCTCTCTCCTTCCTTCCTTCCTTCCTTCTCCTCCTTGTCTTCCTTTTTCCTTCCACCTCTTCCTCCTCCCTGAAAAGCACTCTTCCTCCAATTCTCCTCCCTCCTGACATCCTCCCTTCCCTCCACCCCCACTAGTTCTCCCCCCCCCTCTTTCCTCCAACACTCTCTCTCTCTCCTTTGTCTTCCTTCTCCCTTCCACCTCTTCCTCCTCCCTGAAAAGCACTCTTCCTCCTGTCCCTCTCCCTCCTTACATCCTCCCTTCCCTCCACCCCCACTAGTTCCCCCCACCTCTCTCTCTCTCTCCTTCCTTTTTCTATTTTCCTTTCCTTCCTCTCTCCTCCTTCTCTCTCCATCTCTTGTCATCAATCTTCCTTCCCTCTTCCTCTTCCTTGAAAAACACTTTTCCTCCATCACCCCTTACCTCCTCTCTCCCCTCCATCCTTCCTTACCTCCTCTCTCCCCTCCATCCCCCCCCCTTTCCTCCCCCTCCTCTCTCATTAGACACACACACACACACACACACACACACACACACACAAAGTAAAAAATTAAATACAATCCATTACGGACAAGGGAATCACCTATACACAAGACAAGGATATTTGTGAAGCACTAAAGAATTTCCAATCACTTTTTAAAGAAAAAATTTTTTAGAGGGACTATGTGGAACATGCATGCCCACACACACTACCAGATATACAAATATCAGAAAAAGTAATACAGGAGGAGTTAAGTAAATTAGACAAAGGAAAAGCAAATGGTTCTGATGAAATTTTATGTTGGGTGATACATGAATGTGCAAAGGAGTTAAGTAAACCATTATCTTTAATTTTCAAGAAATCCTTGAGACAAGGTAAAATACCTGATATTTGGAAGAAAGCAAACATTGTTCTCTTATTCAAGAAAGGGAATAGACAAAATCCACTCAACCACTGACCAGTATCACTAACCAGTGTTGTAAGCAAGGTATTAGAAAAGCTTATAAGAAAAGCTTGGGTAAATCATCTAGAAGAACAAAATATCATAACAGAAAGACAGTTTGGTTTCAGAAAAGGAAAATCATGTGTTACTAATCTGTTGAGCTACTATGACAGAGTAACAGACACATTACAGGAAAGAGAAGGATGAGTGGACAGTATCTATTTAGATTTCACGAAAGCATTTGACACAGTACCACACCAAAGACTTTTATGGACACTGTACCATCAAGGAGGAATTCGAGGCAAACTGTATTTTTGGATGCAAGATTTTCTCATAAAAAGAGAAATGAGAACAGTACTAAGGGGAAATTACTCATCATGGAAGAGAAGTGACTAGTGGAGTTCCACAGGGCTCAGTGCTGGTTCCAATCATGTTTTTAGTGTATATAAATGATACAAAGAGTAACACTGGAAATGAAAACTATCTAAATATGTTTGCAGATGATGCAAAAATACAAAGGAGAATTACTAACACAGACTCTTGTAAAGAGCTATAAGAAGAATTAAATAAACTTCATAAATGGAGTAATATATGGCAAATGGAATTCAATGTGGACAAGTGTCATGTAATCAAGTTTGGTAAAAGTGGAAAAAGACCTGATTGGGATTTTAAGTTAGGAAATAAAACCCTACACACATCAGAAAGAGAGAAGGACCTAGGTGTGATTATCAATAACAGACTATCTCTGGCTGACCACATCAGTGAGAAGGTAAGGAACATGTATACACTGCTTGCAAATATGAGAATAGCATTCACATACATAAATCGAGACATGCTAAGAAAGATAATAACATCATTCATCAGACCAACCCTGGAATATGCATCAGTAGTCTGGAGTCCTTATCTCAAAAAACACATAGACAAGATCGAAAAAGTTCAAAGGGCTGCTACAAGATGGGTACCAAGCTGAAGGGATCTAAGCTACAAAGAAAGACTAAAAAAACTGAATCTGCCAACACTACATGAGAGAAGGAAAAGAGGTGACATGATTATGCTATATAAATGCGTATCAGGGAAGGAGAAAATAGACATAAATGATTACTTAACCTATGGGGATGCTTCAGCAAGAGGACACTGCAAAAAAAAACTGCATAGTGAGGTGATAAAGACGTAAGGAAATTTAGTTTCCCAAATATAGCAATTGATCAGCAGAATGCACTACCAAATGAAATACTGTGCCAAAACAATTCACAAATTTAAGGTTATGTACAATAAATATGGTTTAAAACACGCGACAGTACGAGCTTGACTCATTCCTGTAAAGATACAATTAGGTAAGAGCACACACACACACACACACACACACATATACACATTATCTATAGGATGATGATGATGATGATGAGAGTTACACCAATGATAATGACTGATTTCACACAGGATACCCACCACCATAATTACTACCACAAACCACCACTACCATCATCACAACCACCATCTATCATCACCACCTCACCACCACCACCTACCATCATCACAACCACCATCTATCATCACCACCACCACCATCACCCCCTACCATCATCACCACCACCACCACCACCCCCTACCATCACCACCACCACCACCACCCCCTACCATCATCACCACCACCACCCCTACCATCATCATCACCACCACCACCACATTTCCCTACCCAATATCTCCTTTTTTTTAAAACAATTCTACATACAATAAAACCTCACTAGAACAGAGTATCTGGAGCCCAAGCCATTCCGAAAAAAGCGAAACTCCGAAAAAAGCGATATGTGGACTTCCCCCGGCTAAGATATTTTCATACATCAGGGAGGGGGAGGCCAAAGATGAGATGAAGGGATTGAGTGGAGAGGTATATGAGGGGGGGGGGTGAATTTGGAGCAGGGCAGGGAAATGGCGGGGGACAAGGTGACATGGAGACGATTTGTTTGTGGCCATCCTGTATGGGATTATGGAGTATGGCAATTGGCAATAGATAGATAGATATATTATCCAGGTTATATAATCTGCTTTGTGGAAAAATATCTATAGGCTGGTTTGCCTGCTTACACAAGGCCCTCCATTCACAAAAATATTCATCATTCATTCATTGCCAGATGCCATGTATCCCAAATGGGGTGGCCAAGGGCTTAGAGTTAATTGTTTTAGAGGGAGGGGCACTAATCCTCCACCAACCCCACTTGACACGTATGGAAAAACAACTAACTCAAAAGACAAATGGCCACCCCTTATGGGATTATGGCGTCTGGTTATACTGTTGTTAGATATGCTATAGATAGATTTAGAGAGAGAGAGAGAGAGAGGTTTTCCTGCTGATGAGGTAGTGGATATGAAAAACTACCCATATGCAACTCCTCCTCTCTATGCGAGATGCTCAATATGAAATAAGAAGAAACTATCTTCATAGACCTGCAGCAAAACTACTGCAGCCAATTTAAAAAGTTTATTTGAAACTTGTAGAATGTGAAACTGTTTTATTAAAAGGCCTTCTTATGGACAAAACTGAAAACTGCTAAATGATCAGCTGATGCAACAGCTAACATGTCAATTCAACTCAAAATTTCAAGCCAAGGAACTCTGCATTTCATAAGTCACTAAAATGACTCTTTATAATCCAAACAAAAAGTCACATAACAGTCAGTTGATGTGTCAGCCAACGGAACAGCTGACATGATAAAATCGATTCAAAATTTCAACCTGAACATCTTTGTATTTCATAAGAATTTTGCTCTGAGCTCTCCAAAAGCAGATATTCCAGAAGGAGAAATATGAAAAAGATCCCCAGATATACAGACCTGTCAGCTTCACCACAGGTAAAAATACCCATACATAAGAGCTGCCCACTTACAGACCTGTTGGCTTCACCCACACATAAGAGCTGCCAATGTACAGACCTGTTGGCTTCACCCATACATAAGAGCTGCGCACTTATAAGATGTGCCCTGTTTAAAAATTATCCATACGTAGTACAGGCAAACCCCGGTTTAATGATGCAATTGTTTAAGTAAAAACCCATCACTAGGTGGCATATTGTAACTCAGGGTAGATTTAATATGTAAATAACAGTATAGGGATGCATTTTGGTGCCTTGGGTTTCCACCCAACCAAGTCCTAAACCCACTCAAATGAGTCCAAAAACAAGTTTCTAGCTAACCTTAACCCTAAATAGCTTTAAAACAAGCTAAGCCCAAAAACATGGGGTGTGAGTTGGGAGCAGGGCAGTGAAATGGCAGGGGACAGGGCGACGTGGAGGTGATTTGTTTGTGGCAACCCCGAATGGGATTGAGGCGTCTGGTAATAGATAGGTAGGTAGATAGACCTCACCTAAACCCAAAAATAAAATCTGAAATTCATTAAATATGTCTGGAACAAATCAAACTTAGTAAACTGTACCCCAAAATGACACTGTTCACTCCACCTGTGACTAAAACACATTATTCTATGTCTAAAAGCAGTTTATAATTCAATCTATTAAAAAAAAAAAAAAAAAAAAAATCATACCGGGGTTTGGCCATTGTTCAGTGGGGTAGGATGGTATTTCTACCCCCATCGCTATGCGGGTGAATCGCATCTAGGCATATCGTATCTCGGGGTCTGCCTGTAGCCTTCCTGTTGACACGAGGCTATTTATCTATCTATCGTCAGACGCCCTAATCCCATAAGGAGTGGCCACTTCATTTAAGCAGGATGACTTTTACACGTTTTTTTTTTTTTTTCCCACAGAGTGCCTTGTATCAGCACTCAATGAAAAAAAAATACCCACGCAAGATTTTGGGGTGAAACTTTTCTATTATCAATGTAGTGAATTATTGTATACCGAATCAACGTAAAACAAGTAGTGACTATATACATACAGTACATATATATACATACACACATATATTATAAATGCTCTATAACCCGGATAATTCCTCATTTAAGATATCTACAGTAAGAATATTTTTATTATAAATCTGTCAGTCTAAACAGGAACACTTTTCACTTATTACACTTATGCATTAAAGGTGAGCAGTGAAAGATCAAGGTTAATTCAAGCAACACTGTCTGTATTAGTCCAAAATTATTACTAATTTAAACTGCCTTTCCAACATGCTGATAGTTGAAGTCTTGAATATGATCCTTATATACTTGACAAAAAAAATCCTTCTTGCTGTAATCCAGCTCTCACTTGAAGGGATTTCCACCTAATAGCAATTTACAAGAATATAAACAAACAGTTAAATGAAGAAAAATTTTCTGTTGGCTTTACACAAAAAAAGAAAATCACAATTTTACATATTCAGTTTGTAACAGTGTGGACAATGTGCCATTAGGTCTTGGATGAATGCATTTAAATCCTATGCATTATATACTGAGGTGCCACAATTACCTTGAAATTCAGCGTGAACGACATGCTTGTAAATGCAGTTCAGTATTTGAGTTACAAAAATGTGGTGCTGGGAGACACCTTCATGTGTAGGCACTGATACAACCAGGCCATGGCCAGTGAAAAAGGCCAGACACCCACTCACCAACCATTTAAGCCCCTGGAAACCTGACTCTACCTCACATGTCTAATTATCTGCACATATTTTTCTCTGCAAAATCACTTCATCTACTCCATGACTTTCCCAATTCCAGACCACACTAGTGCAATAACAGCTGGTGCTCTCAATGCAAACAATCCCTCATCATTAAAAACACAGACACAGGACAACCTTGGGACTCTCATATCAAGAAAAATATGCACACATAAACATCATAAACCACCACTATATCCCAACAAGACCTCCACACAGACTTATGAAGTTGCCTCCTCCTTTCAGCCTCACTATGTACCTCTTCACAATAAGTTAGTACATTTTTATCTGACAGAACTGAACCAATCCCACTACTTGCATGAAACTTAATGAACCTTAGTTACGAGACAGGACTGAATATCCTTAATTACTAGTTATAATGACTCTCCCGTCTGACTGCACTTTTTGTCTGAGGAAAATATATGCATTAGGGCCATTCAAACCAGCATGGAAGTTGTACCAGAGCTATCGCTTGACCAATGCCCCAAATCGAATTAAAAAGCAACCTTCATTGAAATGAAATGAGCAACTATTTTTTGTTTTATTTAACCCCTTTCTATTTTTAATCTATAAATATTTAATCCTGTACATACTCAATACCTAGCTCACTACAGCCACTGAAAACCTACAAAACAACATGAAGTGCCTCAACATCCCTTTTCCTCCTCTACCCAGCACTAAACTTCCCTCTTCTTCTTCCACCCAACACTAAACTTCCTTCTTCCTCCTCTACCCAACACCCCCACAACTTTTTTTTCCCCTACCTAAACGACCTCCATCCAAATGAGACTGTGTTGTGAAAAGAATATGTTATTTCACAGTATAGGTCACAGGCCCAGACCAATTGCCAATGACTGGTTGTCATCCACCTTTTTTTCCATCTTTATTTATAAAACTTTATTTATAACCATAGTTCATACTGTAGAGTATCTAAAACACCTACCGGGTATCTATGCATACTACACGAGATGGAATAAAGTCCAAACGTAATACATGTTTGATTAAATACAGTACCTGCTAGGGTTAATGCCATTGTTTTTTAATGAAAGGAAGAAGGAACCAAAAGCAAGAAGCCCACAAGACTGTCCTTCCAAGATAAAAATAAAAGCAAAACAGAGCCAAATTCAAAGTCCGTTCATTTTGAGATGCATGGACATACTGCATTTAAGACTGGAGATTTATGATGATAATTTCTGGGACATCAAATCTGTGACATTATAAACAGCTTTAAGATATTATAAACAGCTTTAAGATATTATACACTAACATATTTTACAATGATCATACTTGTAAATGCATGACCTTCCACATCAGTAGTGAGTTATGTCTTCCAGTAAATGGCAACCACTCTCTCTAAATTGGTAAATAATTTCTTGTACTGATAAGTGTGGACAGGATCGAGAATGGAAGAATAACTGGGAGAGTGTATGTAAGTGAGGTGGGGGGGGGGGGGAGAAAGTGGAGAACGAGGATGGCATAGAGGGATGTAGTAGAGGTACATGAGAGAGGTGTAAGTTGGGGGAAGGGCAGCGAAATGGCACGGAACAGGGTGAAAAGGAGGCAATTTGTTTGCAGCCACCCTTTACGGGATTGAGGTGTCTGGCTGTAGATAAATATAGATTGATAAGCATCTGATATGGCATCCTAAAAAAGTTTTCCATCCATCCATCCATCCATTGGGAACGTAAGAGCCCGGGACTAGGCAAGCTGATTCTGACAATTAAGATGAGTGACCAGCCTCACTCATCCCTAAGTGGCATTACGTGAACAATAAACCTCAACCACCCCTTGGATATAAACCTGCACTGGCTCAATCCCATTGGAGCACCATAATTACTCACTAAACCATCAGGCACCATAATTTGGTTATATGGTTACCACCTAGTGAAGTAAATGGTTTCCTGGTGTACAGCAAATCATCTAGCTTGTCACTCAGTGCAGAGTCACCCATAAGCAGAAGGAAGAGGAAAGAATGAAGGAAGAAAGACACAAGAGGGAGTGTAAAGTCACATATAGGCAGAAGGAAGAGGAAAGAATGAAGGACAGAAGAGGATGGAAGGAAGAGTGGAAATGGCAGACACCCAAAGCAGCACTACATCAAGTGTGTGGATGGTGAGTGCCCCCACCTACAACAATTAATACTGTGAAATGTGATACTGCCACAGACTGGCCCTGACACAGCTCATCACCTGCAGTGGGATGTTTTGTGAAACTTGGTCTTATGATTCCATTATTATGTGGCATTCAGTGTCAATCCAATCTCTATGCACTAAATCCAGGGCTATACAAATCCAGTACTATATATGCCAAATATTAGCTGTGGTAATAAATATCTCCCTATACTGAGAGACAACAGTCACATATGGCATTATTTTTATATGGAAACATTAAACAGAGGTGGGTGAGATCATGCATATCAACCCTCCTTGGATCAACCCTCCTTAGATATCAATCATTACAATTAGAATTTTGGAAATACCATCACCCCTCCTGCACAGATACTTGTTTTAGCGACTGTGAATAGTCACTGCCCGGTAACTACAGCCATTCAACACCTACACAACACAGATTACTTCAAAAACATCTATTATGCTGTTGTCATCCCCCACCTAACACTAAATTTCACAAACATACATATTTTTTCTCCTCCCTCTAAACGATCCCCATTCCAATTGAACTGTGCTGTGAAAATCATTTGGCATTTCACAGTACAGGTCATCGGCTCAAACCCTCCACAATCCACCACTGACTATGATCATCATCCATCTCTATGTTTAATACTTTATTTCTACTATCTCAGACTGTACATTACCACTACCTACACATACATGGCCACTACAGCCATCCAAAACTTCCAGTTGAACAACATCCACCAAAATTCATCACCAGACATCCACTCCTCATAAACAACCCTACCTAAATTGCCCAAATTCAAAAGGAACTGTGCTATGAAAAAAGTATGACATTTCACAATACAGGTCATCAGCTGTGACCATCTGCCAATGGCTGTGTTCGTCAACCTTTCCCCCCCCCTTCCCCCTTTTTTCTCAGACTCTATATAGCCATTATCTTCCTACACAAGGCCACTACAGACATCCAAAAATTTCCAGCCAAACATTAACCTTCAAAAACCATCACCAGACATCCACCCATCAGAAATATTACCCAAACAAACATGAGTACACCTATGCTCTCTCTCTCTCTCTCTCTAATTTTGTCTAAAAATGCCATATGCTCATATAAATGCTGAATTTTAAAAATACAGTACATGTAGGCACTAAAATATGATGCTAGTCATGAAGAGAAGTTATTGAAAATAAGGTCTGTAATACTTTCTTTTATGCCACTGAGCAACATGAAAAGCTGCAAAAACATGAAAATCTATGTCAAGTTAGCTAAAAGAGTATAACCAGACTCCAACACAGCCATCACCTTTCCCTGCTTCAGCACCAACACAAAATACAACGTACACCCCTTCCATTATGCCCTCCCACACCACATTACACTCACCACATGTACCAACGTATTGTATCCTCCCACACGACAAAACATCTACTGCATGTAGCGGTGTAATGCATCCTCCCACACTACAACACACTCATTGCATGACCACAGTGTAATGCCTCCTCTCTCATGCTACACCATGCTCACCACATGCACCACAACATAAATAATACATCCTCCCACACACCACACCACACTCACATGTACCACACTATCACCACAGTCAATCCTTCAACATACTGTATATCTTTGGGGCTGCCAGGATGCCTGTAGTCAATCCACAAGGTTTAAGTCTAGATGACCCTGGAGTTGCAACCACCACCATCAGCCAATTTACATCTATTTTATCCAGGGCCCGGGAGGGGGGAGATAATGGTGCCAAAACAACAGAGCCTGGGCACAAAGAGGGCCCATAAACCAAGCCATGATTTACAATATGTGGCAAATATTCTTCAGAGCTGCATAAGCTTGATCTAATTGGTTTACCATCTACTGACACAAAAGGAATAAAATATATGGTAAGAATAAATTTTTCTGCTTCAAGGGAAAGGTGGGGAGGAGGAAGACTGTAAGTAAAGGTGATAGGAGGGTAAGAGCCCTGTAAGACCTTTAGCTCTTGGGCACCAGGGTCTCTAAAAAAATTTTTTCTCTCTCTCCCTCTCAGTTTTACTTCCAGCTAAAACTACTTGAGGTAGGAGCCAGGACTTAAGGATGGACAAGCATTAAAGTAAAAGAACTATCACTACCATGCCCAGTGATGCGGACTAATCATCATCATCATCTCAACAAATTCTTCTTCAATCATTTTAACTTTTTTTTCCAAGCAATGAACACTACCATCCATCCATCCATCACTCAATCCTACATTGCCCCATGAGGTGCATAGGAGCCTGGGGCTAGGCAAGTTGGTCCTGATATTTAAGATGAGAGTGACCAGCCTCACTCATCCCTGAGTGGCAATACGTGAGCTATAAACCCCAACCAACCCTTGGATATCAACCTTCACCGCAACATCAATCCGACTGGAGCGACGTAATTACCCACTAAACCATCAGGTGCCATAATTTGGCTATATGGTTACCACCCAGCGTACTAAACGGTTTCCTGGTGTACAGGACACCAGTTGGCTTGTCACTCAATGTCACCCACAGGCAGAAGGAAGAGGAAAGAATTAAGGAAAGAAAGACAGAAGAGGGTGTAAAGTCACCCGTAGGCTGAAGGACGAGGAAAGAATGAAGGAAAGAAGACAGAAGAGGATGGAAGGAAAGAAGGATGGAGGAGAGGAAAGCACAAACACCTGAGAGCAGCACTACATCAAGTGAGTGGATAGTGAGCACCCCCACCTACCACCAATGAACACTACCCTACCCATTATTTTTCTTTACATATGGATGAATTTATAGGGCCAATAAAGAAAATGAAACCCAATCGAGGGAGAACTAGCCAACTGCAAGCCATTTATGAAGTTTATGATATTCAAAGACTGATCAGCAAATGTTACCAATGTGCACATGTAACATTTGCCGGTCAGTCTTCGAACATCAGAAATGGCATCCCCCAAGGATCTGTTTTGTCCCCTACTCTCTTTAACCTAAAAATGCATGACATACCCACAACCCACACACCACAAATACACATAGCTTCCTACGTGAATGACAACATTTACATGTACACATTAACATGCAAACACAGTCGCATGCATCCTCCAACCTTACCTCAACACACTACATGATTGGTTCACCACAAACAGGCTCAAAATAGTCCCAGCCAAATCCACAGTGACCCTTCTCACAAACTGAACAGCAGAACAGTCACATTCCACACCTCACCATAAACAACAGTCCCCTACCACACACACACACACAAAATCCTTGGTGTAACATACAATACATCAATGTCATTTAAACAACAGATCACAAACAATAACGATAAATTAACGCCAGTACTCAACGCCTTGAGGTCACTTGCCCATACAACATTTGGACACAACAAAGAAACCACCATCACAGTGTACAAACAATATATATGTTCATTGATGAATTATGCAAGCCCTGCTTGGGCTTCTAACCTCACTAAAACATACTACAACACTCTACAAACCACACAGAACAAGGCCCTAAAAATAATCATGGGCTGCATAGCTACTACACCCAAAGACTACCTACACAAAGAAACCAAAGTCCTCAAAGTCAAAGATCATCTAGACATGAGAGGCACCCAAATTCTCACCGCAGCCTCCACAAACCCACACCATCCACCACCTAAATGGCAGCACATCCACAAACACCAAGGAACATCAAAACAACATCCAGCACACGATATCATACACAAATACTGTCATCTCTACCCCCTCGCCCGCCTCAGACCAGCTTCCAGAAGCACATCCATATTTAAATCACTCGCCACTCCATTCAGTCACTTACAGACAACACACAGCTGCATGCACGGCCTCCTGATATCCACCCTTCTGAATCCTATATCCCTCATGAGGACAGGGTCCACATGGCCAGGCTGAGATGTGGGCAACATCCAGCCCTCTTGAGTTATCAGATGAGGCTGGATGACTCCATTGCTGATGCCCGTCCAGGATGCAACACAGCACCCCATACCACTGAGCACATTAAGGAAGACTGCATTGCACACAATCACCTATGCCAACAACACAACATACAAACTCCTTGACAGCTCTGTGGGAAAGCCTGGTCTTGGCTGTGGCCTTCCTTAGGGACCCGGGGCTGTTCGGCCAGACCGACTGGGGAACAAGTACTACTACTACTACTGCAAGCCCAGTGAAATAGTTCATACACTCATTCACTCACCATTCAATCCAAGAATCTTCACTGCACACACACACACACACACACACACACACACACACACACACACACACACATCCTTGCTCACTTCAAAGGTGATATTAAAACACTGTCACTTAGATACTTCACCTCCTCTCGCTCTCTCTTTTACCTTGCAAACCCCAAGTTTTCCAAATCCATCTGCTTTAAATTCACTGATACTAACTCCTTCAGCACCCTGAACTGACATTTAATGTCACTGTTTTGTTTCTCTCTCTCTCTCCCACAGAATCATAAACCACAACCTAACCTGACACTTACAACTTACAACACCATACACACCTAAAAAAATCCACGGACAAAGAAAACATAACAAACTATGAGAAATATTAACAGCACAGCTTAACAAGAGCCTTAAGAATCCTGAGTACATCTTAGAAGCATAAAAATCTCTATCTATCTATCTCTATCTATCTATAGCCCGACGCCCTAATCCCGCAAAGGGTGGCCGCAGACAAAACGCCTCCAAGTCACTCTGTCACCCACCATTTGACTCCCTTCCCCCCGACTCACCCCCCCCTCCCTCATATACCTCTCAACTCCATCCCTCCACCTCATCCTCGGTCTACCCCTCCCTCTCCCTCCCTCCACCTCACCTACATACACCCTCTTAGTCAGTCTTTCATTCTCCATCCTCTCCACATGTCCAAACCACCTCAGTGTATTTCTCCTAATCTTTTCAACCACATCCACATCTACCCCACAACATTCCTTCACTTCTTCATTCATCAACCTGTCCCTCCATGTCACTCCACATGCTCCTCTCAAGTAACTCATTTCCACTGCTCTCACTCTTGACTTGTTCCCCTCTTGCAAGGTCCACGCCTTGCTTCCATACGTCAGGGTAGGGATCACAATACCATCATGCAGTGACTTCTTAACTTCCATACTCACCTCCCTATTTCTCATCACTGCTTTCAGTGTGCCAACAACCTTCCTTCCCTGCTGTACCCTTTCACGTACTTCATCCCCCAAAGTTCTCTATCACCAACTAAAAAGACCCATAAATAAACACAAAGCATCAAAGTGTGGGAAGTATCAATAGCACATGCAGTGAAAAGTCCTGGGAATCATGGCACTTTTTCATAGGCATAATAATATTAACTCATAAAATGCATAAACCACTGGCTGTGATGTTAGAGAATATACAACTTTATACTACAGAGCCTGCCTAACATAATATTGCATACTGCGCAAAATAATCGCTCAACAAATAATACTGCTCATTTCTGAGATACCATGGGTTAAGAGACAATAGGGACTTGACAGGCATATTAGTCCTTGCACATGCTAAAGATGAAATGGCAAATGACTATGTGACCGGCGGATCTTCCCATACAACTTTAAACAGCTAAAAATGACTAAACAAACACATTTTATCAAACTATTCCAAATAAGAATAAAAATGTAAAAGTAACATATGCATATTACAATTCAACACATACATAACTATGGTCAGTTTGTTTTCATCTGACAGAACCAGGCAACTTTTATAACCTTAACACTAAATTGTGGATGTATAAAATTCAACAAGCCTTTGTGATGATGTAGGGATGTGCCTCCTTGGTTTCTAGTCAAATTAACTCTCCAGTTGTGTACGTGGCCATCAACCAAGCTACGAGGTTATGAATTTGTCAGGTGAATGCAAACTGACTACAATATAAATCAACAGAAATCAAAAGGTAACAAAACATACCCATATCGCTGTATAAAGAAACGTACAGTCAGCCACAGGAAAAAAAAACTGACACAAAACCGTAAACCACAATAATAATGAATGTTTATATAAAGGGAAATAACTCAGAATGCTCATTAATCTGACATAAATGAAAAGAGTCAAATGGGAATGTGTACTGAAGAGAATCGGATGTTTACTGAAAGGAATCAACTCAGAGTTACTGTTATTTTTGGTTATCAATGAAGGGAAACAACTCTAGATGCTCACTAATCTTTGACGTAAGTGGAAGTCAACTAAGGATGCTCGTTAGTTTTTAATTTCTTAGTGCTACTCAGCGCAGGATTTTTTTTGATGCTGAGAAAAAACTGAAGACTAAGAAAAAATTAACAAACAAGAGGCAAATTCAAGATCTATTAATTTTGTGATTCCTGCACATGCTGCATTTAAAAGACTGGAGGTCATAGGCAGAGGGAAACTGGACCTGAGGAAGACAATTCCATAGCTGACCTGTTGCCAATAAAAATTTTCCAAACAAGGACTATAGGTGCATACTTTTTCCTGTGACAGACTGTGCAGTACATTACTATGACACAGCAATACTGTACCTGTAATAAAAATACAATAATAACACATCATTACAAGAACATAGGCATAAAAATTTAACAAAACCAGTATCAATACTTTAGGCAGGATTAAATTTCCAAAACATCTTCTTTTATTGTTCAGTAAAAAAGCACAATGGTTTTAAGTCCTTTTATATGCCACATTCATTCATTTATGACCTTCTGGGCTGACAATTTTTTCCTGTTGATGTCGTGGTCCCAGGCTAATTTTAACTACTACAAGGAGTCATGGTGAATGTTATAGAAACACTATATACATACACATACAAACACACACACACACACACACACACACACACACATATATATATATACAGCAAGCTCGCCCCCAATGCTTGGGTTTCATTTCTAACGTGGCGCGTTTGGCGCGAAACCGTGTAAGTTATAACTACTCCTTATTTTGCTCCCTAGATCTCCTAAATGTGGTCTTTTGCTGTTATCTGCCATTGGTAATCAATATGAAGCACTTTAAGTGGTTAGAAGGTTTATTTAATGTTATAACTTACAAATACAGTACTGCACAGCAAAACTTCAACATACAAATACCTAAAGGCAACATTCCGATGCCGAAACCAGTCGGCGTCGGAATGTTGCCTTGTGTTTACGTATTTGTATGTCGAAGTTTTGCTGTGCAGCACTGTATTTGTAAGTTATAACATTAAATAAAGCTTCTAACCACTTAAAGTGCTTCATATTGATTACCAATGGCAGATAACAGCAAAATACCACGTTTAGGTAGTCTAGGGAGCAAAATGGTTTCTGGACTATTCGCTGTCAAGCCAGTTCGCCGTCACAACAATAACAAAACATAGACTTTGATGGATCCCCCTGAAATATAGTTATTAAAGTATTGATTAATTAATAATAAGTATATTTATAAAAGTATTGATTAATTAATATATTTACTGAATCACGGAATCATACAGGGTGCGAATTGTCCTGATGGGGAATCGTTTATGTTTTGACGGGGAATTGACATGATGGCGAACTGTCTTGGAACCCACCGATCGTGTGTAATCTATAACTGGTTACAAGGCTTTATTTAATGCTTTAACTTTCTTTAAGTACTTTAACTTAAAAGTGCATACCAGAATAGTAAATATTTTACTTACAAATACAGTACTGTGGAAAAGCAGTACAGCAAATATTTAACAAACAAATAAAAAAAGTAATATTCTGAAAGTTGCCATCTGACACAAATCTGGGTGTACTGGACCCAAACACCTGTTTTCGGATGGATATTAGCCGAAGTAAGCAATTTTACTATTACTAAGTTTATTCTGACCACTTTTCAGGTCTATTCATCAAAAAAAAAAAAAGGCCAGCATTCTTCCTAACTTTGCTGCCCAGACCCTCAGCAATCTAGGCACAAAAGCCAACAAAGGCTCAGGAATGGAACGGGATAAAATGCATTTTTCATTTTTTTTTTTTTCCCAGGAAGAAGGAACCATAAGCCAACAGCCTGCAAACAGTTCCCTCCAAGAAAAAATAAAAACCAAGATAAAAGAGAGCCAAATTCAACATCATTCAGTTGGAGATGTCTAAACACAGTGTTTAAAAGACTGGAGGTCATAGGCAGATGGAAATACTGACAGAGAAATACAGTTCCAGAGTTGAACTGTTGCATGCATGAAGGATTGGCAGTAATGGGTAACTTTTGCATTAGAGAGATGAACAGAAAAGGGATGAGAGTTTGCTGCTAGACAGGTGCTACGTGCCCACCATAGAAGTGGAGGGCTGCAAGCAGACAGTTCAAAGGAGCAGTGACCACTGAAGTAGCAACAGAAAAAGAGATAAAGATGCAACACTGTGGCAAAGAGACAGAGGTTGACAACAGCTGGTAAGAGGAGAATTAACCCACAACCACCGGGGAACGTGATGTGCAGTCATGATTTAGGTGGACAGAGGACTATGAGTGACAACACATGCTGCAAGTTCCTTTTCGCCATTGTTTGAACAGGCTTATGTTTGATCTCACCACAAAAGGATACGAACAGGCTCCCGCCAGTGCACGTAAGCATGCTTCAGTCTGTCCTGTAACTTTGCCAGGTGTAGAACGATGTCTTCGGTTCCTACTTGTTTGATTCCGTTCCCACATAATGCAGACCCCTTGCTTCATTCACCCCTGCGAAGCCTCTGCCTTTTTTTTTTTTTTTCCAACTCTGGACATAGGCTTCACAGCCTGCCCTCAAGGCCCAGTAGTCCTCCTACATGGCATACACCTCTACATGTCACCACTTCGGCACTAACACCCACTGTCCATATTGAATACATGCTAGGGCTGTCTAATAGAGGACTGGTGTATTAGAATTAGCGGGGTTATTTTTACGACATGTCGGCGGGTCTTCTGGTAGATCAGTATAGTCTGATTTTATGAAACTCAAATCCTTAACTGCTCCCTGCCCCAGCAGGGATTTGAACCTGGGTCCAGTAGGACTGCAGCACACCTCTCTACCGACTGAGCCACCATCTCCCCCTCGGAAAAGGCTCAGTGATAGTGCCATAGGGCGTGCCTTGGATGCCACTGTGTCTAGTTTATCTAGAAGTGGAGAAGTTATCTCGCTGAGAGTAAAGCCAAAGTCGGGGCCGCACACACACACACGAAGACATCTAGCTTCAATCGCATAAAGTTACTTATCTTCTTTACATCCTTACTCAACGACACGACCACCTACACCCCTGGGGTTGGTTTCATTCGCAAGAAGAAGAGTTGGTGAGTAATATGGTCTTTAATTTGTTTCCCTAGCAGCTATTCTTTCCAACAGGGCTGTGGAGTCGGCAGGGTATCCAAAACACTCGACTCCGACTCCAACTCCGGCTCCTTGATTGCTTGTGTGTCCGACTCTGACCGCTTATACTTTATAATAAATCTGCCCTGAAGTCTGCACTGGCTTGCATATGCTCAAAATTCCCACCTCACAGCTTACAGGCAATGGCTAATGCTTCCATGTCATTTTATGCTTTGCTTTAACCATTAAGTTCCTAGTAATTTTGTATTAATGAATCTCACCCCTAGATTTTAGAAAAAGAAATTATCCAGACATGTTCACTCAGTGGGATACCTGCTGATCGTTGTGTCTGTTTATATTCGGTTGACATCTATGTTTATGTTCAACATAAAAAAAGAACAGGATAGCAATAAACAACTCCTACATAAAATGTGGAAAAATAAAATAAAAGAAAAAAGAACTCCAGCAGCAACAAGAAATAAAACTGAAGGAGCTGACATCCGAAAGACAATAGCTCCACATTACATCTACATCATGCTTTAAAATTTCTTTACTGGTGGTCAGAGTCGGGACTCTTTTACTGACTCTGATTCCAGCATCAACATAATTGCTTCCAACTCCGACTCCATACCCCTGCTTTCCGTGATAGCTAATAAGGTTTGAAAACAAGCAATTTGGGGAAAATTGCCCATTCTGAGAGGACGACTGCAGTATAAATAGCCGGGTATCTAAGGGTTAATGAGATGAAAAACCTTTGACTCCACCTTGCTGAGATGCACTGTATGTTGAGAACCTTCCCACAAAGAATCATATGCTACAGAGGAAAAAATAAAATCCAAGTATAAAGTCAACAACTTTGCAAAGATAAAGAAGGCACAGTGTGGGCTCCATCACCTGGGATTAACTCCTAGAGTATGGCTTCATCTTTGAATCCTGCAAAGTCATAAAAAATCTCAGAAACTGCACCATCATTGTTAGCAGAAACCATCTCAGGTGCACGGTAACGATGTTTTTCTTTGCCAAAAAAATATGTGAGAACAGCAGGAGCGCAGCATTTCATTTTGCAGTGACAATGAAAGCCAGTTACCATATAAAAATGAAATATTACTCACACACGTAGTTCATTCACCCCTAAAGTCCCATGTCCAATGACTGTTGGTTTCCAAACTTGCTACATGACATCCTATGTCCAACGATCATAGAAAGGTTACTAAAAACTGAAGAGCTTTAACTTCACCTCTTTAATGACATAAATGGTACCTAACCAATGGAAACTAAGAGAGCAGGTGGTGGGAGGCATGGTATGGCCCCCTCTCCAGGTATGGGTATGGACCTCCCCACTCCATGCCATCTCTCCAACTCCATCTGCCCCATTGGATCCTGCCCTCAGTGTCCCCTCCCACCCAAACTAACCCCCCCCCCAACCTCTTCTAGATCGTATTGGGTGTGTGCGTCAGCCACACTCGCTCCCGCCTGAGACCCCCACACCCCCTCCACCTCCCTATCCCCCCAATGACCATTGGTACAGTAAAGTCCTAATACTGACGGTCGCAGACAAGCTGAATATTTACTTTTTTTTTTTTTTTTTTTTTTTTTTTTTTTTTTTTTTTAATGCTCAATTCCTTCAACCTGCTTCATACTTGGCACATAATTCATACTGATTTTAGTGATTACAGTCGACCCTCAATTCTATGGCCCCCGAATCAACAGATTTCAGAAGCAACGGACAATATCTGCCGGCAGAGTATCGCTCCGGACACCGGTCATTTGTCCATTATTTGAAAGTTTGTCATTTCTAACTACATACAGTATTTCTCTTTACAGGTACAAAAATAAATAGTACTGTAGTTGAACATAAAAAGTTACTATAACACAGTACTGTACCTGACCCACGTGACCAGTCCCATACCACCTGCCACTGCCTGCCTCAGTGTTGTGTGCATTGTCGCTGTGATGAGAAGTGTTTATTTGCTTTTTGCTCCTCATTTCCTCTCAGAACTCTGAGCATGTGGTTCAAAAGTAACTTTAGTTAGACGTGGGTTTTGTTCCAAGTGTGGCGCGTTCGGCACAAAACAAGCAAGTTTTAATTGCTCCTTATTTTGCTCCCTAGACCCCCTAAATGTGGTGTTTTGCTGTTATCTACCATTGGTAATCAATATGAAGCACTAAGTGGTTAGAAGGTTTATTTAATGATATAACTTATAAATACAGAACTGCACAGTAAACCTTAAAATACAAATATGTAAACACAAAGCAACATTCCGATGCCGATCGGTTTCACTGTCACAATAATAACAAGACAATTTGCCATCATTAATGAAGACAGCTATGGGTGACGTTAGAATATAATTCAAATAATAATAAGTACTGATTACTTAATCATACGTATATTCACAGAATGATGGGGGATCGTCCAGGGTACTAATTGTCCTGATGGGGAATCGTCCATCTTTTGACAGGGAATTGTCTGACGGCGAATTGACTTGACAGCGAACTGTCTCAGAATCTATTCCGACACCTATCAGGTAAACTGGTTATAAGACTTTATTTCTTGCTTTAATGTTATTTTATAGTACCTTAATTTGCACATAAACTTACCAGAAAAGTAATGTAAAGATTTAACTTACAAATACCGTACTGTGGGAAGACAGTACAGCGAATCACATGATCACATGATCAAAACAAACTGTGCGTGCTGCGCTGATGTCTGAGGGTTTGGCCTTTCAAAGGCCTCTCTTGCGTAAATTTATAGTTTTCGTAATGGTTTTTAATCTTACATTGTCTTATACATATCCCAGCACTTACCGCATATAATTGCGAGCGTGTTCGTCAAGAACGTGTTCGGGGTGAGCTTACTGTATACTGTACTGTAATACAAATTTTATTGCTTGGTTGACTTGTTTATTATTCATGATTACTGCATTCGCGTATATCTGAGAAGTCAGAAGTAAGCAATCACTCCATGCTGACGACTTCAGTATAGTCTTTTTCTTTACTGATGATGACTAGTGACTCATAAATAGTTTAACACTTGTTTTTTTCTTTTTTAACTGAGTGCATCGAACGTGATTTTTGGCGAAATATGAGCGATTCTGGGCGGCCATTATTCACATGTTGATTAGGTCTGAAGTTTTTGCTTGAATGGTATTGAGGACTTTCAAGAGGCTTCGTGGCAATCCCTGGTGGTTAAAATTTTTATGAGGAGTATTAGGGGGCAAAACTAGTCGGTCAGGTTAGGTTAGAATGCACTGATGTGTCAAGTCAGCGAGATTGTAGCATAAACACACATCTTGGATGTCTTATGGCGGACATATTTGTAATAACCTATCTTTAAATGTATTTCCAAAGAAAAACAGGGGGCTCCTAGAACCTAACCCCCTATTTTACATGTAAACATATGTCACGTTTTAGCGTGAAATTGATTTGCATAAGGTTTTGCATAACCTATCTCGTGCTGTATGAAGACTCTACTGTACACCTTGAAGAATGTCATAATATAAAGGGTCCATAGAAAATGGGGTATTGTGAAGTAAACTAGTCCGTCATAGCGTTGCTGCACATCTTCATTACCATCATATTTCTTTTGTTATTTTTTGAGTTTTGGGCTATTTTCCCCTTCATTTTCAAGCAGAGGACATTTTCAAGCAAAGGACGCTCGTCCCCCCTATTACTCCGTTGAATCGAGGGTTGACTGTATTTGGCGAAAATGAAGTATTTTCCAACATCTTCCTATTTTCACTTTTACTGCGAGGGGTGACCTTTCTTTTTTTTCTTTTTTCCAGTAAATAATGCAGTAGCTAACCATTTGACACATGAGTGAAATACACATATTCAGAAGTGTAAATTAAAGCTCTTGAGATCTTACAGACCAAAAATTACCTTGGTGAAAGCTGAAAAATCAGACCCTTTTTGTGGTCCCACAGGTAGGCAGGGTCAATGATTTGTGGCCTTTAGGAGTTAAAGGAGATGAGGTCCATGACTGCACAGAATACTCGAGTCTGATAATGGTAGCTGTCTTGTGTTGCCACATGTGTGACACTGTACACACACCTCCATCATAGTATAACCTGAAATGAATAGCTACTGTAATTACAAATAAAAGCATTACATTACAAAACAAATATCTGCAAAAGCAAAGTGGAATTTTAAGTTGTGATATTAAGGGTGAAGCTCCACTGTGGATAAATAAATCCACTCATTCATTCATCCATTTACTATCAAATCACAAGTGCTTGCCTGCAAAAATTTGCCAGACTAACTAAAAGCCTCTCTATAAAAAAATGTTTGCAAATGCCATTATCTTTGTTTCCATATTGATAATGAGCTCATAATGACAAATTCTGATCAAAGTAAAAAAAATATTTTCACACATTTTCATGTTGTGATTTCTAACTATTTCAAGCGGTTTATCAACCAAATTCTTTTTGCATTAGGCTGGAGTACATCCAGGGAGTGTCAGGGAAAAAAAAAGAAAAATGGCAATTGTGTGTGACACATTCATTCATTCATTCATTGCCAGACGCCATGTATCCCAGACAGGGTGGCCAATGGCTTAGAGTTAATTGTTTTACAGGGAGGGGCACTAATCCTCCACCAACCCCACTTGACACGAAAGGATGCCAACAGCATCTGGTGTTCCCAGGCGGTCACCCATCCAAGTACTAAGCAACGTTGGGTCTGGTTAGTACTTGGATGGGTGACCGCCTGGGAACACCAGATGCTGTTGGCATCCCTATGTGTCAAGTGGGGTTGGTGGAGGATTAGTGCCCCTCCCTGTAAAACATTTAACTCTAAGCCATTGGCCACCCCGTCTGGGATACATGGGGTCTGGCAATGAATGAATGTGTCACACACAATCGCCATTTTTCTTTTTTTTTTCCTGACACTCCCTGGATGTACTCCAGCCTAATGCAAAAAGAATTTGGTTGATAATTATGGTATCACTGTTCTCGTGAATGAAATGAACAAATCATTTTCACATATTTTTGAGTCGCGATTTCCAACAATTTCGTACCATCACATTGAGCACAATTTCACACTGTCGAATTGTGCATAATTTCCAACAATTTTGCAACCCTGCATTACACATTATTTCCAACCACTTCGCTCCATCACACAGCGCATGATTCCCAACAATTTTGTACCGTCCATGGCATACGATTCCCAACAATTTTGTACCGTCCATGGCACACAATTCCCAACAATTTTGCAACGTCACGTTACACACAATTTCCAACAACTTTGCATCACATCAAGCACAATTTCCAACAGTTTTGCAATGTCGCATAGTGTACAATCACCAAAATTTTTGTTTGGTATTTTTCTGACACTCCTCATCAGGAGTCTGGAGGCTTGGGTCTAGATTATTCAGTCCTGCCATTAAAGGATAACCATTTACTAGCCAATGAGCACCATTAGCTTTTTCTTTTTTCAGGAAGAAGGAACCATGGGCCAGAGGCATTCAACCACAGTCACCTCTAAGATTTAACTCTTTCTCTCCAATGATGTATTTACTCTGCTCTTGAAACTGATCAATGAATTATATAAGACACTGGTACTTTTTTTCTAAATTTCCTACTGGAATGAAGTGTTGATAAGATCTTTTATTGTTTTATATAGATTAGCATATACAGTACAGGCAAGTCCTGGTTAACAAGCAATCGCTTAATGAGAATTCGCTAATACGAGGTTTTGAAATTTGCACCACTGCCAGTTTAACGGGCAGGTAAAATCCCCCAAAATCACAACTTACGAAACTCTAGACAAGGGTCGCACCGCAGCTGTCATTATTTCACGTGTATTAACCCTTTATTACTGCTTAAAACTGTCTGTCACAGGTGCTGGTGGTCGGTGGAGGTTACCTGGTTGGTTGTTCACCCTCATCTCTATTTTACCTATAACTTATGTTATTCTGCTTATATTAATCCTGTTTTTATATTTCAGGTGTATTACCCTCTTGTATTAACCCCTTATTCCACTTTAAAATGATCAGGAAGTCAGTTTTAGTGGTTTGAGGGGAGGTTGCTCGGAGGCCTTGCTCCCTAACCCTATTTTTCCCATAAGTTCTTCACTTCGTTTAACGAGAATTTGGCAAACGAGCAAAATCCTTGCTCCCAATTAGCTCGTAAGTTCTGGACCCACCTGTATTGTGGGCTTTTTAAAAAATGTTGTTTTTCAAAATTTCATAAATGGGAGGTTCCATAATTGTACGTAATACTGTGCGTATCTTATATGGAATATGAAGTGATTTAATTTAATCACCATGCGCTATTTTACTAATCTGTATCATATTCTAATGATTGTCTCCTGTGTGTATCGTATATGTTACAGGGAATTTCCGTAACCAGTGTTTTTTATGAAATCCCAAGTGAATTCGTGGTATCAATTTAAACTGGGATGGGTTAATGAAGGCTGCTGCCAAGTTAGGCTGGGATAATCTAGGTTATGCTTGACTATGTTGGTTAAGTTTGGTTAGATTGATTCAGATGAACGCTAAGTCATGTTATACATTCATTTAACCTAACCTAACTAACCTAGCCTAACATAACCTAAATGGTAATTACTTACCAAACATGTGGAGGTATGTAGGACTTATGGGCCTTGGGATATGCCCTGAAGCCATTGCCTAGTCATATCATCCAGATTTCAAAACCTCAAACGAAGATACACATCAATATAACACCAGTATATTCCCTAGAACTCCTATAATACGTATGAGTACTCACATCAGCTTCAAAGGCACAAAAATCTGGAAGAGAGTCAGTAAACACTAAACATTTCCCACATGCAAATACGACGCTGGGGACGAGAGAGAGTACGAGTTCAATAAAATATTTATTCAATTATAGCTTAATAATAAAGGCGTATTGCTGCATTTATTCGGAAAAATTCTGTCGACTTCTCAGTTAGTTCTTTATGCAACACAATAATGATACAATGTAAGGGTAGATTCTAATTAGCGAAAGAATTTAACCCACTGCCGACCTGGGAGCTCTATAATATACTGTGGAGGGGCTGTCTCCTCTCCTCAGCTAGGGTGTAACTTAAGGTCGCCATATTGAAACACAAAAACTCGTTGCCTCCATGATAATGCTGTCTCAGTGCTGCTTCCGTGAACACGTATCAGAATACAAAAATATGTAGAGAGTATGATTTTTTTCTGCCTAGCTCTACGAATTATATGGGGCAGATTTAGCCAAGAGTAGCCTATGAATAAAACAACGTTATAATTTGCCGCAGTGCAGAAGAGGCCTTTTTTTTTCTTTCTTTCTTTTTTTTAATGACCTTAACCTAATATCATTTTAATTATAATAGAGATAGAACTGAGGTCGATGAAAAGAGCACAGAATGAAAATAATGTATATTTCTAGAACTGAGGTCGATGAAAAGAGCACAGAATGAAAATAATGTATATTTCACTACCATAAAGTATATTAGCATATTTTATAAAGTAAAAGTGACATCATCTATCTATCTCGTTATCCATCTATCTGTCTATCTACCCATATCTAACTACCTATCTATATAGATCTATCTATCTATATGTATCTATCTATATAGATATGTCCATGTCTATCTATATATCTATAGCTATATCTATATGTATCTATCTATATATATATGTCCATGTCTATCTATATATCTATAGCTATATCTGTATCTATCTATCTATATATCTATATCTATATTTATCTATCTATCTATCTATATATATGGAGCCTCTGTGGTAAAGTGTACGTTTTCGTACACTGGAGAGTGTGGGTTTGCACCCCGCCAGGGTAATAACCTTTGGGAGCATTCTCCTGGCCACATACTGCTTGGCTGACACAAGGGTTGCTGTGGTTGAACCAGTGTCACATACTGTAAAGTATGCTTGCACCCAGTCGGCTTGCGCGAACTGATTACCTTGGTTCACAGACTATACACCCATCCAAAGCCACTCCAACACTATAATTAAACTTACAAGCACTTCTTACCCTACATACAATCTCTACCAGACAGCCTAAGCCATTTGGTAGAGATACATTGGCTGTATCATCCCGACTTCGGTCGGGATAGGCCGGTCCTGCAGTGGATACTTCAACAGCTGCTGATGATGATGATATACTGTGTGTATAAACAGTATATATATATATATATATATATATATATATATATATATATATATATATGAGTCCTTGAAATAGGAAAACTTGAAGTACGAATTTCCAATGGTATGAAACCGATGAATGTAGGACAAATTCCACAATACGAAAGTATCTGTCTCAATGGTACGAAAAGAGATACGAGAGGAAATATGAAAAATTAAAAATGGGCGCGCTGCACAGCACCACACTCACGTGCGGTGAGAAAACAAACTAACCCCTCTCTGGTAAACACATTTTCGCGAGCTTCCCAGTCAAGTCACGTCCGTCCTCTCCTCTCAGCTTCGCTGTACGTTACGCAGTTTTTCGTTGTTTTTCCTGTTTTCATACTTTCACCATGCCTCCCTAGTGCCCTGCATCATCTTCAGCATCCAGGGAACCAGCTGCCAAGAAACAACACCGTACTCTGACTCTGGACAGGAAATTGGAAATTATTAGGGTCCACCATGTGACTTAGCACTATATCAACGACACAAATCTCCAGCCGCAACACAGGTCTGTATTTAACTGTACAGTGTACTTACTACAGTAATTAGTTGTATGTTTTATATTTTAATGTCTGTACAATCGTATAGTACTGTATATGTGTATCGCACACTTCTAAATAGGAGGGGTAAAGTTTCAGTGGGGGTCCAATAGGATCCTGGAACACATCCCCCCCTTTATATGTATTCAGTATTTCAATGGGGAAAATCGTTTCAATCTACAAAATTTCAGATTATGAAAGTTTTCTTTGGTCCCTATCCCTTTCGTATTTCGAGGACTCACTGTATATAAGAAATCAGTCACATGAAACACTGAGCATTGTAACTATAATATTTTTACAACCCTCCCTCTCTCTCTCATCTTTGAACATCTATATTTTGCACCTAGGATTTTTTTTTTTTTTTTATGCAATGCGAAAATCCTGATATTGCATGAATGTAAACAAGTGTAGCGTTTGCCAGTAATCTTGCAGAATTAGAAACAAGATATATTTCTTACCTTTGAAATGGAATGTCATTTCTCTTCGATGAATTCTTATGCCTATTGTGGCATCCATAAGCTGAACAGTGAACCATGGCACTATATTTGCCACACCCAATTGTCATCTTCCATCCTCTCCATATGCCCAAACCATCTCAATCTACCCCTCCTCATCACAACATCAGCACACTCCAGTCCTTCCTCAGCACACTCCTTCCTCTCAACTGTTCATTCACACCTCTGACCCCCCACACCCAGCAACTGCAGGAGTGTATAGGCTTTGGGTTAGATTATTCTGTTCTGCCATTAAAGGATTACCATTCACCAGCCAATGGGCACCATCAGCTTTTTTTTTTTTTTTTTAATGCAAGGAAGGAGGAACCAAAGGCCAGAACATTAACCCGCGGCGTCCCGTCGACGTTCTTTAACGTCCACACGTTTTGTCACTGCCAATCCCGTCGACGTACATAAACGCGAATCAATTGCAAGGTCCCTAATTTGCACAATTTTCAATTTTCGTGAGTGATTTTTGGTACGTATACACGTGACACCTTCCTCTACAAGATGCCAGGCAGGGACAATGCCTTACACAGCATGACCTCCTCCCTCCCCCCCTGCACGCCATTGTCTCAGCAATTCACCTGTTATCAGTGACCTGGCCAGTAAAGCCATGTCATGCCACTGTACGAAATTCAGGGCCAGAGTGATTCCCCAATCAATGACAATGTGGAGGACAAACTTTACATAGCATTAGAGGAAGAAAGTCAGAAATGATGATCTGGTAATGTGGAAAAAAAAGGTCAGGTATGGTGATGAGTTAGTGAGTGAAACAATGCTTATAATGCCTATATTACTGCTTGAAAACCAATATACTCTCGTACTACATATAAATTAATACCAAGTAAATAAATAAATACCGTTTATGAGTGGTGTGAAATAGTTATCCTCCCATAGAACTCGTTTTCTTTGGTGCCAGCCTGTTAGAAAACCCAGTAAGGTAAGGAGGTACTCCTACCTGTATCGAGTATTTTAAACCTCAGGTGAGCAATTTCTCTATGAATTTTTGATGTTTCTCACCAAAAGCGGTGGTTTGAGCCAAAAATAAAAAATAAAATAAAAAATAGGATTGAGGGGGGGGGGCAGTGGTGGAAAAGTGGTCGGGATGGGGAGGGTTAAACCCCAATCATCCATGAGATTTAACCCTTTCTCTCCAGTGATATATTTCTTAATTTGCTCTTGAACGCTAACCTGTAACAACTGATTAATGGTAAAATATTTACTATAATATAGAGGTGCTATGGTGATCTGTTGGCCAAAGTTGTCTTTCTGCTCTCCACCATCCTCCTTTGGGAGGACTGTGGGAAGCTTGTATAACCAGGAAGATCCACCTCCCGGTAACATCACTGTTACCACATGAAAACGTCCCTCTCCAGCACCAAAAATATTATTACAGTCTGATATGGACTGAAGGTGACCTGCCTAATATAAGCCTAGAATTTGTATCCTCGTCCTTAAAAATCACATGAATATACAGAGATATCCTAACACCAGTATATTTCCCAGAATTCCTGTAATAGGCATAAGTACTCACACCAGTTTAAAAAAAAAAAAGAAAAGAAAAAAAAAAGTAAATTAGACAGACGTCTTACTTGCAATATGACGACGGTGGAGGAGGTAAAGAAAATACGGATTACGAGCTTAATATAACGTTCAATAATTTAATTATGACAACAATAAAGATGTACTGCTGTGTTTATTCGTTTTTTTTTTGGTAAACTTTTCAGCTGATTTTTTATGGAATACATTAATTATATATGTAAGGGTGGATTTACTTTAGCGAAAGAACTCGAACACTGCCGAGCGAGCAGTCACGAACGTTCATGTTTATGACCGTTTATGCACCCGTAAGCATTCGTGCATGTTCTAGCACCTCTAGCACATGAAGGCTTCAGGATTCCTATTACAGTCGCTTACATATCATAATTTAAGGAAAGAAAGGTTGTTGCATGTGCTCAGGAACGGATTTAGGTATGGGCGACATGGGCAGCCACCCAGGCCGGCAACTTGTTGGGGACGGCACGGGGCTCTCACACATAAAAATTCGGAATGGTGACATTTGCGGGGTTGGTTTTCTATAATTCATTTGCACGTCACGTCAATGATATCATGTCACCGTGTGGGTCAATTAACCTTGTCGAAGTGGACGCCCTAATTCTAGTTTGTGAGCTAGGCAAAACACTGTCTGCTGGGAAGGTCTCAAACCTACCGTAGTGAAGCTGAATTCCAAGCAATACATATTTACATTAAAACAAATTAAGAGGTAACATACCTTTCAGAAATAAGCAATAACATGTTGTCAGTGACCAAAGTATATAGACTATTACAAAGGAGGAGCACGAAACTTCATTTTTTCTCATTGGAACAAGGATGTCACGAGAATAATATGTAAGCAGCGCTCGAGTGGCATAGTATTGTGGTGGGTCTACCGAATTACAGTACTTACAAAGCAGGAGTGGAAAAACAGCGTTGCATGTGTATGTGTGTGGTGTTTGCTGTCATCAGAACTCTATGAATATATGTAGATTGTACTCTGTTGCATCAGAAAAGTTGTTCTTTTCATTACACAAGTTTTCTGGGTTAAATTATGGCGCCATCCAAAGTGTGCGCTGTGTATGGTTGCACACCGGACAGGGGAACAACAGCAAAGTTCCATCGATTCCCAAAAGAGTACAGTTGTAGTGGTGGTAATGGTGAGTAATGGGGGAGGTACACTAGTAATGGTGGTGTTGGTGAATAGTGGTGGAGATACAGCAGTAGTGGCGGTGATATAGTAGGCATGGAGTTATATTATAGTAGTGGTGGTGATGGTGAATGGTAGTGGAATTACAGTAATAGTAGTGGTGATGGTGAGAGGTGGTGGAGATACATCAGTAATGGTGGTGATGGTGAGTAGTGCAGGTGGTCGATATACAACATTAGTGGTGGAGTTACAGCAGTGGTGGTGATGGTGAGTAGTGCAGGTGGTGGATATACAACATTAGTGGTGGAGTTACAGCAGTGGTGGTGATGGTGAGTGGTGATGGAGATACGTTAGTAGTAGTGGTGATGGTGGGTGGAGATACCATAGTAGTGGTGGAGTTACAGTAGAGGTGGTGATGGTGAATGGTGGTGGAGATACATTAGTAGCAGTGGTGATAGTGGGCAGTGGTGGTGGATACAATAGTAGTGGTGGAGTTACAGTAGTGGTGATGATGGTGAGTGGTGGTGGAGATACAGTAGCAGTGGTGATGATGGTGAATTGTGATGGAGATACATAGGTGGTGGTGAATTCGCGCCCCCCGTGCCCCTACTTTGTGTTGTCTATATACTTTGGTCGATGACAACATATTGTTGCATATTTCTGAATGGTATATTACCCCCTAATTTGTTTTGAAAGTAATATTTTTGTTGGGGGGTTGCGCTGAAGGAGGGTTCGCCTAGAACGCCACACAAGCTAGAACCGCCACGGCATGGGCTGGATTTATTCCCGTTCATGGGCGCTTGGAGGAAAACATTATGGGCTGACACTCATTCAAACATTCACACAAGCTCATTCAGGTTCGATGATGCTCTTCAGATTGGTCGCGCAATGCTCACTACTGAATTCGCTAGTTTTTGCTCACGTTCGCTCGCCTAGTGTAAATCCACTCTGACAGGAGACCTACTGATGTATTTAAGCTACATTCCACTTACCATCGCCCACTCACACCCTTCCATGTAGACTATTTCTACACCTTCACTCCTGGAGAGAGAGAGAGAGAGAGAGAGAGAGAGAGAGAGAGTGTGTGTGTGTGTGTGTGTGTGTGTGTGTGTGTGTGTCTTAAACAATTAAGTGAGTTTTACCTAACTACATGAAAATGTTGAGGGTCAGTCAGTGAGGAAATCTGCTGTTTTTGAGAAAAAATAGTCACAGGAACAGGTCAAACATTTACCAAGCAATATCAGCTGAAACAGTCTTCATTCAGTTTAGTTAATACTTAAGAGAATGAACTGCAGGAGGATCAGTAGGAATGGGTGTGACAAGGTTAGCGTGTGTGCTGCTGGGATCTCTGCCAGGTGGAGGTATAGCCTACTTGCCTACTCGGAAGGGAGGAGAGAGGGATGCCGTTATATACATTGTCCTGCACTGCCTCGAGATGAAAACCCAGGAGGGTGACGGTTATGCAGGCAAGTCTGTGAGTGGGAAAGAGAGTAAAGTTAGAACAGTTTGTTTATGGCAGTGTTGATGATTAATCCATAAGAAGACGCAGCCTGGCCAGATTTAACTACGGAGGCTGAACTGTGGCAAGGGATAGGGAAGTGGAAGCAGATATTATAGTATAGGCTGATACAGAGGAGAGGGTCAAGAATCTGGAGCTGGAGCTAAGGGTGCTAAAGCTTAGTTAAAGGTAACCCCAGACAGAGAAGTGGGAAAGAAGGATGGGTGAAGGAGTAAAGGCAGGGAGAGATGAAATACTTCTGAACCTTGCCCTATAATCTTGACCTCTAACTGTCCTCAGAATTGAATCCCATTGTTCTTCTCTTACTTTCAGTGTGCCCTAAAATTTGGTCTAAATCAGAGAAACTCTGATGCCATGTGTCCTTGACTTTTGACCTATTCTCAGAAACAATAATTCAACCAGGTAAAACTGGATGAAAACTGAGTTATTCTGTAAACACACACACACACACACACACACACACACACACACACACACACACACACACACACACACACACTAAGCACAACATTTCACCCTTTGCACTACACGCATGCAGGAAGAGATGCTACAGAGCATCTTAAGCCCATAAAGCTATGGACTTTAACCCTTTAACCCTTAGAGTTTGGGAAGTTTCTCAGTGACGAGTACAATAGTCTGGTGTTTGCCAGAGAATAATACCTAAATTGTCAGCCACCGTTTAAAGGTTATGTTACCTCAGTGACCCCAGCAGAGTATCTCCGTACAACTACCCACACACACACACTTATTGAAATAGTGCATTACTTACTGTATGCGAAACCTTAACACCACTTCCTATTCATCAACCCATGTATTTCAGCAGTATATACAGTAGCTGACCATATCTGAAAGATGCATATGTATTACAGGCATTCCCACTCACCTACTTACTGTATTTCATCACACAAAGTGCTTAGTAGCAGGAATAATAGATTGTCATCATCATCATCATCATAATCATCATCATCATCATCATCATCAGTCGTTCTCTTCGCCGCCGTTGCCCTGGCTCATATTTAGAATAATAATAGCTAATAAGTGAATCTAATAACAGTTTGTTACAGTACCGTATTTTTTGTGGGGGAAAAGGGGAACGATCTACTGTATAATATTTAACTGCCTTCTTGTGTTCAACAAACTTGTATTTTTTTATGTTTTGTACAGATGTATCGTGAAGCAATATCTATCTATCTATCTATATATCATCATCATCATCATTACCATCATCATCCGGACCTCCTTTCCCACCTTAGGGCACGGGGAGCAGTAGCAATGTCCAGACAGCCCAAATTTGCCATGCTTCCATTCACTCACCATTCAAACCCCCGGAATCCTGGCTCCATCTGATACACCAAAAACATTCACCACGTTCTGTAGCTTCACATAGGGTACACGTATCCGACAGAGTTAATCCGGACGCTGTCAGGTTAAAAAGAAGTGCCAAATCCCTGATCATGCGTTTCTCCTCACAATATTCATCCAGCCAGCTCGATCTCTTGTCAGTTCCCTAGTCTCACCGACTTCCAAACCTCTTCCTCGCACACCCATCCACCATATCCCTCCACCTTCTCCTTGGCCTACCTCACCTCTTCCCTCCTTCAAATTCGCTCAGATATACCTTTTTCACCACTCTGTTGTTATCCATTCTCTCCACATGACCATACCATCTCAGTACACTCTCTTCGATTCTGGTGTCCACAGACTTCCTCACTCCACATCTTTCACGAATCACACTGTTTCGTATCCTATCCACTTTCTGTACTCCACAAACATTCCTCAGCAGTCCCATCTCCACTGCTCTCACTCTCTTGACTTTTCATTTTCATGCCACACCATAGTCTCACATCCATACGTTAAAATTGGCACTAACACTCCTTCATGCAAGCCTCGCGCAGCTGCAACACTCATAAATCTGTTTCTTATCAGGGCGTTCACTGCATCAATTACTTTCCTTCCTTGTGTCATTCTATTTTCCACTTCTTTAGCATATTTTCCTCTTTTTTCTACCACTGTACCAAGGTATCTGAACTCTCTCACCAATTCCAGTCTCTCTCCATTCACTGTAACATCGCACTGGGAGTCACCTTCTCTCTCAACAACCATCACTTTACTCTTTACATTTGCTCTCAAGGCACGACGCTCACAGACATCAGCAAAACCCTGCACTAGTCTACCTAGTTCTTATCCGGTATTTGCAAGTAGTACTGCACCATCAACATACAACAAATTTGAGATATTCCATCCATCACCATTCATTACCAGTACCATCCCCCTCTCCATTACTCGTGTTTTTACTTCTCTCATCACCCCATCTATATATATATATTGAACAACATGGGGACATCACACAACCTTGACGAACGCCCACACCCCCCCTTACACATGCTTCACTACCATCATAAACACTCTTGACGGCACCTAGCAGCTTACCATCTACACCGTACATGCGCAAAACCTTCCACAATCCTTCTCTGTATACTTTGTCATAGGCTTTTTCCAGTTCCATGAATGCCATAACCAACTTATGGTCCTACTCACAAGCGTTCTCCACTATCTGTCTCAATGCAAATATATGATCCACACATCCTCTGCCACTCGTAAAGCCACGCTGTTCATCACTCACTAGGACTTCTGATATCTCTCTTACTTTCGTTATAATAATTCTTCCATATACCTTCCCTACCACACTCAGTAAACTTATGCCAAGATATTTCTTGTACTCACTTCGCTCACCTTTATTTTTGTACAGGGGTACAATCATAGCCTTTTTCCACTCTGCAGGCACAGTTTCACTCATCCATGCCTTCTTACATATCTCCAACAAGCACTTCATGCCGCTCTCTCAATTACACTTAATCATCTCTGCATACACCTTATCAGCCCCAGCTGCTTTCCCATTTTTCAGCCGCTGAACAGCGCTCTTCACCTGTGCAAGTGTCACATTTTCTGGCACTGCATTCTTTCTCTGCACACCCCCCGAACCAATCAAGTTTACAATGGCTCTGCTTTCTCTATTCCCACTCATCAGGCTTTCGTAATATTCTTTCCATCTGTTCGTTAATTCATCCCCATGGGTTAATAGACTACCACCTGCATTCTTTACACCTTCACATTTCTTTCTGCTTTCACGTTTACATTTCTGTACCGCTTTCCAGAATTACTTCCTATTTCCAGAATAGTTTGCATTCATTTTCCTTCCTAGATAATCATTTACCTCCTTCTTTTTCCTCTTCACTAGTCTCTTTACGTGCTTCTTGCTCTCACTATATTCAGTTCTTATTTCAACTAAAACCCTGTCCGGTAACCATTCTAGCCACTTCTTCCTCTTTTCCTTCATTGCTCTCTTAACCTCCTCATCCCACCATGCCGCACTTATCTTTGTTGTTACTCTTGCCACACAACACACCGCTTTAGCATTTCTAACTAAGCACTCCCTAAATGCATTCTACAGGCTGCCCAGATCCATTTAATTCCAATTCATTGATTCTAACTCCTCCCCTACTTTGGACCAGTAATCATCTGCCATTTCTTTGATCCTCAGCTTCTTGACTTTCAGTCTTTCTCCCTGACTGCTCCTCTCTCTCCTGGTCCACCTCACTCCTCCCAGACTGATCTTGCATACTACAATCATATGATCTGACAGGCCTCCACATCGTCCTCTCACGGCCCTTGTATCAGCAACCATTCCCAATATAGACCTCTCTACGAGCATGTAATCAATCAGGCTCCTTTCAACACGATCCCCGTTCCTCTATGCCATGTATATTTATGTACATCTTTGTATTTGAAATACGAGTTACGAATGCACAACCTCCTTTCCTGACACATATCCTTCAGTCGTTTTCCATTATCATTTTCTCCTGGTACTCCATTACAACCCATTATGTTATCCTCAGGACCAGTGTCTACTCTTCCATTCATATCGTCCATTACGATAACTTTATAGCTCCAGGGCATTTCCCCCACTGCTTCATTCAGCTCATCCCAAAACCTATCTTTCTCTCACTTACTCCTGTCCTCCCCACGGTGCATACGCTGCAATCACCGCCACTTCCACCTCCTCAAACTTGAATTTGACATACATACACCTCGACCTGACACATTTGTAATCTCTCATTCCACTCTGCCACACCTTATTCATCAACAAAGCAACTCCTTCCTTGCATCTTCCTCACCAATCCATGCCTGATCTTACACATATCACACCCTCCACTTCACACCCTTTCATCTTTGTTTCATACAGTGCCATCACGGCATATCTCGCACTCTTGAGCACATTCACCGCTTCCACCCTCTTGCTCTCCTCATTTACATCTCTCACATTCCACATTGCCATGTGATTCTGCCCGTTTGGTTGGGGCCCTGGGCAAGTATTGGGCCCTCCGAGGCGCTTCGAAACAACTGCCATAATTAAGTGATTTTAGATAGGGGAATCTGGGGGACACTTAACCCGGCCAAAAACCCCGGTTATATGGTTACCACCCAGCGTTGTAAATGGTTTCCTGGGTACAGGAAACCATCTGGCTTGTCACTCAGTGTAGAGACCATAAGGCATCCCTACACTGAGTGAGTGGATGATGGGCGCCCCCATCCACCATTTTATCAGCTGTATTTCATTATCACTCCTTTCCACCTCATCTTTCCTTTACATTCTCATGGGCCTAAATGGATCCCTTTAAAAACCTCTCACATGACCAATTATGTCTGCACATAACATCTTCATGCTCCTGTGTATCTAAGTAATCATCATGATCATCATCTGACCCTTTTCTCCACCTAAAGACAAAGGGTGGTGTGGACTGTGGAGCCCCTTTCCTCCCAGTATTATGAGTTTACGATGAACATGAGAAAGAGTTACTGGAATAGGTGGTAATGAGTTTACAATGAACACGAGAAAGAGTTACTGTAGTAGGTGGTGTTGGTAAGAGGCTGGTGTACGTGGGAGGGTGGTGTGACTCATATCAGCTGGTGACAGTGGCGGATTAAGGGTGTCTTGGGCCCAGGGCGGTGAGTCAATCATGGGCCCCCCTGACAGGTCACACACACACACACACACACACACACACACACACACACACACGTCTTATCAAATAGTACCATGACAAAGTAAACTGATATTACAATAAGTAGTTTTATTAAAATGAAAATAATGATATGCATGATACATATTATATCCTTTCTCTAGCACTACCAAAACATACAAAATTATTCAATACACTAATACACCATGAAATTAAGCAGCAGTAGTACCAAGAGTATTATTTTACATGACCTGAATGATTACAGGCATGTAAGAAGAGAGATGGTGCTGATAGAATGTATTTAGCAGGAATATAGGCCACACCGTGTTTACTCTGGCATTCCTTGCTAAAACATTGTATCAGCAGAACCCTTTGCACATACATGACTCTTATAATTCAGAATGTGTAAAATGATATTCCTGAAATTCCTGGCGGTAATAATGACTTATTTTCTGTGTACTGTCAGTTACACCATTCATTTTGTGCTTAGAAATGTCGCTCACCCGAATTTTTTCGTTTTTTTCGTGTTTGGGAGTGTTGTATTTTATCATTTTCAACTGTTATTTGATTAGGGTCACAAGCTAGAATAGCCCCGATAGTAGGCAAGGTTAATGAAGGAGAGGGAAATTGTGGGGTAAAAAATATGTAAAAAAAAATCGTGAAAATCACTGAAAAACAATTAAAATTTTCACCAAAAAACTAGGTTAGGTTAGGTGAGGTAAGGTGAATTAGGGTAGCCTACCGAAAAAAAAAATATATATATAGTATTTTTCACCAAAAAAACTATGTTAGGTTAGGTTAGGTAAGGTTAGTTAGGGTAATGTAAAAAAAAAAAAAAAAACTAAATGAGTATTCTAGGTCAATATACTTATTTATTTATTTATTTTTTCAGTGACTCATGATTTACACATTTTTTACTCCACAATTTCCCTCTCCTTCATTAGCCTTGCCCATTATCGGGGCTATTCTACCTTGTGACCCCAATCAAATAACAATTGACAATGATAAAATACAACAACACTCCCAAACACGAATAAAACGAAAAAAAATCGGGTGAGCGACTGGTAAATATATAATTTCATATACAGGCACATCTCCTGTAGCTTAATGCATTAGGCTACAGCATAAATAAAAATGCGATACTTAGGCTTGGTCTATCTGTAGCCTAGCCCTCTCCTATAGTAGGTCGGGGTATAACTTTAGAAGTAACCAACGTTACCAATTTTCATTATATTACGTCCCTGAACTATTCTAACTAAGACTTACCTTTTAAGCCTATATATATATATATATATATATATATATATATATATATATATATATATATATATATATGAAGGATTCTGTAAAGATTTAATTCCAGTGGTAAATTTGGAAATAACGCGCGACTGTCGTCATATTTTTAATCACAACGTCTTGTGGACTATGGTACGACAAACTGAAGTACTGGTAACAAATGTTTGTTTCTGATCACGCTTTGGGACAATCTGACCATTTCTGTTACGCACACTGAAAGTCTCATCCTTCAACAGGCAAACTCCACATGCTCGAGCTGATAGGAAGGAAAGAATAATGAACTAGCACCACACTATAATATGACTATATGGAACTGAAGGAGTGGAGGGAAAATAAAGGCCGGAAGAAACACGGAAATATCAAAGAGAGGTAAGACTGACGAGCAGAAGAGGACACCAAGAAGAAAGACTGGGGACAAAAAGACCTCTTTTAATCGCCTCTTACGACAAGCAGGGATACTGGGGATGTATTCTTTCCCCTCCTTCCCACAGGGGATGCTCAAGCAGAATACAACACACCTCAGGCAAATCTGACAGACGGCAGAAGCAGCTCTCCCTATCCTGTGGCCTACGGTTACTCTTACCTTGAAATTATCAATTAATTACAATTCCTTGGCCCTTGGTATGATCTACATATATTACTTGCCTACATCTTTGCTACATCATCGTCTGATATTCAGTTGAACTTCGAAAATACATGAAAACAAAATCCGCTTACCTCTCAGTTATAATATCATGAGGGCACTTCCACTCCTAAGTTTGGTCTTGTGTGAAGGGGTTCTACAAAAAAAAATACTCTAATTTTATTAAAAACATATTCCTCATAAAAGCGTTGTATAGTTTGCTTAATTTGTAACTGTGGAGGGTTTGTCTTAAAACACCGTACCAATGAAAAAATACGTAATTAAACAAAAAAGAAGATTGTACAGGGATTGTTTTGAAAGTTGCGTTCAATTCCTTGCACAAGCTGTGATCTCGACTTAACCTCAAGCACTTTTTTCAAAACACATTTCATTTTTACACCGCTGACTCCAAAGTTTAGTAAGATAATTATAATATTCGGTGGTAAATTTTTAGAAGTAACCAGCGTTTTCTTTTATTATTATTTTTATGGTTTCCAATGCAAAATACCGTGTTTTAATTAGTTTTGACCTTCATTTTTGGGGGAAAATCACCCGTTTGTAATTTTGAGTAAGATTTCCAAAAGTGGGTTTATCCCCCCAAATCAAGATCAAAATTAATTGAAAACACACTATTCTGCATTAAACTAACCTAACCTAACCTAGGCCTAACCTAGGGCCTGACAGACCGAGTGCACATTCCTGCACCAGCCAATATGGCGCGACATTCATCCGCTACTGAGAGATAGCCTAACCTAAGCCACTATATGACGACCCCTACAAAATTAGCTCCCCCAACTCAAACTAGCCTTAAAAGGTAAGTCTTGGTTAGAATAGTTCAGGGACGTAATATAATGAAAATCAGTAACGTTGGTTACTTCTAAAGTTATACCTATTCGGTAAACATACGCTTTATTTGATGCAGTAGAAGCACCTTACCAAATCAATTCTTTCTGATAGTCTTTTATATTTTTCTCATTTCTGGGGTGGCAAATAAACATTTAATGCGAAATCTGTTTTCCCGTTGTTTTTAGCTATGTCCCGCTGTGTCAACTCGTTTGGCTATTCAGGGTAATGGCGGAAAAACTGTCCTGACCTGTGTTAACTAAACCTAACTAAGCTAGACTGTAACTATAATACCTAACTTAGCATTCACTTGAAAAGGTGGGAATCGAAGACCACCTTTGAGTATCCTAAAGACTGACAATCGTAGGTTAGGTTTGAGGAACAGCGATGATAAAAACAGTGGAAAATTTTTCATTCAGGAGGAAAAGGTAATTCATCACCCTGAAAATAACCAGAAAAATACAGAAAACAAAGTGGGGGAATATGAATCGATTTGGTAAGGTCCTTCTACTGCTTCAAGTAAAGGGTACGTTTACCCAATATACAGTATATTCTTCTTATAACATTTTCTTTGTGGCTGTCATAATTAATGAAACCTGGTAATGTATATTTGTTCGACAAGTGCTTGTTTCATTCTGTGTAGCATACTATAGCCTTCTCCTCCTCAGTGATATATCTTCTAAAACCTTCCTGAGCAAATATTTCACGGAAGCCCTGTTTAATCGACTAAAAGGTGGAACATACTATTTGAATTTTTAAAAGTAACCACGGACTCTCTCCGCTTTACCACCGTCATCGACAGTACAGTCGTTACAAATACAGTATATAGAAAAAGTTCTACACTTTATTTCAGTTGTTAGGTAGGCTACTATTATTCACGACATTCAGAGCACTCTTTCACCACAGATAATTTTTCCATAGTGATTTTCCTGAACATTTTTAAAGATTACCCCCAGAAATTAAACTTTTCTATATACCTCTGCTAAAGAGTGAAAGGACTGATTAAGCAGCCACCCCCACAAACCGTAATCCAGTTCGAAAATTATCCCTTGCAGTATGCACGATATTCTTTGGCTGGAGAGGTTACCATGGGTGAAGATGTTAATATAAGTGTGTGCTATATAAATATAACGAAAAAATATTGTAAACAAGAAAGAAATAGCATAATCCATACCAACCCCAAAACTCCTACCTAAATGACTAGGTGAGTAAGATCCCCAAAAGTATAAATTATCAAATAGTGCCCAGTGAAAGTTGCCAGTCATTAATCCTTTCAGTTCGGAGACACTTATTTCATATTATTCTTGACACTTCCTGACGATTTAATTAACATCCGGGTAGACCGCCTGAACGTGAGAGGTTAAATATAGCCTTTAAGCCCTTCAGTAATATGTACTGTAAGTCTGTAACTGGGATATATATAACTTTCTTTAACCTTCTCAGTACTTTGGCGCCCTCCCAACAATTGAATTCACCGAAAATACTGTAGGAAGAATGAAAGAGAAGAATGCGGTAGCCTATGGGTCTGGAGGTGCTAAATCAATCTTCTCTTCAATCTCTTACACAGACGAACAAGAATAAATTACTGAACAGGTTCGCTCTTTCACTTAACCCTTTCAGTACGGCGACTGTTTTAAAAATTTTATTCTTGCCTTTTGTGTGTGTGTGTGTGTGTGTGTGTGTGTGTGTGTGTATCCCCGACTCCGGACACTGGCTACACCAATGGTTTCCAACTTTTTCTAATTCTCGCCCCCCCCCCCTCATTGAATGATACGTTCTCTGCGCCCCCCCTTCCTCAAATACTGTATTTAACTGCCATAGTTGGCACGTCAATAAATATCATAGATTCATAATCTTTGAAATTGTTTATATAATCAGATAACTAGATTTCTTTCTCATATCTGAAATATTTTCTCTATATTTAGAAATTACTGAATTCCATCATACTTCATAGTTTTCAAATATAATTACCCTCTTTATCAAGCCTTTGCGCCCCCCCTGGCAGCCCTTCGTGCCTTCCTATCATAGGAGGGCGCGACCCACAGAATGGAAACCACTGGGCAGTGGCTATACAGTCTGTTCACCGAGGTCCAGCAGTCATACATACAGCATACCTTCACATGCCCCCACTTGGGCGCTAACACCCATCGTCCATATTACATACATCCTAGGGCTATCTCATACAGTACTGGTATACGGTATTAGCTGGCGTATTTTTACATGTCGTGAGGTCTTCTGGTAAATCAGCAAAGCCGGCTTTAACGAAATTCTGGTTCATAAGCTGTCACCTGCTCTAGCCAGGGTCTGAAACCATGTCCATTAGAACTGTTGGCCAACTCTCTGCTGATTCGGCCACCGCCTCCACCCAACACAATACATGGTGGCAATACAAAGTGAAAAATAAGTTATATGAGTAAAACGGCTAAACATATACAGTATACTCAAGTGAACAACTGTATGGTTAATAGAAACATCCACAGTTTCTGTACTGAGAGAACCTTTCCATAAAAATTAAAACTGTCTAGTAGTAGAAAAAATTAACTAAACAAATGTAGTGAAAAAGCTGCTGACATTCCTACTGAGAACGGTGCTTCTCAATAAATAAATAAATTAATTAATTAGGCTAATAAAAAAAAACATACTCGTAGTCAAACTGTGCAGCCCTACTCCACAGCAAGACTTTTTATGAAACCTACGGGCGCATATCAAACGTAAATTACATCATAGGTATCCCTAACACGATTTCCAGGACAATAACATAACCCTAAAAAAGGCTTTTCTGTAACGCTCCCGGTTGCTAGGTAATGCTTACTCTTATAACCATCTCATCTCCTCATTATGCACGTCTTGGAAGAAAACCATGCCTTGCCCACTCTGTGGAGTAGGGAAAAAAATAGCATAAAGAAGTTTATCGAAAAGCTCCTTGTGACCCCTCCAAAGTCAAGTATTAAAAGATGGGTTCTCCTGATCAGGTTAACAGATGTGAATTCTTGCATCGTCACATACATACATACATACATACATATACATACATACAACGTGTATACTTAGAGTAAAAGAGTGGAATGACTGAATGAATGTGGGACAATGCCGTGCAAGCAAGCAAAAAGAGAAGACCTAATTTTTTAATACAGTACATTAATATCTTCCATGGTTGAAAAAACAGGGGAAGAGGAACCAAACTTTCTCTGCATTAATGTTCCCCGGGCCTGAACATTTAGATTTTTTTTTTTTCATTACATTAATATTCCCAAGGTATTTAAATAAGGTGGAAACAAAACCTTCGCCACATCAATATTTCTCAGGTAGGGGAAAAAAAAAAAAAAAAAGGAGAGAGAGGCCCAAAGTTTCACCATATTGGTGTTCCGAGCCTGAAAATTTTTAGGAATAAAAAATTGTGACAAGAACGACTCTAGTGTTCTCTGGCCTTCCATATCTGATATTCGTAGAGAAGAACAAGAACATGAGCAAAAAAATACAACTAGTAGGCGTGTAGGCGTCAGGCGCCATACAACATTCCGTTATTGTTGAAGATGATGATAATAATAATGAAAAACGAAGACAGCGAATAAAAAAAAGATGAAAAATGCCGAAACATTTAGCCATATCAATGCCATTAGTGTTTCTGATCTTCGATCCCTGTATCCAGTGCAGTTGATGACTCCGAAGAACAAAATGATGATGATGATGATGATGGAAAGGGAAGAAATAAAATAAGGAACGATGATAAATTTCTGAAACAACTGTCCACGTTAATGACCCTCATGTTCTCTGGCCTTGTACGCCTGATATGAGTAGAAAGTGTCAGCGCCATAGAACATTCCGTTGATGACACCGAAGGAGCCGACTGTCTTCCCTGCGTCGGCGAAGGACTTGTCATTAAGTGGGGAGGTGCAGTATGCGTGGATGATCAACCCCCCGGTAGTCAGCATAGAGATGGTCAGGAAGATGTTGATATGCAGCTCCTGGGTGGAAAAAATTGTGAAAGTTAGAGAATATTAAAGAATGTTAGGAAGGTACAGAGTAAGAATGGCATGGTTTATGATGATGTGTAGTTCCTGGGTGAGAGAGAGAGAATCAGAGAGTTAGAGAAAGTCAGCAAGGTAGGGACTATGGGTAACTAAGTTTGTGTCCTCTAACACCAGTACCAACATCAACACGCTCTTTCTTCATCCACCATTGTCTCATCCACTACCATCATCATCATTCCCACCATCACACCAAAACCTTCATTTCACCTTCCATATACTCACCAACGGCGTTTTCTGAATATCGGTGGAGTAACCCCTAAAGAAGGTGTAGAACATAAGGGGCGTCACCACCATGGACATGATAAACACCCCCCCGCAGAAGAAGGTGTTGTTCTCCCCGCCGTACTCGAAATCCTTGATGCCCTCACCTATCGACAAGATGATGATAGTGATGGCCTGGGGGCAAAGATGGAAATTAAAGATGGAATGGTTGGTTCATGGAGGTGGTGGCGGTGGTGGTGGCGATGGTGGTGGTAGTGGTGGTGGTGTGTGTGTGTGTGTGTGTGTGTGTGTGTGTGTGTGTGTGTGTGTGTGTGTGTGTGTGTGTGTGTGTGTTTGTGTTTTCATAGTCTTAAGAATACCCTTAGATATGCACAGGATAATGGTTAGGGTTCGTGGATGACAAAGAAAATGACAGGGGGCTTATGAGAAGGCCAAGGCGGATCAGAAAATGTTGTACGTTATCTTTTGAGTGAATAAATTTTACATATTTAGGTATACTTCATCCATTTACACAGGTCATGATACAACTGATGGTAATTTGTGAGAAATGGCAGTTAGTGGTTGTTTACCATAACCTCCATCATCACCACTGCTACCACACCAACATCATCATCATCACGCACCTTCCTAAGCCATACATAGGCATAAGATGGGTTACGTCGAGGAACTAGAAAAGGAAAATAGGTCAGTATGAGGACCTGTCAAAAGGAAAATGGGATATATAGTATAAGGAACTAATATTGTTCATTCCTTGTTTAATCCGAGTATTTGTCTGGTTTATTCGTACTACCATAAAACGATCTTACTTAACTTAGGACACTCCTCTATTAGTAAATGGATTAAGGAAGGCTATATCTTACCCTCCAGTTCGAAAAATCTCTCTAGATCCAGCTAAAACCATCTGGGGATGACATAAATAAACTATAAAATACATCTTCGGATTCAAGGAATTAAGCTTTCGCAATTACTGGCTCCATCCTAAAGACTAGGCATCCATAACAACAAAAGCCCCCTCATAAACGCAAGGAAAATACTGACAAAGTACGATAAGACAGAAGGATGACGAGAATATGACTCAAGGTGCTCTAAGGAGGAACGACGGTTTGCAGCAGAGCCAGGATAAGATGAGAGAGGATATGATGAAAGGTGGTTTGCGATGGAACAAGACCAGCTGAACTATGAAGAGATGAGAGAGAATATGATGAAAGGCAGATTGCGATGGAATAAACACAAACTGAACTATGAAAAGAACATAGCATTTTTTTTTTTTTCTTGATTTCACAATGCCGTGACTTGGTCAATTGTGTTACAACAATTTCTGCCTGACTTGGATATCAAATCGAAGTCGGGCTGAAACTCATGCCTTCACAATGAAACATAATTTCAATATGAGTTTGTCTATCACTGATAAAAATCGGACTATGACATTCGACAACAGATGAAAAGACAGACATCAGTATGTAACTACTCACAGTCTCACACAGTTTGAAGAATCCAGAGGGACTTCTGATGATGTCCAGCTGAAACTGTATCATATTTCACAATTCCCCTTTTTTGTAATTTGACGCCAAAATCAATGTCGTCTCACGCAACTTGCACTCCACTCCTACTCTGATGGCTTTATCCCGCCAACTACTTCCGTTCTGTGCGCTGTTTGAGAGTGTGAGGGGACGTAGCCTGTGCTGAAAAATAATAGGAGATAAAGATACCACCTAAAACTCCGCCATGGGTTCAAAAAGTAGATATACTATAATGCCTGAAATGTTCGTAAGCGTTCAGAATGTTGAAGAGTACCTATAAATCTGAAGTAAAATTCAATGGACTAGTATATGCAGAAAATAATGGGTTTTTTTCTATGAAGGGGGGCATATATAAAATTCAAAACAGATATATGAAAAAAAAAAAGAAATATATTGACACAATCGCACCCAAAGTCAAAGCCAGAGACGTGAGAGGAGGGGCGTCTGTGGTTTTATCGGCTTTCGTGTGTTCTTCACGCCCACTGGCTCCTTATCAATGCCGCTCATGTATCACGCCTCTGTGATTTCATTGTTGTCTCTCGAGTGCCACTGACACATTCGACGATGATGGTGGTTATTCACCTGTAGATATGATAACGATTGAAAGGTGATTAATTGCCTTCAGTCCATCGGCATCTTTAATATTTTTCCTTCCTAAGCCTCTATTACCTTTTGTTTCGCTTAGGGAGGACCTCTCGTTGTGAGAGGACTGAGAGACTGTTTCTTAACCCTTTCAGAACGATGACGTCTATTCTGTTGCTACCTCCAAACGAATTTATTCAACTAAGCGGAGACATCTTATGTATAAGATTGTTTCGTAATCCCTTTCAGTATGATTTCTTATTCATGTTTCTACCTCCAGACGATGTTATTCAGGGGGAGACCTCGTTGTGAAGGGTATAGTACAGATTTTCGTAATTCCTTTCAACACAGTGTCGTCTATTTTGTTTTACCCTTGCTACCTCCAGACATTTATTCAACTGAAGGCAGATCTTCTCGTGAAGAGGCTAATACAAACTGTTTCTTGATCTTTTCAGTACGATGACATTTTATCTTATGCTTGCTACCTCCACACGGTTTTCTTCAGGTTAGGGAGACCTTCACTGCGAAGCGGTTAACAGAAAAGATATAAAAAATTAGGAGAACTGCCCACAATGTTCAATGAAAAAGACAAAGGACAGCTTTGATAATTACACAATCCCCACCCCTCAACGCACATTCCTAAAGATCTGGACCCTACCCTTCGAAAAGGTACAATTGACTCAGTGAGTGAGTGACACAGTGACATACACTGGATTTGGTGCCCCTGGGGGTGCGGCAAAAATATTTTAAAAATACTTAAATTAAATAATAATAATAATAATAATATTAATAATAATAATAATACATATACTATTATCGAAACTAAAACCTGCAACAGCCAAACCCATAGTACCCAGGAGTTAAAAAAAAAAAAAAAAAAGTGAAAACACGGATGGTGCAGGAGTTCGGGAAAGCACTCCAATAGGCTATCTGGCCATCTTAATGTGGTCATGGTCAAGTTTCTCCACACGGTAAAACATAACAATAACAATACTAAGGATGTACACATAACCTAGTTTTTTTTCATTACCCCTTTTTAGTACGATGACATTCTTTGTTTCTGTTATTATCATACGATTTTATTCAACTTGTCATACTCTTTGCAGTGGTAGGATTAAAAAGTTTCACATTGAACGTTTCAGTGTAATTATGCCTTTATTATTTAGGCCTCTAACTGAGTTATCGTACCTATGCGTTTTATTCCAGATAACATTATATGATTTTTTCTATGACGACGAGGAACCTAGGCACCAAAATATGTCATACTATCACGATTAACATTTTGGCAAATATTAAGCAATTTCTTCATACTCAACCTTACGACCGATGATTTTATTCAGCCCATTAAATTACCATAGCCAATGGGTTAATTCTTAATTTTACCAGGCGACTGTATTCTTCTTAGGAAAGGCCCCTTGTAGTGAAGAGGGTACCCACTTCACTACTGTAACGTCTTTTACATCCTATTGTTGCCGCCACTAGACGATTGTATACGGCTTAACTAACCATATTGATGGAGTTATAAATTTCTCCAATAATCCCATCTCAACGAAAAGTTATCTGAAAGCTGAGTAAAATCGTCTGGAGGAAGCAGGAATAAAATAACAAGGGTGATATCGTAAAGAAGAGGCTACTGCATTTACTTGCAGACAGCTTATGGGCCTAACAGAGAGAGAGAGAGAGAGAGAGAGAGAGAGAGAGAGAGAGAGAGAGAGAGAGAGAATTTCTTTTTCACGAACATTTACACACGTCCAATTAGGCTAGGTTGGTCAGATTAGGTGCGGTATGGTATGGTCAATACACCCTGCGATTATAGGCATTATAAGTTGAGCAACAGAGATTTCGCCTTGAACATCTGACACAATAAGGACAGAAATGCAGAAATGGATGGAGTGAATGAAGAGGAGTGGGTTGGATAGGTTGGATGGGTTGGGTGGTAGGGTTGGACGTGGAGGGGTGGGATACATCCTGTGAAAGTGGGTGTTCCAAGTTAGCCGGTAAGGTCCAAGTCAACGAGTTCTCAAAATTCAAGAAGGCTGGGTGGGGTGGAGGGGGGGGGGGAAGAGAGGCAAGAAACGTGTAGAATGGACAGAGGTGTCGACAGGATATTCTGGGACATTGGTGGGTAAGACTCGACGAACCATTGTGTGTTAGGTGGTAAAAATGTCTCCTGTAAAAGTAATATTAAGTGAAAGATGTGGGCAGAGAGATGTGGATACACGTGGGACTGGGACCGTGGGAGGGGAGGAGGGGGGTTACGAGTGATGGAGTCAACCCAGTAAAAACGGGTATTGTAGGTCAAACGGTAATGTTTAATCCAAGAATTTTTTCTTCCGTTTCAAGAGGTAGGAGCAAAGAACGAGTGAGTGGGTGAACAGGAAGTACGAGTTGTGCGTGGGATGGGCCGAAATGTTGCAGCAGGACAGGAGAAACATACACCCTTTGACTACAAGACAGTGTACGTAGTGCAGAATTGGCAGTGGGAATGCTAAAGACGTCTAGAAATGTGACTTGGTGGGAGAGGCAGTAAAAGGATGGCGCAGGCAGAGAAGAGTGGGCTGGATTGACTGAAGTAGCGGTGGGTTGTGGGGCACGACGAATGTGGTACACCCTGTGAAGGGGTGCATTGTAGTTTGGGCGGTATGGTCACGTATAAGCTAAAATCAAGGTGTTCATATAGAAGATCAGGAAGACGAAGACGGAGAGGAAGAAAGTCAGTACTGTTCAAATAGAAGAACAGAAAGACGAAGACGGAGAGGAAGAAAGTCAGTACTGTTCAAATAGAAGAACAGAAAGACGAAGACGGAGAGGAAGAAAGTCAGTACTGTTCAAATAGAAGAACAGAAAGACGAAGACGGAGAGGAAGAAAGTCAGTACGGCGCTCTCAGACGCCTTCCCCCTCAGGTAAAAATAAAAACATACAAAAGGGAAAGCGGTGGCGGTGAAGGGTGTTTTTTGGTGGTGGTGTCTTTTGTTTTGGCGAGCAGTCTTTGTAATGGTCCTGTATGGAGCCCACCGTGACTTTCAAAATGAGACTTACCTTGCACTGGTTCACTGACCGCTGTGGATAAAAACTTAAAAGCTGTTTCGTGCAGTCCGCCTTATAAACTCCTTGAACCCGATTACGTATTTTGAATCTCATTATTAAGAAAGATCTTTCTGACAAAGAGAAATAGTTTCTAATAACGATTTCAGTACGATGACAGTTTCTGCCAGATCTGACCAACACGAGACGGTTTTATTCAGCTGGAGACCCCTCTGACTGATGGAGTTAACCCTTTCAGTACGAGGACCCCCTTTCCAAGCTAAGTAAAGTTCAAATGCACAAAATATATATATATATATATATATATATATATATATATATATATATATATATATATATATATATATATATATATATAGATATAATGGAGCCTCAGTGGTAGAGTGTGCGTTTCGCACGCTGGTGAACACGGGTTCGCCTCCCGCCAGAGCAGTAAAAACTTTGGAAAGCGTTCACCAAGCCACTTGCTACTTTGGCGGACACAAGGGGTGCTGTGGTTGAACCAGTGTCGCATACTAGTATGCTTGCATCCAATCGGCTTAAAGGGGGCCGATTACACTTGGTTCACAGACTACACACACATCCAAAGCCACAACACTACAATCACACTTATAAGCACTTCTCACCCTACATACAGTCTCTACCAGACAGTCTAAGCCACTGGGTAGAGATACACTAGCTGTATCGTCCTTGCTTTAGTAGAGATAGGCCGGTCCTGCAGTGGACCTCAACAGCTGATGATGATGATGATAATTTTATATATATATATATATATATATATATATATATATATATATATATATATATATATATAGCTGAAAAGTTTTAAGGGAGATTCTCCCTAACCCCTCTTTTCAGAGCCAAGTAATATTTTGTGGAGGCAGCAAGAACGAACAAAATGGCGCTATACACCTTCACATGTCAGCAACTGGAAGCTAATACTCAATGTCCATAAGGGGTATGCTACGGATATCTGCTTGATAATATTAGCAGGGGTGTTTTTATGACACGGTGGGCCTTGGGCAAGGCTGATTACGGCTCTTTTAACCGAAATTCAAGTCCACACCCTACCCTCCGCCATACACAACAACTACTGGTATACAGCTGGGTTGATGAGTATCCAGTTATGCAAGACACGGAATATAGACAAAACTTTACGATAATGTCGTTTGCACTTTCTGCACGATTTAAGAGAGATTATTCTGAAGTCAGGGGTTCGTTATAGCTTTCAGTACCCCTTTCTCTGCATGACCTGCTTCTTGAACTTAATGTACTCGTCTAGAGATAGCAGGAAAACTGAAAATTACATCATCGAAGTGAGGGGGTTGAATGAGTGATAGAAGACAACCGAACCCCAGCCACCAGTATCAGAACTAGCGCTACTGGACTAACAGAAATATAGTTTATCCATCCATAAAAACACTCCGCGATCGAAACTATGGTTTGTCCAGCCAGAAAAACACTGTGATTTTGTCCAACAATGAGAATTTATACAGCTGAAGGGTGAAAAATTGGCTAGCTTACGATCCCTGCCGCAGTCATAAAGAAAACGGAAAGCAGGGTGGGAGATATTTAGGTATTGTAAAGACTGAGAGGTGGTCATTTAGGTGGTGGAGGCCGTGGTGTGCAGGTGGGTGGTAAGGGTGATTGGTGATACTGGTGACAGTAGTTGTAGTGAATAGTACAAAGGTAGTGGTGGTGGTGGTGGTGGTGGTAACTGTGATGATAACGTGATGGTGAGTGGTGATAGCTGTAGTGAATGTGTGGTGGTACGTGTGGTGATGTGGTGGTGAGTGGTGGTGGTCAGGACAGTTCTGGGGAGTGGTCGTGAGTGGTGACTGTGGTAGTTGTGGTGATACTGAGTAGTGGTGGTGGTGAGTGGTGATGGTGGTAGCGAAGTGTGGTAGTGATTGTGGTGATGCTACATGCTGAAAGGCAGTGAGTGATGATGATGGGTGGTGATGCTGAGAGGTGGTAGTGGGTGTGGTGATGGTGATTGTGGTTATAGTGGTGGGTGTGTGATAGTGCCTTAGGTGATAGTGGCGGATGTGTGATAGTGGCTTTGGTGACAGTGGTCGTGGTGATAGTGGTGAGTGTGGTGATGGGGGTGTGGAGATAATAATGGTTGTAGTGATAGTGGTGGGTGTGTGATAGAAGCTATGATGATTGTGGTGGGTGTGGTGATAGTGGCGGGTGTGTGAGAGTGGCTTTGGTGATAGTGGTGAGTGTGCTGATGGGGGTGTGGAGATAATGGTTGTAGTGATAAAGGCGGATGTGTGATAGTGGCTGTGATGATAGTTGGCAGGTGTGGTGATAGTGGCGGGTGTGGTGATGGTGGTGGGTTTGGTAGGTGTGGTGTAGAGGTGGGTGTAGTGACAGTGAATGTAGTGATAGTGGTGCTGTGGAGATAGTGGCTGTGGTGATAGTGGGGGTGTGGAGATAATGACTGGTGATAGTGGGAGTATGGAGACAGTGGCGGGGGTGGTGATAGTGGTGGGTATCGCGATAATGGTTGTGGTGATAATGGTGATATTCGTGGGTGTGGTGATAGTGGCTGTAGTTATAACGGAGTGTGTGTGTGTGTGTGTGTGTGTGTGTAATTCACCGGGTCGGTCAGGATCACTTGATGGTCGTGATCGTCAGCTTTTACCCTCCCGGAAGGGAGCTGAGAGCTCATATAGTCCGATCTGAGGGCAAGGCTGTGACCTTCACACACGCACACACCCGTCCCCTTGCTCAAGGGGGACAGTAACCACCCACTTCGTCAGTGAAACTTTTCGCAACCTGAGCGAGGCGCGAACTCCCGTCCACCAGTTGGCAGGCGAGAACGTTACTACTGCACCAGCGAGCGGTGTGTGTGTGTGTGTGTGTGTGTGTGTGTGTGTGTGTGTGTGTGAGAGAGAGAGAGAGAGAGAGAGAGAGAGAGAGAGAGAGAGAGAGACAGACAGACAGACAGACAGACAGACGGACAGACGGACAGAGACAGATATTAAAAGGATATACATAACACAGAGGAGGGCAGTAAGTTCCTATAAGGAAAATAAGTCACGAAAAAGTGTTTGGGAACTTTCTTGATCGTCGAGGACACGTACGGACCTGTATCTTGTAGAGGTTGGGTAATTCAGTGGTAATAATGATACCTCCTACGTTGGTTCGGCAATCAAATCCTGCCAGGGCAGAGGGGAAAAAAAAAATGTCTTAACATCAATTCAGTTTTCTCCGACTAACACTAGACTATCTATTTATTAGCAGGGGTACCAGACGTTGCTGGGCCAAAAAGGCGAACACTCTAATTCTATTTGTTCAAGTTCGGTCTTTTTTCTGCTCCAGAAAGACCATGTACCTCTTATGCTTTTGAACAGGGATTATTAGAGGTCCAGGAACTTTCTATTTCAGCTTCCCAGACCGACGTACAGTATTTGTGCGCACTTGTTTACTATTACCGGTGACCTCAAATGACCTATGACTGGTGACCTCAAATGATCTCGGAGGTCAACTCACATAGCCTATGTCCGGACTGGAGGTCATGTCGATCTCCATGCCAAAAAATGGGCTGCTGGGTCCAGTCGTTCGAGCTTGTATTACCGGTGACCTCAAATGACCTCGGAGGTCAACCTCACACAGTGTACAGCCTAACTGGAGGCCATGTGAGTCTCCATGTCAAAAACTGGGCTGCTGGGTCCAGTCGTTCAAGCGTGTATTACCGGTGACCTCCAATGACCTCCGACTGATGACCTCAAATGACCTCGGAGGTCAACTTCCCATAGCCTACGTCCAAACTGGAGGTCATGTGAGTCTCCATGCCAAGAATCGGGCTGCTGGATCCAGTCATTCGAGCGTTTATGACCTGTGACCTCTTCCAACCAGTGACCTCAAATGACCTCGGAGATCAACCTAACATAGCTAATGTCCGAACTGGAGGTCATGTGAGTCTCCATGCAAAAAATTGGGCAACAGCTAGGGGCAGCCGACGTCGCCCGGGCCAAAAAGGCAAACACTCTACCAGCTACCTCAAATGACCCAGATCTGAATTTTGATCCCCCTAAAGCCATCCTTGGGTCACCCTGATTTACAGTATACTCGTATATGGGTCTGGGGGTCTCTGGCCCTTGGTTTGGGCGTGATTGAAGGACAAACAAACAAACAACGCGGCTCTTTTATATATAAAGATTTTTGGAAACGATCCCAATAGTAATGAAGGGGTTAAGACCATAATCTAACCCCTCTAGTTCGAAGTCACCCTTTAAGATGTATACAATCGTTGTCTGGAGGTAACAGAAATAAACCAACGGAATATGTCACCTGATGCAGAGCTTAATAACCAATGCCTAGCCAGAATTATGACATATGACTACTATGACTGATATAATGGACATAATCTGGAAGACAGTCGTGGGAAAAGATTGTAATGACGCTGCTGCGTTGAGGGTCATGAAAAGAGCCGAGATGATGTTAGTGATGGTGATAATGAGGAGTGGAAGAAGGAGGAGTATGGTGGTGGTGATAATTTATGATATTAGGACGTGTTGTAATGAATTTTGTGATCATACAAAAGTATTAAGCGACCTCGTTATAAATGTGAACTTGATAAGAATTAACCGCTTAAATCAAGTGACATTCTGCCGGTTTATTCTTGCTACGAAGTTCCTACAGACTATTTTATCTTAGGGGAGGCCTTTTGTAGGTATATGGACTCAGAGCTGTATCGGACTCCCTAGTTCGAATTCTCCCCCCCCCTCCACTGAATAAAATTGAATAAAAAACGCCAGGACGTACCGGGAACGAAATAATGTCATCGGAATGAAGAGGCTAAGGTAATAAAAGCTCTGTGATGACTTATGTGACAGTCGAAAAAGTTATTACATTAGTGGACCTGACAATGAACGCACTTAGGTATTTTATTTTGGCTACCTTCAGATTATTTTATTTAGCACCAGGTAAAGATTTAATACTGTAAAGAGAATTCATTGTTTTGGTGAGATTTTGATGATGGCGATGGTAATAGTGGTTGTCTTGTGTGTGTGTGTGTGTGTGTGTGTGTGTGTGTGTGTGTGTGTGTGTGTGTGTGTGTGTGTGTGTGTGTGTGTGTGTGTGTGTGTGAGAGAGAGAGAGAGAGAGAGAGAGAGAGAGATTCATTTTAAGTGGAGCTGACTGGGCTTGTATAAAAAAAAAAAAAAAGTGAAAGGGAGGGTAAAAATGAAAGAGAATGATACCAGCTTTCTCTCTCCTCTATTGTTATATTCTGTGGTGTCTTTATAGGTATTGTTGTTGAATCTCTCTCTCTCTCTCTCTCTCTCTCTCTCTCTCTCTCTCTCTTCTTTTGTTTAATTCTTTTCATATATGTTTTTCACAGGTGTTTCAATTACCACAGATGGAAGATGATAAGGAAAAGGTAGTAACAATAGAACGGTGAGGAAAATAACAAACAACGGTAAGAGCTACTATACAAATGGTGAACAGCTACCACAAACACTAAAAAATATCAAAGAAAGAGAAGCAAGACTGAAAAATGACAAAAACATGGACACAACGGTATTCATCAGTATTTCTGCTACTGATGTTTCTGAGATTTTCACTGGCTAACAATCTTACAATAAAGGCCAATCACAGAGGTACAACAGTGATTCAATTAACCAACCAGAGAAGTGTTCCGGTAAGCGAGAAATCCATTCACAAGGAGGCACCAGTGAATGAAAGAACCAATCAGACAGCAGTTCCAGTAAGTGAGGAAACCAGGTACAAGGAGTCCTTAGTGAATGAAAGAACCAGTCCGAGAACAGCACAACTGAATGGGGGAACCAATCAGAGAAATGTACGAGTAACCCATAGATCCAATCAGGAATCAGGAAGAGAAATAAGACAAGTAAGTTTGAATGAGTGTGTATTGTTGTGAGTAAAAGATGGAAGAAGAACATAAGAAAGTGTGGATCAGTTGGTTCAAGGATTGTGTGGGTAAGACTGAAAGTTGGAATACAAATGTGGGCGATTGTGGGCGTTTATGCGCCAACGCAAGATCGTGCAAGCAGAGTGAGAGAAGAGTTCTGGACAAATGTGGAAGTGTGCATGGATAAGTTTGGAAGGAATGAGGGAGTGTTTTTGACTGGTGATATGAATGGTAAAGTAGGGAATGTGAAGGTCGATGGAATAGTTGGTGAGTGGGGTGTGGCTGCTGAGATAGATGAGAATGGCAGTGGTTAGTGGACATTTGTGCCGGGATGGGGTTGGTGATAGCCAATACCCTCTTCAGGCACAAAATGATCCACATGTATACATGGCGAGTGATGAGAAGGGAGGATGGTAAACTGAATGAAAGGAAGGCAATGATTGATTATGTGTGTGTGGATGAAAGGATGCGAAGATGTGTAATGGATGCAAGAACTTATAGTGGTTGGGGGAGTGGACTTTCTGACCACTACTTGGTGGTGGCCAGAATCAAGATCCAAGTAAGATGGAGATATAAAAGAAGAGAAGGATGGGAGGAGGGAGTAGTTGCAAGGAGAATGGAAAGGTTATAAGAGGATGAGAAAAAGGCTGAATATAAGAGAGAAGTGGAGGAACGATTGGGTAAATATGAACTGGAGCAGATGGGGGACGTGGAAGGTGTGTGCAAGATATTCACAGAAGAAATAAGTGCTGCACGTGATGTGGTGTGTGGGATGAAGAGAAGACGGAAGGGGGTGCAAGGAACAGCATGGTGGAATGAAGAGGTGAGACAGGCTGTGGCACAAAAGAAGAAAACATACAATGAATGGATGAGAAATAGGGGCGTGGAAGAAGCTGCGAGGCGGAAGACAGAGTTATATGTAGAGACGATGAGAGAGGTGAAAAGATTAGTAAGAGAGAGTGGATGAGGAATTTGGAAGGAATTTGAGTGTAAGATGAAGGGACTGTAAGAAAATGTTCTGGAAAGAGATGAAGAGAGTAAGATTGGGTGGCAATGAAGTTAGCAGGGGAGTGAAAGATAAAAATGGTAGATTACTAGTGGAGAAGGGATAAAAAGTGAGCAGATGGAGAGAACACTTTAAGGAATTGTTGAACATAGAGAATGGAAGTAATGAGAGTATAAGTGGCTGGGGAATGGCTGGGAAAAGGAGGAAGGTGAGAAGACGGGAAGAAATTAGTAGGATAGAAGTTGAGGAAGCAATGAAGAAAGTCAAAATGGGGAAAGCCCTAGGAATTGATGGAGTGTGTGGTGAAATGCTGAAGCATGGGCGAGAAATAGTAGTAAAATGGATGTGGAAGATGTGCGGATTGGCCTGGGAGGAAGGTAGAGTCCCGGAGAATTGGAAGCCAGGTACTTGTATAATTATTCTCTTGTACAAAGGAAAAGGGGAAAAAGAAGTGTGTGGTAATCATAGGGGCATTTGTCTTCTTAGTGTAATAGGAAAAGTGTATGTCTATCTATCTATCTATTGCCAGACGCCTCAATCCCGTTTGGGGTGGCCACAAACAAATCGCCTCCACGTCGCCCTGTCTCCCGCCATTTAACTGCCCTGCTCCCAACTCACACCCCCCTCTCTCACATACCTCTCCACCCCATCCCTCCATCTCATCCTCGGCCTCCCCCTCCCTGTTCCCCCTCCACCTCACTCACATACACTTTCTTCGTCAGTCTCTCACCCTTCATCCTCTCCACATGGCCAAACCACCTCAGTGTGTTCCTCATAACGTTTCCTATCACATCCACATCCACACCACAACGCTCCTTTATATCCTCATTCGTCAGCCCGTCTCTCCACGTGACTCCACAGGCTCCTCTTAAATAACTAATTTCCACTGCTCTCACTCTTGACTTGTGTCCTTCCAACAACGTCCAAGCTTCACCTCCATACGTTAGAGTTGGTATCACAATACTGTCATGTAGTAACTTTTTCACTTCCATGCTCACTTCCCTGTTTCTTATCACTGCTTTCAAAGAACCAGCAACCTTTCTTCCCTGCTGTATCCTTTCAAGCACTTCACCCTCCAAACCTCCATCCTTACTCATCACACTACCAAGTACTTAAACGTACTCACATTTTCCAATTCCTCACCATCCAACCTCGCTGTACATTCACTGACTTCACCTCTCTCAAAGACCATCACTTAACTCTTCCCTACATTCACCTTTAGATTCCGTTTCTTACACACTCTCCCAAACTCATCCACCAAGCCTTGCAGCTCCCCTTCGTCTTCACTCAACAACACAGTATCATCTGCAAACAATAGTACAGGGAGTTTCCAAACACTATCCTCTCTCACAAGGACCATTCCAACTTCCACTACCCTACCTTGTACCTCTTTTATTACCCCATCCATGTGCAAATTGAACAACCATGGAGACATGACACATCCCTGTTTCAAACCAACTTTCAAAGAGAAAAATTCACTTAGTTCACCATCCACACGCACTGCAGCCTTAGCACCATCATACATACTCTTCACAGCATTCAACAACTTCCCATCTACTCCATATATTCTTAATACTTTCCACAATCCTTGTCTATCCACCCTGTCATATGCTTTCTCCAAATCCATGAAAGCCGCATACAACTTCTTTCCCTTCTCTAGAAACTTTTCCACTAAAGATCTAAGAATGAATATCTGATCTACACAGCCTCTTCCCTTCCTAAAGCCTCCCTGTTCTTCTCCAACTAATTCCTCTGTTCTTTCTCTAACTCTGTCAATAAGTATCCTACCATACACTTTTCCTATTATACTAAGAAGACAAATGCCCCTATGATTACCACACACTTCTTTTTCCCCCTTTTCCTTTGTACAAGGGAATAATTATACCTGACTTCCAATCCTCCGGGACTCTACCTTCCTCCCAGGCCAATCTGCACATCTTCCACATCCATTCTACTACTATCTCTCCCCCATGCTTCAGCATTTCACCACACACTCCATCAATTCCCGGGGCTTTCCCCAATTTAACTATCTTCATTACTTCCACAACTTCTACCCTACTGATTTCTTCCTGTCTTCTCACCTCCCTCTTTCTCCCAGCCATTCCCCAGCCACTTATACTCGCATTACTTCCATCCTGTATGTTCAACAATTCTTTAAAGTGTTCTCTCCATCTGCTCACTTTTTCTCCCTTCTTCACCAGTAATCTACCATTTTTATCTTTCACTCCCCTGCTAACCTTACTTTCACCCTGTCTTACTCTCTTCACCTCTTTCCAGAACATTTTCTTACAGTCCCTCCATTTTACACTCAAATTCCTTCCAAATTCCTCATCCACTCTCTTCTTACTCTCTCTCTTACTAATCTTTTCACCTCTCTCTTTCTTTCTACATATAACTCTGTCTTCCGCCTCTCAACTTCTTCCACGCTCCTATTTCTCATCCATTCATTGTATGCTTTTTTCTTTTGTGCCACAGCCTGTCTCACCTCTTCATTCCACCATGCTGTTCCTTGTACCCCCCTCCGTCTTCTCTTCCTCCCACACACCACATCACATGCTGCACATATTTCTTCTGTAAATATCCAGCACACACCTTCCATGTCCCCCATCTACTCCAGTTCATATTTACCCAATCGTTCCTCCACTTCTCTCTTATACTCTGCCTTTTTCTCATCCTCTTGTAACCTTTCCACTCTCCTTGCAACTACTCCTTCCTCTCGTCTTTCCCTTCTTCTATTCCTCCATCTTACTTGGATCCTAATTCTGGCCACCACCAAGTTGTGGTCAGAAAGTCCACTCCCCCAACCACTATAAGCTCTTGCATCCATTACACATCTTCGCATCCTTTCATCCACTCACACATAATCAATCATTGCCTTCCTTTCATTCAGTTCACCACCCACCCTTCTCATCACTCGCCATGTATACCTGTGGATCATTTTATGCCTGAAGAGGGTATTGGCTATCAACAACCCCCTTCCGACACAAATGTCCACTAACGCACTGCCATTCTCATCTATCTCAGCAGGCACACCCCACTCACCAACTATTCCATCCACCTTCACATTCCCTACTTTACCATTCATATCACCGATCAAAAACACTCTCATTCCTTCCAAACTTTTCCATGCACACTTCCAAACATGTCCAGAACTCTTCTCTCACTCTGCTAGCACGATCTCGCGTTGGCGCATACACACACACAATCGCCCACATTTGTATTCCAACTTTCAACTTTACCCACACAATCCTTGACCCCAACTGATCCATACTGTCTTATGCTCTTCTTCCATCTTTTACTCACAGCTATACATACCCCTTCATTTGCCCTCTCATTCTCACCTACTGCACATATACCCCATCCATACTCCCGTTCCCTCACACTTTCTCCTCTTCATTTTGTTTCAGTTATTCCACATATATCCACTTTCGCACCCTCAAGCACCTGGACAATCTCTCTCTCTTTCACCTCATCATTCGCTCCTCTTACATTCCATGTAGCCATTACCAAATCCTTTGTCCGGTCCTGGGTTGTCATCGTTAGGGTGTATGGTAGGATACTAATTGACAGAGTTTGGGAAATAACTGAGAAATTAGTTGGATAAGAACAGGGAGGCTTTACGATGGGAAAAGGTTGTGTAGCTCAGATATTCATTCTTAGATCTTTAGTGGAGAAGTTTCTAGAGAAGGGAAAGAAGTTGTATGCGGCCTTCATGGATTTGAAGAAAGTATATGACAGGGTGGATAGGCAAGTATTGTGGAATGTATTAAGAATATATGGAGTATATGGGAAGTTGTTGAAAGCTGTGAAGGGTATGCATGATGGTGCTAAGGCTGCAGTGCGTGTGGATGGTGAACTGAGTGAATTTTTCTCTTTGAAGGTTGAGTTGAAACAGGGATGTGTCCATGTCTCCACAGTTGTTCAATCTGTACATGGATGGGGTAATAAAAGAAATACAAGGTAGGGCAGTGGATGTTGGAGTGGCCCTAGTGAGAGAGGGTAGTGTTTGGAAATTCCCTGTACTGTTGTTTGTAGATGATACTGTGTTGTTAAGTGAAGATGAAGGGGAGCTGCAAGGCTTGGTGGATGAGTTTGGGAGAATGTGTAAGAAACGGAATCTAAAGGTGAATGTAGGGAAGAGGAAAGTGATGGTCCTTGAGAGAGGTGAAGTCAGTGAATGTACAGTGAGGTTGGATGGTGAGGAAATGGAAAATCTGAGTACGTTTAAGTACTTGGGGAGTGTGATGAGTAAGGATGGAAGTTTGGAGGGAGAAGTGCTTGACAGGGTACAGCAAGGAAGAAAGGTTGCTGGTTCCTTGAAAGCAGTGATAAGAAACAGGGAAGTGAGCATGGAAGTGAAAAGTTACTACATGACAGTATTGTGATACCAACTCTAACGTATGGAGGTGAAGCTTGGACGTTGTTGGAAGGACACAAGTCAAGAGTGAGAGCAGTGGAAATGAGTTATTTAAGAGAAGCCTGTGGAGTCGCATGGAGAGACAGGCTGACAAATGAGGATATAAAAGAGCGTTGTGGTGTGAATGTGGATGTGATAGGAAGTGTTACGAGGAACACACTGAGGTGGTTTGGCCATGTGGAGAGGATGGAGGGTGAGAGACTGACGAGGAGAGTGTATGTGAGTGAGGTGGAGGGGGGGAGAGGGAAAGGGAGGCCGAGGATGAGATGGAGGGATGGAGTGGTGAGATATATGAGAGAGGTGTGCATGTTGGGAGCAGGGCAGTGAAATGGCGGGGGACAGGGCGACGTGGAGGTGATCTGTTTGTGGCCACTCCGTACGGGATTAAGGTGTCTGGCAATAGATAGATAGATAGAAGTTTGGGAGATGCTGGTCAGGCATCTAGTAATTAATCTTCAGCTTTTATCATTACTGATAGGTGAATTAGCTTGTCAGGGAATAAATCTGTCATCCAATCTTTTACTGCCTCACCAGGAGCATAGGGGATATGAGTTTGGCTACTCATTCTATACATTTAAAGAATGAGTGACCAGTCACTTATCTCTGAGCTGCATTATGTGAACAATAAATCTTAAAGATTCCTTGGATGCAAATCCCAGTGAGCCATATCTAGTTGCAATGTATTAACCCACTAGACCACCAGGCATTGATTTGGTTATATGGCTACCAATGAACATAGCAAATGTTCTCCTGTATCACAGAAACCCCTTTTGCCTGTCACTTAGTGTAGTTCCCTGAAAGTGGCAACACATCAAGTGAGTGAACTGTGGGCACCCCTTCCTACCATATAAATGTGATAGGAAGCATTAGGAGAAACACACTGAGGTGGTTTGGCCATGTACAGAGGATGGAGAGTGAAAGACTGATGAGAAGAGTGTGAGTGAGGTGGAGGGGAAGAGAGGGAGGGGGAGGCCAAGGATGAGATGGAGGAATGGAGTGGAGAGGTATATGAGGGAGGAGGGTGTGAGCTTGGAGCAGGGCAGTGAAATGGCGGGGTACAGGGTGCTGTGGAGGCGATTTGTTTGTGGCCATCCCATATGGGATGAAAGCATCTAGCAAGAGATTGAGATAGATAGACTTAATTAATCATGAAATTAATCTTTAAACTTTAGGTATTGGTAATTTTATCCAATAATACATTTTAACTACAATAAACTCTCAATTATCCATCATAATTCAGCCAATACCCACGTCGCATATTGCAGAATGCTGGATATTGCATAATACCCCCTCTCAGCTATCCATTCGGCATTGAGCTGGATAATGTGTTACTATATGTCTCAACCCTCTACCATAAAAACACTCCTACAATATTGCCCTTGAGTAAAAGATTAAAATCAAGCTTAAAGTGCAATACAGTATTGATATAGTACATGCAATACAGTAATACAGTGCACAATAAAATCATAATCACACTTTACTCACCTAGCGTTGGCATCGATGGAGGGTAGATATGCAAATATACCGGTTCGTCCTCACTAAACAATAGTCAGAGCACTGAGGGGCCGCAAGGTTAATTACAGCACTACAGCAATGAGTAGGGCATGGGAGGCCACAGACTAAGTCACAACACTAGGGTTTAGCCACCCGTGGGTCACAACTGCGGAATGCACAGATACGTCCTCACTGTATAGCGTCCACAGGAAAGTCAGAGTGAATGGTGGTGGACTTGGCGCACCTGGTGGGCTGCTCCTGCAATGCATTGTGATTCGCTGGCATGTTGCAGGGTTTGCCCGTGGGCCGATTGGATCCCGTATCTAAGCCAAAGGGGTGATTGCTTGCTGTTTGTGCACCAAATATTGCATAATTTCATCAGATATTGCTTTAATAGAGCTGAGCAAAAAGCGCCGTATATTTTATTGGGCCACATATTGCAACAATGGATTATTGAGAGTTTACTTTTCCTTAAAAATGCAACATATCACTAATATCATGTACTGTCCCTTGAAACTGTTCATATAAGTATAGCAGCATTTCAGTTAACACAGAATTGCCAAAGAAACTATATACAGTGTGGCAATATTAAGGCTGGCATTTCAAATTTTCACAGGGAACTCAAATATCTAATCAAGTAAATCAGCTGGCAAGTAAAAAATCTATTACTTATTTAATCATATGTTAAGCATGAAAGCAAACACTACTGGTTATTGACCAATCACATATGATGGTATTTGCATAATGAGGTATTCAGTAAACTAGTAAGGCAAAAGTCCAGTGTATTGCTGAATTAATTTTATCAACATGCATTTAATATGGATTCTGAATGCATGTATAATTTCTTGAAGTTTCATTAAATTTCAGAAACATTCCTTGATACAGTTCCTCATAAAATATATTCTTTTTTCTCACAGACCCCATCATTCTCCTTTGCCAGCCCCTTGGGAAGCTTACTAGGACTGGGTGACAGTGGAGGGATCCTTGGAGAAGATCCTGGGGCCTTTGGACAACTAAGAGATCTCGGGTCCTCCATATCTTATCTCCCCAGCCTTGGTATTCCTGTGGGAGACCAGACACCAATCCTGCCATTCTCCTCAATTTCTCTTACACCTGGTCTTCTGTCTCCTATCCCTTCAAGATTTGGTCTAGAGGATCTCCAATTGGGTTCTTTTGGAGCTCAGGGAGCTTTTATACCACCAAAACTACCAAAGGTATCAACAGGACTAAGCAAAGGACATGAATCCTTTGTAAATGGTATCAAAACTGACACACCCAATAGGTTCTTAGGTCAACTGCCATCCAGTGTGCACCACTCCACCTTCAGGCCACCCATTCTAAATCCTTCTATCTCAGAGACTCAACAGCAACACCTGAAGAACCTGGCAAAGGAGGTGGCAAAGGACCTAAAGATCGCCGATGGGGAACTGACTACAGAGCAGAGAAGGACCAAGACAGTTTATGAGTCCATATCTGGGATTCTACCGGCAACAAGTGATGAACAAAATGAAGCACTTACACCAGCATCATCTGCAGTATCTGCCCAAGGAGTCCAAGAACAAAGCTTGGCATCTCACACACAAACATCAAACCCTTTCAGAGTGAAGGTGCCAGACATAACTTTAGCTGTACCATTTTCTCAAAGTTCATCTTTACCACATTCCATTCCTTCTCAGTCTTCCCCTTCCCAAGATTTTCATTCACAGTCCTCCTCATCCCCAGCCAATCCCTCACAATCACATATCCAACCTTTTCTTGAACAGGCTTATTCATCCCAGACTTTTCCTTCCATAACTTCACCGTTCCAGCCCTTTCCTACACAATCCCCTACCCTCCAACACTTCAACTCCCCTCCCTCTAAACCCTTCCCTCCTCAAGTACTTTTCTCACACACTACTAGCACTCCTTTAAAATTATCAGCATCTACCACAACTATCCTTGAAACCAATGTAACTAAATCTCAACAATATGAGAAGGAAAGAAAAATACTGCAGCCAAATATTTCAGATACCAGACCACTCACACAACCTCAAATTATATCTCAACCATTTGCCACTCAGGTCTCAAAAAATTTTACAACTACATCCCCCAAACCACAAAGGCAAAATGCAGAAAGATTAATGCCTCTCATTGGTCTTAACATCAAGCCATTTAAATCACAACAACCATTTGCTGGAAGATTAAAGGGTGTCAAAAGGCTGAAGTTAGCTATAAGACCAGTGCTACCCCAACGACCAAAGATCAGGGGTTCACAAATACATGGTCACCAAGGTAGAGGTATGCACCGACCTCCTGTAGGTATCCCAGACCCTAAGAGAAGGCCAGATCAAAACTCAGGATCACAACCTTCCTTACAGGACCTAAATAAACCTCTCCACAAGTTACCCAATGAAAAGGAGACTGACCTAATCAAAGACCACTTCCAGGCTGCTTCAAACCAACCTGTATCATCTAAGACCAGTACTACACAGCTCAGACCCAACCGACCATTCTCTCCACACTTCACACTAACACTTAAGCCTCTAAGAACAAACAGTCAACCACTTACTAAAATAAATACTAGGGATCAAGCAAGCCAACCTGTTTCAAAAAATGGAACACTCAGAAATCTATTACACAAAAGAACCAACAGGGCAAACAAAACTTTCAGTGAATATGTTGCAGTTTCGGCTAAAGTTGCATCAGACCACAATACCAACCGCTCGTTTTCAAGACCAGTCAAACTCTTTCCATCACCTCTGATGCAGACCCTTAATGAAAGCCTCCCTCTTCTGAACATAAGAAGCAATGAATCTTCAGTACAGCAGAGAAGAAACAAAGAGGAATATTCTGGTGTGATAAATGAAACTGAAGAGTCGCCCTTAAATACAAATACTTACATTCCATCTGGTCATCCTTCTCTCTCTCGCCTTTTTAACTCCACACATTCCCTTTCTCATGTCCACACTTCTTCACTTACTTTTAATCTCTCATCGATTAACCTATCCTCTCTTCCTCATATCCAAAATTTTTCGTTTTCTTCCCCTAATATCAAGCCGTCTCCTGTTGATTCTCCTGCACTCTCTCTTCCATCATCAAATGTCCTTAATTTGTCTAACAATAATCCTACTCACAATATTTCTCAGCCCTTTCTGTCTCTTCCAGCTCTCAATGTCTCCTCTTCTCTTCATTCCTCCCCTGTTCTCAATTTTTCATCTGTTAACTCTAGCCAAAACTTAAATTCTACTTTCTACAGTCTTCTTTCTCCTTATGCTAATTCTCCATTTTACATCCCTTCCTCAGGCAACAGATCATTTTCCCTTCTTCCTCCTCTCATAAACTCTTCACCTTCTCTCCCTCTACTCAATCACAATTCCACATCGCTCCATCATCATTTTCCTGTTAGCAGAACTTCACATCCTCTTGATTCCATCTCCCCAAAATTAAATTCATCTTTAGCATATCCAAATTTTCCTTCACTGGTTTTCAACTCTACTTTTCACTTTCCTTCCCCTAATGCTTCATTCTCCATTCTCCCTCCTCTTTCTAATTTTATTTCCACCTCTTCCACACCAATCAGTAATTCCTCTTCCATTTCTAACTTATCTACCTCCTCTTTTAACCACTTCTCATCATCCTATCTACCTCTCAGTTCTTCCTTTTCTTCACCTTCCCCTGATGTTTCAGCCTCCAATCCCTCATCTATTATTTCACTGATCTCAAAAAATTCTTCCTCCTCTTCAACACAAGCCACTACTCCCTCTTTCAGAGCCACCACATCTACATTTTCTTCTAACCACCTCCCATCATCAGCTCTGGCTCACAACTTTTCATTTTCTCTTCCTCATCCTACCAGTATTGTTTCATCTTCCATCCTCTCTTCCTTTTCTTCACCAGTCTCACTGAATTCTTCCTCTTCTTCCACACGAGTCAGTATTTCCTCTTCCACTGTTACCTCATCCACCACTTCTTCCATAAACTCATCACCCTCTCTTAACACTAAACACCTTACTGATACAAAACTTACTTCACTAAAAAATCTATCAAACAACCAAAGAATTTCACCACAACCAAAAACACAACCAAATCAACCACAAATTTGGCAACAATCCAACACATCACAGAGGCAACCACACAAACATGCATCACAATCAACCACATCATCAAAACAAAAACCTCCTCAAGGTAGCACCTCATCACAAACACACATCTCACAGCAACCAATTACACCACTAGGGCAGCAACACAACCATGCCTCACATCCAGACACACTATTAAATCAACATCCACCTACTAACAGCACCTTACCACAACCACATGTTCAACCAAATAAGCAATTACACAACCATACCATCTCAATACAACTACACAGCCAACCAAATCAATCACCATTCAACCACAACGCTGCACCAAACACACACACAAAACAAAATGAACAATACAACAAAACTTCACAACCAGACACACTATCATGGCAGGTGAGTACAGGTATCAACAATTCCTCACTACAACTGCATACAAAACCAAATCAACAAGCACAAAATCATACAGTCTCATCAACACCACACAACCATACCTCACAACCTGATAAACCACGAAAGCAAATGAATAACCATAACACCTCACCACGGTCACACACATCACCCGATCAGCTATCATACACTCCCGTAACCTCATTACAACCACAAAATCCCATCACAGCACCAGGCACACAATCAAATCACCACCCTAGCCACAATATCTTGCCAACACCACAAGCACAACCAACACAGAAACCACAAAATCACCTCATCTCATCAAAGCCACACAAAAACATCACACAACTAGACACACCACAGTACAATACCTCACAACAATCACACATATCACCAAAGCAACCACTTACCCAGAAACCCCAGCCACAATCACAAATACAGTCAAAGCAACAATCAGTTAATCAAAACTCTTCACAACAATCCCACATTCCACTAGGTAAATCAAACCATCACAACCTCACATCACGACACAATATACGACTTTATCAAACCTCAAATATCAACAATTCTTCACCACTACCAAAAATTTCCTCTGAAACTTTGTCTCTCAAAGCAAACAGTAACAAACAACTAATACAAACTCTCTCATTACCACAGGAACAAACCTACCAGCACATTCAAACACCCCAAAAAATGGCCAAAACACAAGCACCTCCGACCATTTCCTCAAACAATCTGCCATCTAAACAAGCCAAAACTGACAACTACCCCAGAAGTACATCTGAACCACAGCTAACAACCACTACTGTCCCTCAACATTCGCCTTCACAGACAAGCCACATCTTACAGCAGCTACGGTCAAGAACTCTCACCATTCTTTCTAACAAGCTGCCATCCAAACAAACCACTACTGATGACTCTCTGAGAACATCTAACCTACAAACATCAAAGACACAACCAACAACCCCTGTCCAACCACCAAAACTTACGGAGATGACAAGTCACAACTTACAGAAATCCTCCCTTCAGTCACAAACAAATACACAACCTCATTCACAAGTAACAATAGCACCTAACCAACCAGATGAGACCCTACCCTCCCAAAAACTAGCACTGCAATCATGGAAAATCATACTTGATTCACAACCAAATATGGAATCTTATTCACAATCAACAAATACACACCGTAAACAACCAGATGAGACCCTACCCTCCCAAACACTACTACAGCATTCACAGGAAATCACACCTTGGTCACAAATAAATTCACAACTAACAAATGCAACAATCAAACTACGCAAGCCCTCTCTTGAGGTACCTCAACACTTACAGCATATATCGCCTCACTCACAGACATACACACGACCTCACCCACAACTCACAAAAATATCTCATGGACAACTAGATAAGAATTCATCCTCTCACAAACTAACTGAACACTCACTTCAGTCTCAAACAAACCCACAACCTCAGCCACAACTCACAAAATCTGTCAATGAACAACTAAATGAGACCTCATTATCTCACAAACTATCATGGCAGCTAACTAATGGCACTCAGTTACAAGAAGAAGTCACATCACCACCATCACAAGGAACTCAGATGCCTAAAATAAAAACAAACAATTCACCTGTCTCTCACCTACTAACTCAAATAACTAAACGCCAGAAAGTACCACACCTTCACATAACCACATCACAATCACCACATATACTCAAATTACAACCACTGCAAATAACCATACCTGAACCACCAGAAACAACCACACCACAACCAAAGCAATTACTGATACAACGATCACCACAAACAAAGCAATTACTGATACAACGATCACCACAAACAAATCCACTCCTAATGCCAAATATAACCACACCTCAACCAGCCATACCTCAGCCACTCCAAAAATATCAACTACAACAAACAACCACTCTATGGCCACCACAAACCACAACCCTACCACCAAAAATAAAATCATCTCAAACAACCACAATACAAGCACAACATATGACCACATTCCAACCAACCATACCCTATCCACCACAAATAACCATACCACAGCCATCCCCAACAACTGCATCAAAACCTACAGTGCAAACAACACAAACAACCACAACTCCCCCACAACAATCATCATGCCCAACACAAGCCCCTTCCTTCCCAAAACAACCATCCCAAGAAACTATCCACCAAACCAACCTGCACACACCCACATCACTGCCACAATCAACCAGAATTCCTCTCTTTTCCAGAATGCCATCCCAGCAGAGTAGTCAACAAAAAAAACAGCACTCAACCACACTGCAGCTAACAAGAACACAATCACCACAGATACAAACATCAATAACACGCAAACCATCACTTGTTGAGACCTCGCAAACATCAGCATCAAGAACATCCCAACCATTTATACCACAGGCATTAAAGTTGCCAGTATCAGACACATCCCAACCTTCAATAACACAGACCTCTCCAACACCATCATCAGCCATATCACAAGCATCATTAGCAAAGACCTCTCAAACACTAACACTACTTAAATCCCAAACATCAATAACACAAGGATTTCAAAAACCAACATCAATCATACCCCATCCACCCACAGGACAAGCATTAAACACATCTACATCAAATATTTCCCAACCAGTGATTTCTCAATCATCAATGTCTAAAATATCACAACCATCAGTAACACTAAAATCTCCACCAAAATCAATCACATCCCACCCATTTACAAGTCAGGCAACTCTGAAACCAATATCACCCACACACCAACCATCAATAAAAGAGGAATTTCAGACACAAACATCTATCATACCTCAAGCATTATCAGCTCATATCTCCTCTACATCAACATCAATCAAATCCCAACCATCCACAAAGCAGGCCACTCTAAAACCACGAACTACCTCTACTTCATCTCATTCTCAACCATACAGGAAGAATATAAAGCAGAACCCACCACACTCTCAAGGAATCCTGTCTACTGAACCAGAAGAACGAAGGAAATTAGGTGGTTTCATTTTTACAGCTCCCATATCACCCTGTCAAACTGCTATGCACAATGCACTGCCACAACCATCATTAACAACAAATATTACACAATCAACACAGACAACCAATCACTCGTACAGTCACCAGTTACCATCTAGTCACACACCAAACCAAAATATTCAAACACAATCACCCAATTACACAATTCAGCCACACAATATACAATCACAATCACTTGCCCATAATATACCATCACAATCACCCAACAATAATACACAATCACAGTCTCCTAGCCACAACACTCAAACACAGTCAATTAACCATAAAAATCAGCCACACTCAGATATACCCAAACAATCTGCACCACCAACAAACCATTCCCTTTTCATTAACAAACTGCCACTTCAACCATCAATTAACCAAACTGTATCACAAACAACCAAAACTCAACCTCTAACAACACTAACACTAAAGACTACCAACTCCTCTCTCCCTTATGCACACAAAGATCCTAGCCTCCCAACAAAGACCAGGGTTAAAGTACGGCAGAGGCTGGTTGGAGGATTTGCCTGGGTAACCGTAGCACCAGATTCTTTACCAGAAGGTGGAGGGTGGGAAGGACAAAGGAGTGACAGGAAGGATGACAAGGGAGTGAGGAATACAAGAGGTGATATAAGAGAGGTGGGAAGGAAGGAAGGAAGACGGAGGAGAGAGAGGGATGAGAAGGAGGGAGACAGGACAGCAGTGAGAGAAGGAGGAAAGGCTAGTGTGAGAGTGGGAGGAAGGAGGCAAGTAAGTGAAGGAGAAACAGATGTAAAACAGGGAGGGAGTGAAGTGACAGTAGAAGAGAGTAAAGCAAGAGATGCAGGAAAAGGGAGTGCCAGGAGTGAAATTTTAAAGGAGGAAAGAAGAAAGGCGAGGGAGGGAAGACTGAGTGAGGCAAGGAATAGTGGATTTACTGTGATGAGGAAAGGACATGGCAGTGAAATAAGAAAGGGGAGAGGAAGGGAAAATATGAAGGAAAACAGAAGAGATATGAGAAGAGACAGAAAAGGCAGTGACATAGATGAAACACAAAGAAACAATGGAGGGAGAAGAAGGGAAAATACTGAGGATGCGGCAAGGAAAATGAGAAAAGAGAGGAAAGATGTCCTAGATGAAATAATCAAGAACAGAGATAAATCATGGAATGAAGGAGAACCTGGAAGAAATGAAGAAAACAGACAAAGGAATGGAGGAGGAGGCCAACAACGAAGTGGAAGATGGGGTAAAAGAGATTCTGAAATAGTAGAGAGTGAGAGAATTAATATAAGACTGAGTATAAGAGAAGACAGAAAAGAACAGGAGGAAGGAGAACGATTAGGGAAGGCAGGAAACACTGAAGGGATGGAAGGGAGAGAGTCAGAAAGAAACGGTGGGAGGGAAAGAAACTATGAATGGGGAATGAAAATGAGAGGAGGGAAAAGATACAGAATAAGAGGCAATGAAGAACAAGGAACAGAGAGAGAAGGAGTATTACAAAGTACTGCTAAGGTATATGGAGACAGATTACAGAATGAAAGGGGTGGAAGAAGGAATGGAGGAGGAATCATAAGAGGTGAAAGCCAAGCGTTTGGAAATGAGTCCATGAACGGAGGACGATGGGAAAGATGGAACGGAGGGGAAAGTACAAGAACCTAGAGGAAAAGACAGCAGAAAACAGGTGCAATGGAACAAACAAGAAAAGAAATTGAAAGGAAAGGAGAAATAAGAAACTGGAGAAGAGAAACTTGGGGAAGAAGAACCAAAGGATAAAGAACAAGTAATGAAGTCAAATCACATAAAGAGTGAAAGACCAATAGACAAAGAATGGGAAAGAAAAGGAACCACAAGGAGTGGGACACAGAGAAAAAGATGCACAATATATAAAGATACCTGGGTAAATTCACAGACCCCACACTTTTCTCCTATTCACCATTCTACATTATCCAATACTCCATCTTTAATAAAAAATGCTTCAATTATTCTTTCTTTCATTCTCTCCCACTTTCCAATGCATCCACTCTTCCACCTCCTGATCTCTCTCCTCCTCCTCCTCCTCCTATTCCTGTTCCCCATGATGATTTACAGATTTCTCCCAGCTCCGATACTAGATGCAAGTAAAAAGTTTTGAAACTTTGGAACACATCCCTGATGTATAATAACTTAAAGTACTGCCTTGTGGTTTGTAAGCATCATTAATCCCCTTCAACACACTGATTCTTAAAGTTTATATTTTTCTATATACAGATGATTTTACACAACCTAGGAAAGATTTTTCACACTAAGCAGGTTCATGAACAGTGTATCTAATGCTTCCAGTTCAGAAAGTCAAATATGAGGTGGGTAAAATAATCTGGAGACAATAAAATTAATCATATCCATGTACTAAAGCAGTTAATACTGTATATAGAGTAGAAAAGGTCCCTCCCAAGCTAAGTGAAATCTATCTATCTTTCTATCTATTATCAACAAAATAATATCCTTCCTCTTAAGTCCTGCATTACAGTGGCAATACTTGTATTCAATCTTACTTTAACTACTGCCAGATAGTATTAACTGAATTTTAAAAGACCTTTGGGAATGAAGTAAACAAAACAACCTTTATCCATTACTTAAGTGATGATTTGCATTCTGTTTTTGCCACTGTTTTTACTGGACTTAATCCCTTCAATCCAAGGCTCTTTCTTAAACAAACAGAAACTGTTTATGGAGATGTAGAATAATAGTCAAAAGAATAATAGACAAAGGAATAAAAGGGTAAATGGAGGTCATTAATAACTCCAGCATTACGTAGGGTCTTTTTTGAGACACCCACAAGGCTTAACTTACAGTCTGAGCCACCTATATATTCAGAACCAAACTTCCACTATGTAGTAGAAATGTAATATTACAGGACCAATAAAATGGTGGGATTGTCATCAGCAAATATTTCATTTCCGTATATGATAGGTATAACAATTCACGCTATGTTATAATTACATTTTTTAGTTGTTTTTTAATATTATGGCATGAGACATTACTGTGATATCACAGTTACACACAACAGTTTACATATTTAACAATGGGAAATAGACTTTTTAATCAGCGCAGGACTGTGTTAAACTGGAGTCCGCAGTGCCCTCTATTGGATACTAGCTTTGAAAGCACCTCATTACCCACTAAACCACCAGGTGCCATAATGTGGTTATATGGTTACCACCCGGCATAGTAAATGGTTTCCTGGTGTACAGGACACCATCTGACTTGTCACTCCGTGTAGAGTCACCCATAGACAGATAGAAGAGGAAAGAAAGAAGGAAAGACAGACATAAGAGGAAGAAAGGAAAAAAGGAAGGAAGGAAACAGTAGCCACTTGAAAGCAGCACTACATCGAGTGAGTTGATTATAATAAAAATAGGACTGAAATGGTTAAAAGCTTCTTGTACTAAAAGTTTTGGAGCTCCTTTACTGAAGTTGGCCATGGTACACCTTAAGTTTTTCAATGGGCTGGGAACTTAACTGTGGGCCAAAAAGCTTACTATAAGTTGCTGGACACTGTTGGGAATAGCCAAAATAAAATACAGATGACTGCAGACCCAAGAGGTCAGATGATTTTCTCAAAACTTTGGACTGGACTCTTATATTAAATTCATCTACACTAGCCTCTGTCAGCAATTACTGAAACACAAATGTATTCTAAAGCTGTATATAAAAGTGTGGTAATCGTTACAGTACTGTAATTTTTCCTACTCATGTTAAAAAAATAAATAAATCAAAAGGCAGTTATAAATATATATATATATTTTTTTAAAGCAAGGAAGAAGGAACCAAAAGCTAGGAGCTCGTTAACCGCTCCTCCAAGAAAAAACAAAAAAAACAGAGCCAAATTCAAGATCCGATCATTTGCCTGAACACACTGGATTTGAAAGACTCGATATCATAGGAAGCAGGAAATACAGACTGAAGGAGACAGTTCCAGAGTTGATCTGTTGCATAAATGAAGGACTGGGAGTAACAGTTAACTCTTGCATTACATAGCTGGACAGAAAAAGGATGAAAGTTCGTTGCTAGATGGGTGCTATGTGTCCGTCATAATGGTGGAGGGATGCAAGAAGATAGTTCAGAGGAGCAGTGACCATTGATGTAACAATAGAAAAGAGATGAAGATGCAACAGTTCAGTGAAGAGACAGAGGTTGAAGGGAACCAGTAAGAAGAGGAGAATTAATGAGATGAAAAGCGTTTTTGACTCCACCTTGTTGAGAACAGCTGTGTGTGGGAAGCCTTGAGAGTTGTACTCTACACAGGGGTGAATAAAACCTGTGTATAAAGTCAACAGCTGTGCAGGGGTAAAGAAGGTACTGAGTTGGCCTAGCACACCTAATCTCTTGGAAGCAAATTTTACAAGAGATGTAATATGATCTTTCCAAGATAAATCCTGAGAGAGTGAGATCTTAAGTATGTTTAAAGATGATGCAAGATTGAGCTGGATACTATTAAACATTAGAGGGTATTCCTGTGGAAGATTTTGACAGGTTGATAGGTTTAAGAACTGAGTTTTTGATGTATTAAAAACAAGATTACTTTTACTCCTGTCAGAGATATAAGCCAAGTCAGACATTAGGTGTGATATAGCCTCACCCCTCATTTGTTGAAGTAACTGCTTAGATGGACGCTGCAGGAAGCAAATGGAAAGGTGAAGGGTGGAATCATCAGCATATGTGTGAATAGGGTTAGATGTACAGCTTAGAAGGTCGTTGATGAATAAAAGGAAAAGAATTGGTGATAGGACAGAGCCCTAAGGAACAGCCCTGTTGATAGATCTAGGAGAGGAATGGTGGCTGTCCACAACAGCAGCTACAGAATGACCAGAAAGGAAGCTAGAGATGAAGGCACTGACAGAACGATATAAACCGTAAGAAGGCAGTTTGGAAATTAAAGATTTATGCCAGACTCGATCGAAAGCCTTTGAGATGTCAAATGCAATGGCAAAGTTTTCGCCAAAGTCCCGAAAGGAGGATGACCAAGTTTGAAAGGTAGGTGAGAAGATCGGCAGTGGAGCATCCCTGAAAGAACCCATACTGACGATCAGAGAGAAGGTTGTGATAGAAGAGATGCTTTAAAATTTTTTTGTTAAGAACAGACTCGAGAACTTTTGAGATACAGGATGTTAAAGCAATTGGGCAACAGTTAGAGGGTTGGGAATGGTCACCCTTCTTTGGGACAGGCTGAATGAGAGCAAACTTTCGGCAAGAAGGAAAGGTACAAGCTGATAGACAAAGGCCAAAGAATTTACCTAGGCAGGGTGTAGGCACAGAAACACAGTTCTCGAGAATAACAGGAGGGACCCCATCTGGCCCAAATGCCTTATTAGTACTGAGGCCAGTGATGGCAGAAAATACATCAGCTGAAGAAATTTTAATGTCAGCCATGAGGATGTCAGAGGGGAAGTGATGGAGGAACAGCATCGGAATTGTATAAGGTGTACAGTAATTGGAAGAAAAAGTCTGAGCAAAGACATCTGTTTTATCGATAGAAGAAAGAGCTACAGAACAATTAGAGCGGAAAAGAGGAGGGAAGGATGATGAGATAAAGTTGTTAGAATGATTTCTGGCAAGGTGCCAGAAGGTGCGTCAAGAATTCGAGCTGGAGAGTTCAGAGCATTTAGTACCGATGAAATTATATTTAGCAGAACAAAGAACAGTCTTAGCACAAATCTGGACAGAAACATAATATAGGTGAGATTCAGGAGTGGGTTGGCTCCAGTACCTTTCGTAGACCTTCTCCTTGTTGACAGCATTAGAACAAGCATGATTAAAACAAGGTTTCTTTGCATTAGTCAAAGGATATGAGAAAGGAATGTGTGCTTCCATTCCCAAGAGAATAACTTCCATAATGAGCATGGCACACTCAGATGGCTCTCGGCCATGGAAACAATAATAATTCCAGGGAAATCAAAGAAGTACTGCCTGAGGGCCTCCCAATCAGCAGCTCCAAAGTGCCACAAATGACTTCTCTTTGGGGGGCCCACAGGCCATACTGGAGGTTAAAGTGATAAGGTTGTGGTCGGAGGAGCCCAACGGAGAGAAAAGAACATTGTAAGCAGAAGGATCAGTTGTTAGGAAGAGGTCAAGTATGTTGGAACTCTCTCCAGTGTAATCAGGGAAACAGGCAGGGTGCTGTAGAAGCTGCTCTAGGTCATTAACCCCTAAAGTACTAATAGGATCAATTGATCCTTTTCCAGAACTTCGCTTGATGCCTAATAGGATCAATAGAGGAGCCTTTGTAAAAAACTGCAGACACTAGGCTTTAGCCCGATTGTGACGTATATCGATGCAAACCATTGAGAACTAAGTCCTGAGTAGGGAGGGGGGAGGGTCTGGGCCCCTACCCATGGTACAGGGAATTGATTCCCCCACTGCCCTCTCGCCACCTACCTCTACCCCAAATCTTTTGTTCCCTCTCCCCCTCCCTCACTTGTGACTGGACTCACAGCTCCTCCTACCAACTCTATAAAGCTGATTTTTCTATGCCACACTCTCCCCACCATCCTCCCTCATTCTCTTCCCTCCACTCCTTCGTACTCCCTCCACCTCCAGCTACTTTCTTGCTCTGGCTACGCGGTACACATTTGATGTATGAGAATGATATATACATTTTCTGGTACGTAAAATAAAGATCTATGATACCAAAATTAACGTTGGTGCAATTTTTTTTTTTCTCCCTATATGCAAGGGTTGCCAGTGTCAGTTTTTGACGATCTTTGACAGGCTATAGCTCTGTAACCAGTTGCTCAGGAATGCTCTGGTTTGCAGCATAAGGTGTGTAAATTCAAGCTCTAAACCTTGGGCATAACATTTTTTACTTCTGTAGGAGTAGGAAAATCAGCTCATATACATATTTTCACTGCAGTATGGTCGATTGAAATGCGTTCCTAGGGGTTAAGGATAGAAAAGACGTACGGTTGTTCAGCAGGTGGATCAAGGAGAGGAGAGCCAAAGTTGATGGTGAACACTGAAATCTCCTAGAATGGAGATTTCAGAGAAAGTAGAAACAGACAGGATGTGTTCCACCTAACTACCCTAGCCTAACCTAATCTAAACTTAACCCAGATTATCCCAGCCTAAACTAACTGTAGCCTAAATTAACTTAACCTTAAATAACCCCTCCTAATTTAAACTCATTTAATGATTCAGTAGGGATTTCAAAATTTCCTGTAATGTATATGTGTGTGTGTGTGTCTGTGTGTGTGTGTGTATATATATATATATATATATATATATATATATATATATATATATATATATATATATATACACATATATATATATATATATATATATATATATATATATATATATATATATATATATATACACATACATGATTGATAAATCTTATATACACCACTCACTCATTCTATCCAGCATCACATTAGAAAAGTGGTGCCAAACCATATGACGACAAAAATAATATAGGGTAACTCAGGAAATGTGCGAGAAACTTCAGAAGGTCATTCATGGGCTAATTCGTTTCGTCGTTTCGTTTCATTTTTAAAGGCTCCAACATGCTTGCATGTGTCGGCCTTGGTCACCTAATGGCGGCTCTCCACGCTGCACGATCCATTGCAGCTTCCCTGTTCAGTCCCTTAACCCTAAGGTCACACTTAATGACCTCGTCCCATGTCTTTCTCGGTCTACCCCTCATAACCCCACCCCCAATATTAACACTTCTCACCTTCCTCACCCAATTATCATCCACCATCCTCTCCACATGTCCAAACCACCTCAATCTACCTCTCCTCATCACAACACCAATACACTCCAGTCCCATCCTACCTCTCAACTCTTCCATTGTAAACCCAGCCCCTCCAGGCCTTGGACGCAGGGACGCACTGCACATCCACCTAATCATTGTCATTTCTGTACGTCTGAGCCGGCGAATGTCTTCCTCCTTCACTGCCCAGGTCTCACTGCCATACAGCATTACACTCCTAACACATGCTGCATACAAAGACCCCTTAGCACGTAGGGAGAGCCCTCTCAATGTCAGGAGAGGCAAGAGCTCCCCGAACTTCTTCCAACCACTTCTCACCCTAGCCACAGAGCCAGCTCCAGCCCCACCTCCAGCACACAACATGTCTCCCAAATAACAAAACTCTTCCACACACTCAAGAGATTCACCAGCAAGTTCAATCCTTTCACGTCTGACGATCTCCACCTGTTCACCCCGGCACGCCGTACACATAAAATCAGCATTATCTTGCAGTCTACCTCTGATACCACTACATCTCTTATGCACCCATTTATCACACACACCGCACAAGATGGAATTACTTCCCACGCCCTTGTGGCAAACTGCACATGGCCACTCTCCCTCGTCTTTGACAGTACCGCCACCAACCCTAGATATCATCACTTTTAATTCTACAGTTAAAAATGCTATATCAACAAAGGTCCAATTCTAAGCCATTACAAAGCTACAAGAGTGAATTATGAGGGAGATATTTTCACCCACGAGATCACTAGTAACTACAGCTCCTTAACAGATGAGACTTGGATCCATCCTGAAATAGCACTTTGAACTCAAATTTAGCCCCAAAATGTCCTGAGCCTTCTCACACATTTCTCAGAACACTGTGTATTTATGCTCTGTGTCAACTTTACCTGCACGACTTAGGTAAGATATGGCTTAGTCCTCCCAAGGAGAGGATTCAGGTCCCGCAGTGAACCAATCATGACCTAGCTATGAAAATGAAGAACAGCAAGAAAAATATATGAAACATCAAATTCTACCTAACCATGAAAACAAACAACAGCAAGAAAAATTCATGAAACATTAAATTCTAAAACTCATTAATGGAGTTATGTATCATGTACTGGTAGTTTCATGAATATTCGTATGAAATGATTAATCAGTAAGTTTGTGAACGCTGCCACTCATCACTCTCGCTACAACAATGTACTGTACACGAGAATAATGCAACCTCGAGGTGGTTTTCTGAACATGACATCAGAAATATTGATTACAATGATGATGATGGTAATAACTTATATGTATTAAATAAATACTTTTTCCAACTCCTTATGCAAGGCATCTACAGTAAAAATATTATCAAGAATATATATTTTTCTACACTTTAAAAAAATGCTCTTTGTGGATACATAAAAATACTGTATGAGAACTACAGCAATGGCTACATCTTACACCTCCTTAATATTAAAAGATGGTTTAAAATTTTTAAGAACAGTATTGATCTTACCTTAAAATTGATTTATTGTCATACAGAAATCTATGAACACTGGACAATATTTCTTTACACAAATATAAAAATTCTTAACTTAATGGCATTATATTAAACTTAATGATATGTCTCATTATAATACTCATTTATGATAAAAATTCTTAACCTACTGGCTTTACATTAAACTTAATCATATGGCAGATTATAATATTCATTTATGATAAAAATTCAATCATTCATCTATTACTTAGTTTGACTTACTTTGTACAAACCTTTTCCCCTAGATATATGCATCTGACTCTGTAATAAAATGTAGATCTTATGAGCATAAAAATTTACATCATAATACAGTACTGCTATATCATCTAAAATTACTTTGCACTCTAAAAATAAAGAACAACTTTTTCATGATACATAAAGTTGAGTCTTGAGTTGTGGAAAGATCCATCCATTCATCATGCAATCCAGTTTCGCTCCATCAGGAGCACAGGGACCAGGGATAGGATGCTCACTCTAGGCATACAGTAGATGGTGACTGACCAGTTGCATTCCCTGAGCAGCAGTATTTAAGCAATAAACCCAACCACCTCTCAGGAGTAGATCCTTACGGAAACATCCACCTGAAGCACCTTAAGTCACTAGCTCACCAGGCATCTAAAAAGTGTATGATGGCAACAGAGCTAATACACTATATCAGTACACAGGAAAAAAAAAAAAAAAAAAAAAAAAAAAAAAAAAAATTGATTTCCCTGTGTGTACCTGAGAACTGCCCTATAAAGGGGAAAGCACTCCAATGCAACTGGGGAAGGATTTCCCATAGTTAAATAAAACTGTATGGCACTGGTCAGAAATAAACACAAAAGTACAGCATAACAACAATAGTGAAATGGCTAAAAGCAGCGAAATTTTAAACTGCAGGAGTACCAGCTACCTGATGCTCATGATCTGCTGTAAACTATTTTGTCCTTGATATGTGGTTTCAATACTCTAGTTGTAGCATCATTTCTTAGACCTACTAGCACTATTAAGGACAAAACACAGGATACAGGGCATTACTGTACTGTCTACTATACCTCTCTGGTAATAAATTTTGTGTAAGTGAAAAATTTTTAAACAGTAATCAAAATAAAGTAAGATGACTGCCATACAAGTACATAGTATTTATGTTTTTTGTTCCTAAACTGCATCAATGCAAAACTTAACTGTTTAAGTATCTGCTATTAAAACATCATCCTCAACAACTGATAAAAATACTGGATTGAAATTTCATTGCAATGTTTCTGACAGTCATGCAGTGATCTGGCAAATTAAGTGCTCTGAAAAAGATTACATTACAGTATAACACTGCGCAACAAACTTCAGTATATGCCCTTGCTACATGTTACAAAGAATGAAATGCATGCAATACTTTGCTATGAAAACATAATGGAACATACAGTATAGGAAACAAGAGAACAAAAGAACTTATAAAGCTACACATATACTAACATGACATTACCATTAAAATCATTAAGTACAATTGGCAGTCAATATCCTTTCACCTCTTCAGCTTTTCTCCCCACTGTTTTGTTTTGTTTATAAAGGCTCCAACATGTTTGCATGAGTGGGCCTTGGTCATCTAATGGCTGCTTGATCTCCGGCAGCCTCCCTATTCAGTCTCTTATCCCTGAGGTCACACACTATGAAGTCATCCCAGGTCTCTTTTGGTTTGCCTCTCACAACCCTACCCTTGAAATTCACACTTCTCACCTTCTCTATCTTCCATCCTCTCAACATGCCCGAACCACCTCAATCTAGCCCTCTTCATCACGACACTAATACATCCTTCCTTTCAACTCTTCAATTGCAGTCCTAACCCCCTAAAGCCTCTTATTCAAAGATGCACTACACATTCATCTAATCATTATCATTACAGTATGATTAAGCCTACAAATATCCTCTTTCTTTACTGCCCAGGTTTCACTGTCATACAGCATTACACTCCTAACACATGCTGCCCACAAGGACCCCTTAGCATGGAGGGGGAGCCCTCCCAATTTCAGGAGAGGCAAAAGCTCCTTGAACTTCTTCCAACTACTCTTCATCCTAGCCCCAGAGCTAGTTCCAGTCCCACCTCCAGCACATAACATGTCTCCCAAATACAAAAACTCCTATACACACTAAGGAGACTCTCCAGCGAGACCAGTCCTTTCTTGCCTCTTGAGCTCTACATGCTTTCCCCAACACACCACACACACAAAATCGGCATTATTTTGCAGCCAACTTCAAATACCACTATGTCTCTTATGCACACACTTATCACAAACACTACACAAGATGGAGTTATCTTGCACACCTTTATGGCAAACTGCACAAAGCGATACTCCCTCTGCTTTGACAGAACTGCCACCAGCCCTAGATATCATCATTTCTGTTTTATTTGTATTTACTTTCGGACCCTTACAGGCATGGGGCGATTACAGGGGTATTGTAATCGATTACGATTACAATTACTTTGCAAACTTCAGATTACGATTACGATTATGATTACAGTAAAAGAGTAATCGATTATGATTAATATTACATAAGAAGTAATCATGATTACAATCATGATTACATGTACTGTTATGCACTATATAATTATGAGCATGTTTCTTTTATACTTGACATTGATTAAGTAAATAGCTGGTTAGCTTTTAAAAGCAAAAACATCATCTAGTAATATACAACTGATATTTTCTAGGGATATACATCTTATATGGAAATCACTTTAATAAGAATGGCCTACATAAGGAAGAACATTGGGTTAAGCGCTGCAGAACCTATGGCGACTGTCATTCTGGATAAAAATATACTGTACAGTGCTATGTCCAGTAAGTTGTTCTTTTACTTTTTTGCCAATTTGCAATACAAATGTTTTAATAATTCAAGCACCAAGACTTTTCTTCACTTTGTCCCTGACCCTTTCATTCTATTAACTTTCCTACCAACTGAGATCTTTCCAGGAGATATTATTCTAGCTTAGGTAGGATATTATATGGAAGCTTCTAAGTGATAATCTACAATTCACTTTTGTTTTCATATTACTTGTGGACTTTTATGGTGTATATTTGACTGTCTGACACTGAACTACAGTATTTTATTCTTGACGGGTATTTGTGGAAAAATAACTTATCTGGGGCCTTGAAATCGTAAAAGTAACCATGATTACTATTACAATATGAGAGTAATCGATTACAATTATGATTACTTTGAAAAAAATGCCTAAGTAATCGATTACTTTTACGATTACACGTCTGTAATCGATTACAATCGATAACGATTACCATGTCTGGACCCTTACATCCCATTCCATCTTTCCACTTCCTAAATATTTCCTCCACCTCCCTCTCAATCTATGCAATCAATACCAAGTCATCAGCATACTCTAAAATCTCCAAAGGGAGTCCATTTCTGAAGTGACATGTGAAAGCTTCAAGCACCATGATAAACAAAATGAGGCTCAAGACTGATCCCTGATGCATGCCAACATTGACAGAAAACCCATAACTCAAATTTTCATTTACTCTAACCTGGGTGCAAACACCCTCATACACTGCTATAACCACTTTAACTGACCACTCTTTAATACCAAGCTTTCTCATTGCCCACTTCACCACCCTCCCTAAAAACTGTCAAAGGCCTTCTCCAAATCAACAAAACCAAAGTAAAGCTCCATCTTCTTTCCTAAATATTCTTCCTGAAGCTGCCAAGAAATGAATATTATATCAGTGGTACCTTTGCCTGGCAAAAATCCACACTGCATCTCATCAATATTCACTCTTTCCCTTACCATACCTTCCAGGACTCTCTCCACTATTTTCAGTATCTGATCCAGAAGCCTTATGCCTCAATAATATCCTCTTTCCAGGATATCAACCTTCCTCTTACAGACATTTACAATCACACTCTTCAGCAAGTCATCTGGAATAACACACTCAAAATTAGTGTAGTGTATAAAATGCAACTAACACTAAGGACAATGATCCAAGGCCAAGTAAATCCACAGTGTTTGCCAGCTTCACTTTCATGAAACTGAGGGTTGTATTTGAAGAGGGTATATCTCTTTCTTCATGATTTATTCTAAGCATTACACTTCAATATCCTCTTCAATGTCAGATTATCCTTGTAGCAAAAGTTGCATATGCTATGGGCCCTGCATGCACTTTCAGGGGCCATGTGCTAAATGCTTTCAAGCTATCAATTTCCTGTTTTTAAAAAATTGCTTTTACTCTTTGCCCTGGGGGTAGGGGGGTTTCAAGAATACTCCCCCAGTATCCCTGCTTGTCGTACGAGGCGACTAAAAGGGTTGGTGGTGGGTTAGTGCCCCACCCCGTAAAAAGAACTAACTAAAAAAGCAAACAAAGCGCCTCGGACCCGGACGGACCATATGTTGACGACTAAGGAACGGACGAAGGACATTCTTAGGGTGGAAATGTGGAATGTGAGAGGAGTGAATGATGAAGTGAAAGAAAGAGAGATTGTTCAGGTGCTTGAGGATGCAAAAGTGGATATATGTGGATTGACTGAAACTAAATGGAAAGGTGAAAGGGTGAGAGAATGGGAATATGGTTTAGGTATATGTGCGGGAGTCAATGAAAATGAGAGGGCAAGAGAGGGAGTATGTCTGATGATAAGCAAGAAGTGGAAGGAGAATATAAGAGAGTATGGAACAGTGGGTGCAAGGATTGTATGGGTGAGGATGAAAGTAGGTATACAAGCGTGGGCAATTGTATGTGTGTATGCCCCGACAAAGGATCGTGTGGCAAGAGTGAAAGATGAGTTTTGGGCGAGTGTAGAAGCGTGTATGGACAAGTCTGAGAGGAGCGAGAGAGTGCTGTTGATTGGAGACATGAATGGCAAAGTTGGGAATGTACGAGTGGATGGAGTGGTTGGTCAGTGGGGTGTGCCAGCTGACGTAGATGGGAATGGATGTGCTTTGGTGGACATCTGTGCTTGTAAGGGGTTGGCAATAGTCAACACCTACTTTCGGCATAAGATGATCCACCGGTATACATGGAGAGTAATGAGGAGGATGGATGGTGAACTTGTTGAACAACAGGCAATGATAGACTACGTGTGTGTGGATGAGCGAATGAGAAGACAAGTGTTGGATGCAAGAGTGTGGAGAGGGTGGGGGAATGGAGTCTCGGACCATCACTTAGTGATGGCCAAGGTAGAGCTGCAAAGAAAGTGGTTGAGGAGACGAAGGGGAAGACAGGAGGAAGCAACTCCTGTGAGAAGAGTGGAGAAATTGCAAGATAGTGAGAAAATGACAGAGTATAAGAGCATAGTGGAAGAAAGACTGGGAAGGTATGAGCTAGAGCAGATGGAAGGGGTGGAAGACGTATGTAAGATATTCACGGAAGAGACAGGCGCAGCGTGTGAGGCAGTTTGTGGAGTGAGGAGGAGATGCAAAGGTGTGCAAAGGACAGCATGGTGGAATGATGAGGTGAAACGAGCTGTGGAACAAAACAAGAAGGCATATAGTGAATGGTTAGCGAGTAGAGGTAGGGGAGAAGATGAGAGAGAGAAGAGAGAGGTATATGTGAGCAGGAGAAGGGAGGTTAAGAGACTGGTGAAGGAGAGTAAAAAGAAAGTGGATGAGGAGTTTAGGAGGAATCTGAGTGTGAAATGGAGGGAAAGTAAGAAATTGTTTTGGAAGGAGGTAAAGAAAGTAAGGCAGTGTGAAAAGGGAAATAGTAGGGGAGTGAAGGATAGGAATAATAGATTGTTGGTGGAGAAGAGAGAGAAACTGAGGAAGTAGTGGAAGCGATGAAGAATATTAAGTTGGGAAAGGCCCCAGGAATTGATGGAGTGTGTGGTGAAATGCTTAGGTATGGGGGCGAGATTGTTGTGGAGTGGATATGGAAGTTGTGTAGATTGGCTTGGGAAGAGGGAAGGGTTCCAGAGGACTGGAAATCAGGTATAATTGTTCCTTTATACAAAGGAAAAGGAGAGAGAGAAGTATGTGGTAACCATAGGGGTATTTGCCTACTTAGTGTGACTGGTAAAATATATGGTAGAATACTCATTGATAGGGTTAGGCATATGACAGAGGAGCTAGTTGGAGAAGAACAAGGGGGATTTAGGAAGGGAAAAGGGTGTGTAGATCAGATATTTGTTCTAAGATGTTTAGTGGAGAAGTATCTAGAGAAGGGAAGGAAAGTGTATGCTGCCTTCATGGACTTGGAGAAAGCTTATGACAGAATAGATATTAAGAATATATGGAGTGGAGGGGAAATTGTTGAGTGCTGTGAAGAGTATGTACGAGGGAGCTAGGGTTACGATGCTAGTGGATGGTGAGCTGAGTGAGTTCTTTGATCTCAATGTGGGACTGAAACATGGTTGTGTGATGTCTCCATGGCTGTTTAATATATACATGGATGGGGTTGTAAAGGAGGTGCAGGGTAGGGCAGTGGATGTGGGGGTGGCTTTAATGAATGAGGGTGAGATTTGGAAGCTTCCGGTGTTGCTGTTTGCTGATGATACAGTACTGTTAAGTGAAGATGAATGGGAGTTGCAAGGTTTGGTGAATGAATTTGGGACAGTGTGTAGGAGGAGGAATCTGAAAGTTAATGTAAACAAAAGTAAAGTTATGGTGTTTGAGAGGAATGAAGTCACAGAGTGTGCAGTGAGGTTGGATGGTGAGGATATGGAGAATGTGAGTGCATTCAAGTACTTGGGTAGTGTGATGAGTAAGGATGGAACTTTGGGGGATGAAGTGCGTGAAAGGGTACAGCAGGGAAGGAAGGTTGTTTGTACACTGAAAGCAGTGATGAGAAATAGGGAGGTGAGTATGGAAGTTAAGAAGTCACTGCATGATAGTATTGTGATCCCTACCCTGACGTATGGAAGCGAGGCATGGACCTTGCAAGAGGGGAACAAGTCAAGAGTGAGAGCAGTGGAAATGAGTTACTTGAGAGGAGCATGTGGAGTGACGTGGAGGGACAGGTTGACGAATGAAGAAGTGAAGGAACGCTGTGGGATGGATGTGGATGTGGTTGAGAAGATTAGGAGAAATACACTGAGGTGGTTTGGACATGTGAAGAGAATGGAGAATGAAAGACTGACTAAGAGGGTGTATGTAGGTGAGGTGGAGGGAGGGAGAGGGAGAGGTAGAGCGAGGATGAGGTGGAGGGATGGAGTTGAGAGGTATATGAGGGAGGGGGGGTGAGTTGGGGGGAGGGTAGTCAAATGGTGGGTGACAGAGCGACTTGGAGGCGTTTTGTCTGCGGCCACCCTTTGCGGGAATAGGGCGTCGGGCTATAGATAGACAGATAGATAGAGACTCTTTTCTCTAGATTGGCTGAAGAGTGTTGAATAACATTTTCAGTTTTTTTTTGTCATTCTTAGTTGGTTGTTAAGCATGTGAGATTCACACATGCTCATAGCCACAACATTCACATAAATCTGTCATTGTTTGCTAGTCTGCTGATACCACCAGTGGCAGCTCATGCCTAGGGATTGCAAAACTGTCCCTCAGTCTGCCTTGGACACTTATTGCCAGACATATGATTCCTTCAACAGAGCGATACGCTACCAGTAATTAACATATGTATCAAAATAAAAAATAATTATCTTTAAAAATACATTATTTAGTGAGCTTTCATTTTAACCAGACCAACATTTAAGTTACTTTAATAGTTGCTGTATGATTCATGTCAATTATTAATTGGCACCAACCATGCCTCAACTATATGCAAAGAGCTCCAGTCAGTGCAGTTCAGCAGTCTTGTGTTTACTTATAATGCATGTGGATTCATACCAAAGGTAGGCCAACTTTGTGTATTCTGCTGTTGTGTGAAGCTTGCAGTCTCTTCATTTTATTTCATTACAAGCTGCCACTGGATACTGCTACTTAAAATTATTGTAAAATAAACTTAACTTGACAAATCATACCATTTTATTTCCTAAAGTTCAAGTTTTTATTTATGTAAGCTATTTGTTTTTTAATGCCTTTTCACTTAACTTTTTCCATCAACAAATTTGCTCATGCTAAATCAAGAAAATGTAACTTTTAAATTGTAGTTTTGTTGCTTCTGACATTTGAAACCAAGGGCATGCACAGGTAAGGCACACACAGGTTAGAGCCCCTGCTTCTTTGCCCTGCAGTTACAAAGTGCCATCTTAAACTGATTCTCCCCCCTCCCCTCTCTCTAGGGATGTGGCACAGAAGGTATTGCTGGCAGCTCAGCTCTCTTAGCGAATAACCTAGTCACTGAACATGTAAATGCACAATCCTTACAGAATAATCTAGATGAAATTAAACTCTTTATTAAAGAAAGAAACACAGACATCCTCTGTGTCAGTGAAACCTGGCTGCTTCCTCACACCCCTCATGCATACGTAAACATCCCAAATTATCAAATTTATCTATGTGACAATGGCTGTGGTGCAGGTGTATTTGTTTATATAAAACAGCGTCTAAACTCAAAACAAATTGACACAAAGCTTCCTAATCAACTCGGTGTAGATGACATATGGATTCAAGTACAGCAAAGAAAACTGTCTGCTAATATCACTGGTTGCATTTACTGACACCCAAAGGCACCCTCAAATTCCTTTTATTACATTGTTGATGTTCTAAGGTCCATCATTATACATAAGAAAAATATATTTGAACTGGGTGATTTAAATGATAATCTTATATCAGAAAGTAGCACACTATCCCATATCAATAACAGATAAGCTCACCCGAATCACACCTACCTCAGCTACCCTTCTGAATGTTATTATCACACATAATCCTGACCTAGTAACACTGTCCAATGTTGTCCCTCAGGTTATTGCTGATCATGATCTTAGTATTAATGGTAAAAATCAGTAAACCCAAACTGCCAACCATCACAAAAACACTCCGTGATTTAAGCCACTACAACAGTGATATTTTCTGCACTGAAATTCTAAATCCAATTTCCAAATTAAATGCAATATCACACACAGATGATGTGGATAAACAAGTAAACAACCTTACCTCTGTTTTCACAACCTAGACAAATGTGCTCCAATAACCACAAAAATAATCTGCGTCCTCCAGCCCCGTGGTTGACAGATAACATCTGTGAAGCCATCAAAGCCAGAAACAATGCACAAAACACCCTCAAAACAGACAGGTTCAACTTAACACTTCAGCAAAACTATGAAGATTTAAAGAAACTGGTCAAAATTCATATTAATAATACTAAAAGAAAATACTCCCATAAAGAACTCCAAAACTGTAAAAATAACACCTCAGCTACTTGGAGATTAGTAAAAGATACAGTCCTGTATAAGAAACAAAATCCAACAGCGCAAATGTTTCATAATGACAAGAACAAAGCAGAAAAATTTAATAACTTCCTTGTGAATGTTAGGAATATTAAATTTAGTCAAACACAACACCAGTGTGAAAATGATGACTCTGCTTCTCTACAATCTGGCAATACCATGCCAGACGGAACTCATAACCCTCCCAACTTCCAACACTACCACTCCCTTTTCCATCCTCAACCGGTCGACACAAACACAGTCATTCTAACCATCAAAAGCATCCAAGAAACAAAATCCTTTGGCTCAGACAACATTCCACTAAAGTTTATTAAGGACTCTCTATTATATCATTCTACCTAACTATAATAATTAACACATCTATTACCACAGGAACTTTTCCCTCATCCTGGAAACACACCACTGTTACTCGACTGTTTAAAACATGTGATGCTAATGATACAAGCAATTATCATCCCATCTCTCTTCTACCTAAATTCTCCAAAATAACTGAAAAATGTCACTAACCAACTCGTAAACTTCCTAGAAACAAACAAACTACTTTCCAATACTCAACACAGCTTCAGACCAAAACTGCCTACAGAAACAGCCCTCACAATAATCACAAATAAAATGTGATAATATGGAAAACAAATGCATATCACTATTAACCCCCTGTGATCTATCAAAGGCATCTGACAGTGTCAGTCACAATATCCTCCTACAAAAATTATGGCAGACAAACACTGATCCCTTTTGGTGTAAAAATTACCTAAATAACAGAACACAGTCCATCCACATTAACAGTTCAACCTTGTCTAGCTCAAATGTAGTTTTTGGTGTCCCTCAGGGCTCAATCCTAGGCTGAATGCTCTTCAACACTGAAATTTCAAATTTCGATGGATATATGTCCCTAAAAATCACCGTGAAATTCAAATAATCGAAATTTAAACTGAACTTCTTATGGGAAAAATTAGTTTGGGTCCGGGGACTCCGAACCTAACTACCTAAAATCATGATTTTTTGCCCACACCCCCTGTAAACTTTGTGAACTATAACTGTAGTTACGTAACTGTAGTTCTGCATTGTATTGCCATACTGTCAGCAAGTGTATACTTGGTGTATTTCTACCCTTTCCTGTATTGCCATTTCTCCTTTGGCTGCGAAGATTTAGAGGTGCCAGGCTGCTCTCGTCCATTACCACTGCTAACCGAAGAACCACTTTTGCTTGCCATCTTGAAACAGATAAAGTTGCAACGAAAATACAAAGAAAATACATACAACTAAATTGCAGTGAAATGCATGTCCACATGTGGAAGGTACAGGCTGAAAGTGCAGCACTTGGCTGTAGAGGGCTGGCTGCTGGAAGGACAGTCTCAAGATGGCCGCCGACAACAGAGCATCGCCTTGCACATGGCTTGTTGTTGTTGGTACCTACTCTCATCTGGGAGATCTTGTCCTTAAACAACATGACTATTTTTTTTCTCAGTCTCTATTGTTCATTTCTATGTTGCACCTTATATTCATAATTACCGTACTTCTCATCGTTTCAGTATTCTGCCTACTGTATTTGCTACCACCTGTTATTCATTTTGTTTTAGTATGTCTACTATTGATTCTCTTCCTTTAATTTCTCTTGTTATATCTTCAAGTTATTAAAGTACTGATTAGTATAGTTATAGAATGATGGGGAATCGTCCAGGGTGCGAATTGTCCTGACGGGAAATCGTCCATGTTTTGACGGGGAATTATCTTATGGGGGAAATAACTGGACAGTGAATTGTCTCGGAACCATACATCGAATGCTTCATATACTGTATGAATAAATGATGTTGATTTTCATTCTCTTCTTGACACGTCACATATGATATTAGGTTAGGCTCATACTTCTTATAATTTTCCCTCACTTCTAGCATTTTGGTTAGCATAAAAAATATTATCTTTGCTTGTTTTGGTTGGAGTCTGGCCTGAGAGCACATGTCACATACGATATTAGGTTAGGCTCATACTTTTCTTATAATTTTCCTTCACTTCTAGCATTTTGGTTAGCATAAAAAATATTATCTTTGCTTGTTTTGGTTGGAGTCTGGCTCTGACAGCACATGTCACATACGATATTAGGTTAGGCTCATACTTTTTCTTATAATTTTCCTTCACTTCTAGCGTTTTGGTTCGCATAAAAAATATTATCGTTGCTTGTTTTGGTTGGAGTCTGGCCCTGAGAACACATGTCACAAACGATATTAGAGCCATGATTTCGTGAGAAATAAGTCAAATATTCTGATTGACTGACCACCTCAGCTAGGTTGATCCTCGGTGAGTGATTGCCTATACAATAAACTATCAGCTGATCACTCTCCCTCCCACTCGCTCACCGACAACAACAAATATGGCGACATAAATAATTAATAAACAATGTCTACCAGTATATGGAATGCATAGATGCAACTGCATGACTCAGTATTTACTACTCAGTATATGTAATGACATTACAAACATTTTTGTCATCGTAACACCAGCCACACTACATTCACAAACTGACACTATTATCAAAATGTTGAGCTTGTAAATCTTCAAACTTGTCAGCTTTCACCACATATATTTTGAGTACTTTAATTTTGTGATGAAAAATGCACATTTAACTAAATAATAACCACCATATAATTCTTATTTCCTTAACCATGGTTAAATATGAGGAAAAGTGGGAAGAATGTGGAGAAGTACTGAGAATCAGCTGAGCAGTGTTTACGTTTCCGATCCAACGGCAGCAGGTTGGAAGGGGGCAACACTGCTCACAACCACTGTTGAGGCGAAGTCAACCTGAAGGGTCCCAGTTGGAATTTGATGACGTCACAATGTCGGATTTTATCCTTGCCTGGACAAGAAAATGGCGCCCAAGTCAACATTATGATGTAACAAGTCAACAGAAGTAAACTTTGGTTGACTTTTAATTCTCATGAAATCATGGCTTAGGTTAGGTTCATACCTTTTCTTATAATTTTCCTTCACTTCTAGCATTCTGGTTCGCATCAAAAATATTATCTTTGCTTATTTTGGTTTGAGTCTGGCCCTGAAAGCATCGAAATACGTGACTTTGCATCGAAAAGTAAGGTTGGCAGACCACTCCAAAATGCATTGAAATTTTTATCTATCTATCTATTGCCTGACGCCTCAATCCAGTTTGAGGTGGCCACAAACAAATCGCCTCCAAGTCACCCTGTCCCCCACCTTTTCACTGCCCTGCTCCCAACTCACACCCCTCTCTCTCATATACCTCTCCACCCCATCCCTCCATCTCATCCTCGGCCTCCCCCTCCCTCTTCCCCCCTTCACCTCACTCACATACACTCTCTTCGTCAGTCTTTCACCCTTCATCCTCTCCACATGGTCAAACCACCTCAGTGAGTTCCTCATAACGCTTCCTATCACATCCACATCCACACTACAATGCTCCTTTATATCCTCATACGTCAGCCTGTCTCTCCATGTGACTCCACAGGCTCCTCTTAAATAACTCATTTCCACTGCTCTCACTCTTGACTTATGTCCTTCCAACAACGTCCAAGCTTCACTTCCATACGTTAGAGTTGGTATCACAATACTGTCATGTAGTAACTTTTTCACTTCCATGCTCACTTCCATGTTTCTTATCACTGCTTTCAAAGAACCAGCAACCTTTCTTCCCTGCTGTATACTTTCAAGCACTTCACCCTCCAAACCTCCATCCTTACTCATCACACTACCCAATTACTTAAACGTACTCACATTTTCCAATTCCTCACCATCCAACCTCGCTGTACATTCACTAACTTCACCTCTCTCAAAGACCATCACTTTACTCTTCCCTACATTCACCTTTAGATTCTATTTCTTACAAACTCTCCCAAACTCATCCACCAAGCCTTGCAGCTCCCCTTCGTCTTCACTCAACAACACAGTATCATCTGCAAACAACAGTACAGGGAGTTTCCAAACACTATCCTCTCTCACCAGGGCCACTCCAACATCCACTACCCTACCTTGTACCTCTTTTATTACCCCATCCCTGTACAGATTGAACAACCATGGAGATTCATCGAATTCTAAACTGTCAAAATTTGAGATTTCATTGTATTTGTAAATGACACCTCACTACATGTCAATAAATGTTTGTTGATGCAATAAGCAGACGACACCCAGTTCCTACACAGTGGCACAATATCTGAAGTAGAAATCATAGTTAGCAAAACAGAAGAAACCCTATGACAGGCCAGGTTATATTTCCTAAAAAATGGTCTTATGTTGAATAGAAATAAAACTCAATGTATTTTCATAGGAACACGTCACCTCAATTCTAAAATACCCAACTCCACCGTTATCCACCTTCATGACAGCATAATCCAACCCTCAATACATGCAAAAAATCTAGGAGTCTACACTGACCGCTATATGATCTACAATAAACAGTTAAATGAAGTACAAAAAAAGCCATGGGAGCCTTGATGTTTATAAATAAAATAAAACATTACTTCGATGGAGCAACTCACCTAATAATTGTCCAGTCTCTAGTACTAATTATCCTAAATTACTGCAACATAATATGTGGTACCACAAATTGCTCCCTCATAGCCAAAATACAAAAGCTCCAGAACTTCGCCATAAAGGTCGCACAAGGAAGAGCCAGGAAGTTCAGTCATGCAACTCCTATTTTCAATTAATTTAAATGGTCAAACACAGAGCAACAAATCACCCTAAATCAAGGTATTACCATATTTAAACAAGTAACCAACCAATACCTTAATGACATCCTATCTCTGCCATCTGTACATAGTATGACCGACAGCATTACTAGACAGAAAAACAAGCTCTATGTCCACAAGACAAACACTGACACAGAAGCGAGAGTGCCCTCTATAATCGGTCTAAAATTATGGAACCAACTGCCTCCACCCATTAGAGGGGCCAGTAGTCCACCATCCTTCAGATACTGTACAAGCTAAAGAAACACCTACCAGATAATAAATAATTATATCTGTATTTATGTGTGTGTGTGTGTGTGTGTATATATATTCATAAAACATACTGTTCATATGTATATGTATGTATGCATGTATGTGTGTGCAGTATATATCTACTTAGGCATGTGTGTATGCATATGCAGGTAAATGAACAATGTATTACTATCGTATTATGAGGATGGATGATGAGGAAATGGAAAATGTGAGTGCATGTAAATACTTGGGTAATGAGATAAGTAATGATGGAAGTTTGGAGAGTGAAGTACTTAAAAGGGTATAACAAGGAAGAAATGTTGCTGGTTTTTTTAATGCAGTAACAAAGGAAGTGAGCATGGAAGTAAAAAACACTGCTGAATGATAGTATTGTGATATCAACTCTAACATATGGAAGTGAAGCTTGGACCTTGTTGGAAGGACACAGGTCAAGTGTGAGAGTCGTGGAAATGAGTTATGTGAGAGGAGAATGTGGAGTTACATGGAGAAACAGACTGGCAAATGAGAAAATGAAGAAATGTTGTGGTGTGGATGCTGAAGTGACAGAATGCGTTAGGAGAAATACAATGAGGTGGTTTGGCCATGTGAAGAGGACAGAGAGTGAGAGGCTAATGAGGAGATTGTATGTGAGTGAGGTGGATGGGGGGGAGAGGGAGGGGGGAGGTTGAGGATGAGATGGAGGGATGGAGTGGAGAGGTATATGAGAGAGGGTGTGTGTGAGCTGGGAGCTGGACAATAAAATGGAGGGGGACAGGATGTCATGTGTGTGTGTGTATATATATATATATATATATATATATATATATATATATATATATATATATATATATACTGTATACTGTATACATATTATATATATATATATATATATATATATATATATATATATATACTGTATTTTTATATACATATATATATACAGCTACCACAAAATGACTTAGGACCTAGCCCCACAAGGTATTAAAAAAACACAGAAATCATAGTATATCACAATGTTTGTTCATGGAATGCCATTCATTAATATGAAATCGTGTGTCCCTTGTTTTTCAGGACCAGTTGGATGCATTTTGGCATGGAATCACTTAGATCTCTAAAGTAATCTAAAGAACATTTCTTTGCACCAAACATTTGTCAGCTCAGTCTTGAGGTTGTCCAGATTGGGTGTCTTCTTCTCTGCCATGAATTTCTTCAGCTTTGCCCAGCACTTTTCTATCGGATTTAGATGCGGACTGTTGCCAGGCCAGTCGAGGACCTCAATCCGACTATCTTGAAGCCATTTTGTCACCTTTCTTGACTTGTGACATGGAGCTGAATTGTGCATGAAAAAGTCACACCCATGAAAAGCAAAAAAGTTTAACAAATGATCTTTCAGAACTTGAATGTACTGACCACCATTCATCATCACGTTCTTAGGAAGAAAGCGGAGGCCTCCCCTTTCCACTTCACCTGAGAAACACCCCCATACCATTACTGACTGTGGGTGCTTAATAGTCGGCACTGTGTAAGCCAGGTTATATCGACTACTGGAGGCAGGGTGACGAACCTTGGCAGAATGCACCTGGAACGCTTGAAATTTGCTTTCATCGGAAAACATAACTTTTCTCCATTCAGCCAATGTCCAGTGTGCATTCTTCTTGGCAAACTGAATGCACTCCTTCTTCATGCGGTCAGTGAGAAGCAGTTTCCTGGCTGCGGTGCGGCTTGGCAAACCCAGATCCTTCTGCAAGCGGTGTTGGATAGTTCGAACTGAGATGTCTGGTAACAGCTGGGGATGCATTCTCTTCAATTCTGCTGCTGTCAGTCGAGGATTCTTGATTACTTCCCTCTTCAGAAGCGTATCTCTACCTCTGGAAGTCGTCTTCTTCTTTCCACTGCCATGCTTGTGCTCTGGTACGACATCAGGTGGCAGGCTGTGCGCTGCAGCAAGAATCTTCATGACGGTCGGTTTTGCGCGTCCAGTACGTTCACAAATCGTGTTGATAGGGACATTATCCTGTCTCCATGCAATGATACGGACCCTCTCATCCCTTGAGCAGCACAGTACTTTACAGGCATGACAACTTGACTCTAGGAAAATAACAGGGCAAACAGTAATGCATATGATAAAAGGGGGAGGTGCAAGCTCGGAGCGATGGGAACATATACTCCCACTCTTGCTTCTGGGCAAGCACTGGCATGCTGAGTATTTCACCATCTCCCGCCAACACCAGAGGAGTTGCCAGTTACTTCTTGCTCAAAAGATTCACTTGGCAGAGGTGGAAACACAAAGCAAAGACAGACAAGTCTCCCATAGCAATTCTGTGTGTAGGTTGTAATTCAATTTGCGGTGGGTGTATATAATATACATACATTCATATATATATATTAATCCCTCCACTATCCGATCGATGTAATAGAGCCAAAGGCATGTCCTGAAAGTGGTCCCATCCGGAAAGTGGGCCTCTGACTGCTGGACTCTAACCCAGCCTAACTTTGAAAGTCACCTAAATAACTCCCTACTGGACATGCATAGCACTTATTTAAACCTATTTAAGACCCTATTCACACCAACAATGGACAAAAAGCATGAAATAAACGAAAAGGAACCAGCGAATGAGGAATCAGAAGTGAGTATGGAAAATACTTAAGCCTAGCAGTGCACAGGGTACTGTACTTACAGTACGTCTGTGGTCGCCTCCTCTAACTCTCTAAGGCTTTGGTAGTTGCGAAAATGCACTTGAACCATGTACAGTAATCCGGTGTTGTGCTACACTTAATTCTTTGCACTGTGAGTTATAATTGTTTAACACTGCACAATCATCTTAATCGAATTACGCCAGTTTCAACCACCACTTTGCACTCCACACTCACTCCACACTTAATCCTTTGCACTCTAAATTCTAATTTCTTAACACTGCACAACACTGTAAATTCCCATGTGGTCTAGTGGCGAGGTATTGAGGTTTATTCACTGTTTATTCATAAAAAACAAGCACGTGCAGCATTGATTACGATGGACATCATCCCTGAACGATGGTTAGGCAGTAACTGGGGAAAGGGTTGCCAGATCTGAATTCGGCCACATTACCAAACTCCTCAATTTTCATTACCAAATTTAACTTTTCATTACCAAATTCTTAAAGGAAGCATTTATTCTTCATTAATTATATATACAAATGGAAATACATGTAATCACTCTCCTTATAATTAACAGCATGTTGATTATTTTCATGCTATGTAGGCTAGCAGACCTAATCAGAGAGAGCAGACAATCCACCATCTCCATCCTGTGTACCCTCATACATGTGAAAAATCCGTTTGGTAATGCATTATTCTGATTCATTACCAAATGAATTTTTCATGACCAAAGTGCCCCACATTTGGTAATGAAAAATACCAAATGGCAACCCTGACAGGGGAGAGGGGAGGAAGGAAGGGGTGAAGGGGCCTTGGTGTAAACAGCTGTTTGGCCCTGCACGGCAATTTCAAATTATGAGAGGGGAAAAAATTGGATTTGGGGGGATTTTTTTTTCTTTTTTTTGGCCATTTTTGGGTTCTGAAGGTCCAGGCCCACAATGTCCGGTAAGTGGGGTGTCCGGAAAGTGGGGGTCCGGATAGTATACGGATTACTGTATATATATATACATACATATCTCTCTCTCTCTCTCTATTTTAACCCGCGCCTTCGCGGCGACGTGAATTAACGCGGCAACATTGCAAGGTCCCTAATTTGCACAATTTTCAATTTTCGCGAGTGATTTCGCGAGTAATTTTTGGCACGTATACACGGGACACCTTCCTCTATTCCTCTACAAGATGCCAAGTAGGAACAATGCCTTACACCGCATAACCTCTCCCCCCCCCCTCCACGCCATTGTCTCGGCAATTCACCTGTTACCAGTGACCTGGCCAATAAAGACATTCAGGGCCAGAGTGATTCCCCAATCGATGACAATGTGGAGGACAAAGTTCACATAGCATCAGAGGAAGACAGTCAGAAATCATGATCAGGTAATGTGGGAAAAAAAAGGTCATGAATGGTGATGAGTTAGTGAGTGAAACAATGCTTATAATGCCTATATTACTGTTTGAAAACCAATATACTCTTGTACTACATATAAATTCGTACCAAGTACATAAATAAATACTGTTTATGAGTGGATAAAATAGTTACCCTCCCATAGAACTCGTTTTCTTTGGTGCCAGCCTGTTAGAAAACCCAGTCAGGTAAGGAAGTACTCACACCTAAATCCGGTATTATAAACCTCAGGTGAGCGATTTCTTTATGAATTTTCGATGTTTCTCACCAAAAGCGGATGTTTGAGCCAAAAAAAAAAAAAAAAAAAAAAAAAAAAAAAAAAAAAGGGTCCAAAAACGTCGGGATGGGGCGGGTTAAAGAGCCCCTCTATTACATATGCAACAGGCCCACACTAGCTTCATATTGTCCTGCCTCTTTTTATGTTACTGATGCAAATTATGTTGATATCAAAATAATATAAATGGCAAGCAAGAAGATATCAAAATACAAACACACAAAATTACTGTGACAGAGGTGCTGGGAAGCTTGCCACACCACCTTATATTGACCATGATTTTCAAAATCAACAAAGAGTTAGATGGGAGAACTGAAAGGACTTTTCTGCCATTACTATTGTCAATGCACATGATATGTCCTACAAATACTGACACAACTCATCCTGTACAAACTAAAAAAATATGCAACTGTGACCCTTATTATACTCAACAAATGTCAACCTATATATAAAGATCCTTTTCTGTTGTATTTAGATAATGCCACACAGTGTTATTCAGCTTAAGGTGTGTCCCCAGAATATGGGGTTAAAAACAATCTCAATAACCCTTTCAATCCAGGCAGGTCTTCTGTATTATTCTGGTTAACACCAGATGATCAAATTCAGATTAAATAAGGCATCCATAGCCTGCAGGGGTTAAACACACACAGAAAACAGAACCAACATCTGAATATGACAGTGCCTAAACAAGAACCTACACACTCCAGCTGATGTCTAAGAAATCAAGAACATCAGGTGTCTAATGTACAACTAAAAATAAAAGAATCCCATAAAGCATCTGGACCCAAAACATTCTTAAGGAATAACACTGAAAACAGAACAAGTGAATATTATGCATGGTGGCTTCAAGCCCCTCATACAACAGTACCTAAACAAGTACCCACGAATATCCAAATTTCACCACACCGCAAACCCAGTCTGTCTAAGTGAATTTTTCCTGTCTTTTCTGAACTTTAATATAAAAAATGCAGTTAATAACAAGGACTCATTTTAAGCCCTAAATACACCCTCCTATAGAAACACAAACTCTACACCAACCGACATGTCCCAGAACCCTGTCTGTCCTTTTGAACTTTCTATCCTTTCAGAACCCCAATATACCGTATTTCCCGTATGATAAGACGCATTATTCTCCCAGAAAAATGCACTAAAAAATCACCCTGTGTCTTGGCACTCGAAGATCAAGTTGTAGAAAGGAGTTTGCCAACCCTCATGAACCCTAGTTACGAGATACAAGCACTCAAGAGCCCCAGTCATGAGACACATGCATTCATGCATCCCTGTCACGAGACAAAAGCACTCACGAACCCTAGTCATGAGATATATGCATTCATGAATCCTAGTCAAGAGATACAAAGCACTCGCTACAGTCATCAAAGCAGACAATGTCACCAATCTTGACTGCACAGTCACTCAGCAGATGAATGAACAGACTGGCATCAAAGCAATGAAGACAGGCATTCACTGTTCAAGTTACAAGTAAGAGAGTATGCTAAACAACACAGCAACAGGGCAGCTGAGAGGCATTATGGATCACCAACCATGGAAAAAATTGTTCAAGAATGGAGGATGGTATTATAAAATGGAAAATGGCAATACAGTAATCCTCGTACTTTCCGGACGCCCACTTTCCGAACACCCCACTTACCAGACATTGTGGGCCTGGACCTTCAGAACCCAAAAATGGCCAAAAAAAATCCAATTTTCTTCCCACCCATAATTTGAAATTGCCGCGTAGTGCCAAACAGCTGTTACACCACGAACCCTCCTTCCTTCCTCCCCCTCCCCCCTCCCCTGTCAGGGTTGCCATTTGGTATTTTTCATCACCAAATGTAGGCCAATTTGGTCATGAAAAATTCGTTTGGTAATGAATCAGAATAATGCAATACCAAGCGGATTTTTCACATGTATGAGGATACACAGGATGGAGCTGGTGGACTGTTTGCTTACTCTGATTAATCTGCTAATGTACATAGTGTGAAAATAATCAACATGCTGTTAATAATAAGAAGAGTGATTACATGTATCTCCACTTGTATATATAATTAGTGAAAAATAAATGCTAGGTTTACGAATATGGTAATGAAGTTAAATTGGGAATGAAAATTGAGGAGTCTGGTAATGTGGCCGTTGCGATTTGGCAACTCTGTTTCCCCGTCACCAACACTCAAAACAGTTACTGCCTAACTACGATCGCGAGTGGTAGCTTATCGGAATGGAAGCCACACTTGCTCATTTTTTTGTGAATAAACAGTGAATAAACTGCAATACCTCGCCACTAGACCACACGGGAATTTAGTGTTGTGCAGTGTTAAGAAATTAGAATTTAGAGTGCAAAGGATTAACTGTGGAGTGCAGACTGGCGGTTGAAATTGGCCTGGTACAATTAACAATGTGCAGTGTTAAACAGTTATAACTCACAATGCAAAGAATTACTGTAAGTGCATCACAACACTGGATTACTGTATGTGCTTCAAAAGCATTTTCACCACTGCCAAAACCTTACAAAAGGCGGCCACAAATGTGCTGTAAGTGCCCTGGCTGAGGTACAGTCACTTCTAATTCCTCATTCTTTGGTTCCTTTTTATTTATTTCATGCTTTATGTCCATTATTGGTGTGAATAGGGTCTTAAATAGGTTTAAATGTCCAATAGGGAGTTATTCAAGTGGCTTTCAAAGTTAGGCTGAGTTAGGGTCCTTAAGTACCAGTCCAGGAGCCAGGGACCCACTTTCCAGACAGGACCACTTTCTGGACATGCCTTTGGCTCTATTACATCGGATAGTAGAGGGATTACTGTATGTACTGATATACAATACCTGTATTGGTATTGTATAATAAACCAATATTACGATAATGACTTTGTTGGCTGAATTGAGTGGAGTGTGGGTTGTGAAGGTTCGCTCAAACCACTGAACATAAAAACATTAGTTGATGGGAGCTGGATGTAAATACGCCATCGACAGTGTGTATACACGCCTTGTAGTGGCAACTATGAGTTGTTGCTGATGCGATTAGGTTTAAAATTGTGCTGAACTAGGTAGATCTATTAATAATAACCACAAATCTCTGATAAAAGGTCCAATACGTGATAATATGCTGTGACAGAAAGAAAAATGACACTGTAGAGTCAGTGCCTTAGACTTGCTGGAATGGCAAGCTGTTAAATCCTCAAATATTTTTCCCTCCCCAAATACAGTATCTAGCATATTATAGGGTGCGTCTTAGCACTTCTAGCATCTAATCATACAGGAAATACATTAAGAAAAAAAAGTTATTTATGATGAGGAATTACTGTAGTTACTACCTCAACATCCCCTTATACAACGATATACAAAAATACAAACTAGTAGTCAAAACAAACCATCCACATGAAGTTTCTGCCCTTTCTAATCTTGAATGTCAAGCACGGCAACTTAAAGTGAAGACTTATTGCATTACCTAAATATTCCCTCACACACAAAAAAAAAAAAAAAAAAAAAAAAAAAAAAAACATTTCTTCAACCTTGAATGTCATCAAAACAGCTACTTACAATGAATATTACCTCAGTATCTCTTTACAGGACAATGCCAAAGAAAAAACCTATAAAATATAACTCTAAAATCTCATACATTAATGTAAAAAAAAAGATGATCTATAACAAGGACTTACTGCACAGTCATGCACCAGTATGCAAAAGTTGAATATGAGATCATTTGATAGAACAATCGATGAAAACTTATACAGGTATACCTTGGTTTATTGATGCAACTGGTTAAGTAAAAACCCATCACCAGGAAGGGTATCATATATTAGGGTAGATTTAACATGTAAAGTATTGGGATGCATTTTTGAGCCTTGGGTTTCTCCCCCAACCAAGTCCTTTGCCCACCCAAATGAGTCCAAAAACAAGTTTCTAGCCCACCTAAATCCCAAAAGAGCTTTAAAACAAGCTAAACTAAGCCTAGAGACAGTTTAAAACTCACCTAAACCCAAAAATGAAATACGAAAATCGTCAAATATGTCTGGAAAAAATCAAACTTAGTAAACTGTATCCCAAAATGACAATGTTCACCCCAACTATGACTAAAACACATTAATATAAGTCTAAAAACAGTTTATAAATCAACCTAAACACAAAATTTAAGTCTACAATATCATCAAATTTGATAAGAAATCTAAATTCATCGTTAAACCGGGGTCTGAGCGTCATTAGGCGGGGTATGGCGGTATTTCTACCCCCATCGCTAAGCCAGGGTATCACATCTAGGGGTATCAGGGTATACCTGTACCAGTTTCAGGTTAAAGATAACAAAAATTACTCATACGATTTCTGGGATGACTGAGAACAATGATCCCATGTGGACGTATACAATTGCATCATTGTACCGTGCATCACCTATCCCAAGTAGTAGGTGCTTTCTCGGTCTTACCTGGAGTTGAGCTGGGGATGTGTAGAGAATGTGCATACTGTATACAGGAGGATATGTAAATGTGTGTTCAGTGGTGGTGCAGTGGGTGTGATGGCCAGTGAAACTGTGTAAGGTGACTGAGTCATGTTGAGAAAATGCATTTATGCGCATTCTCTACACAGTAATGCAAGGATGTGTGTGGTCACTGGTGCTGCAGTCTGTGCAATGGTCAGGGAAACTTTTGGGTAAATGAGTCAGGGAACCAGTCAGAGACAGAAGTCAGTCAGTTCAAAATCGCAGTGACACCAAACATCTATCTCTATCTATCTATTGCCAGACACCACAATCCCGCAAAGGGTGGCCATTTGACACTGAGTTAGTTGTTTTACAGGGAGGGGCACCAACCTTCCACCAACCCACTTGTTGACACGTAGGGAGCACGTATGGTTTGGTTATATGGTTACCACCCAGCATTGTAAATGGTTTCTTGGCTTACAGGAAACCATTTGGCTTGTCACACCAAACATGCTGTAAATAAAATGCTTACACACCCTTACATTTTTCATGAAAGTCGATATAGATGATGTTACACAGATATGTGTTTAGCAGTCAACAGAGAGTGGATTGGGTGGCTGTGTGCATGTGAGGATGCGAGAATGGGCAGCTGGGCAATGCTTATTTACAGTACTTAAAGTCAAAAGCAAAAGTTAGCTGCAAATTTTCTCCCAGGATTGAGCACTATCTTCTATATTTCTTATTCCTCCCCAAACAACAGAGCATTCTGTATTCTAATATCATCTTATGTAATTTGTATAGCTACGACATAGACCCAGTTGTGGTAAACTCTCAATTATCTGACGTAAATCAGACAATCCCTATGCCAGATATTGCAGAATGCTGGATACTCGTACTGCACAGTACCCCCAACCAGCTATCCATTCAGCATCAGGCCAGATAATGTGTTACTCTCCATCTTGGCCCTGTATCCTAAAAACTTTACAACAATATTACCCATGAGTAAAAAATTTAAATTAAGCATAAAATACAATACAGAACTGATACAGTACATACAGTACAGTAATACAGCAAATCATCATAATCGTACTGTACTCACCTAGGGTTGGCATCAATGGAAGGTAGATAGCACAGATACGTCTCATTACACAGTAGTCAGCACTAGGGCACAGAGCAATGAGGGGCCACAAGGTTAGTCACAGCACTACAGCAATGAGCGAGGCATGGCAGGCCACAGACTAAGCCAGAGCACTAGGGTTTAGCCACCATGTGGGTCACAAGAGCACTGCACACAAATCCAGTAAGCTCTCCGGCATCTGCGAGAGAGACTGAGAGAGCGATGGTAGGCTCGGCACACCGGGTGGGCAGCTCCTGTTTGGCTGGCGCGTTGTGAGGTCTGTCCATGCACTGACTGGGTCCCATGTCTGAGTCAGAGGGCCGATTGCTTCCTGTTTCTGAGCCGGATATTGCATAATTTTGCTGGATATTGCACTGAGCTGGATATTGCGACGACGGATGACTGAGAGTTTACTGTGGTCGTGAAATCAAAATATTGCTCATGGCTGTGCATACATGTTAGGCAGGGTGGTACTCAGCTGATTAAATGTTGCCACATGTGCCATATGTTGATGTTTTTCTTAGTAACAAAACTTTTGCACTACTGTCACAATCATGTAAAACACTCCAACACTACTTTGATGATGGTACAGTAGACTACTTGTATATGCAAATTCTTTTGTTCACTAAGGAATAATTTTTGAACAAATATTAAAAATGAGAGCTTATGAAACTTAACTTTGCCGCTATATCTAACTTTTTCATTATGAAGAGGACATTATTAGAAATGTGCTATTTGGATGGCTTGTCAAAATGAAGGGTTAAATATAACTTTTTTCCCTTGTACAAACTCAGGTTCTTTCAGATGTGAAGTATACTGCTTAATTTTCTTTTAACTGATGTTATGAACAATATTCTACATGCCTTTAGTTTTTTTAATCAATAATATCACGAATTTAAGCCTGTAATTAACAATGCTGTACTTAATAATGGTTCTTAATAATGATTTTTTTCAAGATTTAGTAACCAAATTTAAAGCTGACAATACACAGAGGTCATCTAATTAACATAAAGGGGGCTAAAACCGTGCGGCCCATACTCAGCAACTCTCTATCTCTGGAGTGATGACTACAAACATGACTACGAAAAGTAGATTTGGAGAGAAACCATGTTATTCACGAAATTCTACATTCCTGAGGGTTTAAGGAACATACCTCAAGTGAATGTTGGCGCTGATGTAGTGCAGGGTGTGATGTTAAGCGGAGATAACTTATTTATGTGTGAAGTACCGAAACTTTTGACAGAAAACACCTCATCACTCTCCCCTAGCCTCGGGGGGAGCCTGAGTGATGACTTGGACCAGCCCAGGACACACAGCACTTCAAGTGGGTTGTAGAAATATTTTTACAATTTTAGGTTACATAGCCCTTGGCCACACTCTCTATCCCCACTGAACCCATGTTAAGTCAACTTCAACATGTGGTTCCTTGGTGTGCAATCCGTTTTCATCTAACATAATCCGACTGCATACCAGGGAGTGACTGTACTGTATTTATTATCTCAACAATCCCTCATATGATGGTGCCTATGTAAAAACCTACAAAAATAAAAATTCTAAACCAACCCTCCTGTCATTGAACTCTGTCTGTCCATGTGTATTTTCCATCCTTGTATGTCACCTCCCTGTATGTCACTGGAAGGCCTGTGCAGCTCTGTGAACGAGGTGGTGCACATATCAGGTGTCTTGTAGGTGCATCTAGTCCACAGTCAACCAAGCCTTCTTGTGCAAATGCCTGCAAGAACAGGTATATGACTAATGGATCTTGAGAGGCAATAAATTAAGAAAGACACATTTAATATTTTAAAAGCAATTCATGTTACGTTTACCATAATGAACCATAACCTATGAGTAAACTTACCTGTGGAACAGTGGTGGCATCTCGGTGACTGTGAAGAGAAAATGGAAGGGTTGACGAGACTGGATGGAAGGACACAGAGAAGGAGTGTACAGATGGAGACAGGAGGTTAATGAGCTGGTGTGGTGTGTGGGGCAAGATGGGACCACTCAATTCCATACTGTACTGCACTGTTCCTTCCTGATGTATCACGTTGCCTTTTGCCTGTGTGAGGACACAAAAAAAATAACTGGTAAGGAATAAGTAAGTACGACAATAAAGAAATATGCCAAAAAATTGTGTGCTTATGGCTATGTCTGTGAGGTGGAGCCAGGATTCCATTGGTTTGACTGACTGGTATATGAAAGAGTGTCTGGCCCATTTCATTGGGCATGCTGCTAATAGTTCTCCATCTCTTATGCTTTCCTTTACTTGCTTTCTGAACCCTATATCACCTCATCCTTAGGTGGGAAAAAGGTTGTGATTTTGATGATGATGATGAACAGGTACGGTAAGGATGATGATACAATATACAGCAATGTACTCAAAGAACAATCATAATTACAGAAAAGCACAAGTACTGCACATAATTTATTGAAAATGTAAAAGGTATACCTGAGCAAATTTGAAGGAGGAAGAAGGCAAGGTAGGCCAAGGAGAAGATGGAGAGATATGGTGGATGAGTGTTTCAGGAAGAGAAGTTTGGAGGTCAGTGAGGCTAAGGAACTGACAAGAGATTAAGCTGGCTGGATGAATGTTGTGAGAAGTGCATGATCAGGGATTTTGGCACCCCTTGTGAGCATGGCAGAATCCAGAATACGTTTATGTGAAGCTTAAGAATGTGGTGAATATTTTTGGCGTATCTGGTAGAACCAGGATTCCGGAGGCTTGAATGATAAGCGAATGGAAGTGTGGCCTATTTGATTGGGCAAGTTTATGCTGTCTGGACATTGCTACTCCTCACTCTGCCCTTGGGTGGGAAAGGAGGTCCAGATGATGATGATGATGAATAAACTCTGTAACAAATTTTAATATATCTTTAAACAGTTGTTTCCTAAATACTGTACAATATATTAACTGAACACCTAAATAAATCCAACAAGATACAGTGTGCCTATGACCTCATCTTTTAAAAATACTGTGTCCAGGCATCACACAATATCTTGATTTTTTGTTAGTTTTTTTACTCAGCTTTCTCTGGAGGGACAAATTTTGCAGGCTTTTAGTCTCTGAATTCAATTTCTATATCACCACCATCTTCACACCAATCTTCTCCCACCTCAGGATGGTGTGTGGCTGGAATTAGAAAACATGGAAGAATAGGTATGAACACAGAGTATCTATCCAACCATCCATAATGCACTCTTTACTTACCCTATTGGGACTGCAGGAACCCATGGCAGGGCAACTTGTCCCAATATTTAAGGTGAGTAACCAACTGCCTACTGCCTGGGCAGTAAACCCCAACCATCTCTTGATGTAAACCTTTATAGGTTACATCTGACTGGAATGCCTTTACTTACTAGACCACCAGATTTCTATTTGGTTCTATGATTACCATGCAATGTAGTGTAGTAAATGATTTGCCAGGTTACAGGAAACCACTTGGTCTGTCACTCCGTATAGTGTCACTTTAAGACAGCACTACCAAGTGATTGAATTCTGGGGATCCACACCTACTACATAACCTATTACATGAAAAATCATCCCCAGCATTAAAAAAAAAAAAAAAAAAAAAAGTTTACCTTAAGTGGCATAAGTGTTGCCCCCTGAAATGCTACGGGACTAAGAAGTGTGGGTGGTACTCCAGCCAGCGTACCAGTGGTGGGAGTGCAGCTCTTACTGTTCAGCAGGAAATTGATTAGTCCCTGCGTCTCTACACCTTCTACATACACCAGCGAAGATGGGGTGCGGTCCACATGACGGAACTTCTCCCGTTCACTGGGTTGATGATGGGGGAATAGGTAAAAGAGTGTGGATTAGGTGCAATCCAATGTGCTGGACTGTCTCATGTTCACTGAACTGAAGTAATGGCAAGTAAAATGGTTACCAAAGAATAGTACAACCAGGTAAAAGAGTGTGGATTAGGTGCAATCCAAGTGCTGGACTGTCTCATGTTCACTGAACTGAAGTAATGGCAAGTAAAATGGTTACCAAAGAATAGTACATACAACCAATCATGAAAAGGAGCCTTATTTTTTCACATCTCTTTTGGTTAACCAAAGAGTACTTGCCTATTAAAATTCCACTGTTACCTTTGAGGTTGATATGACATTCTCTCCCAATCTAGAGCAGCAATTGCATGCAAAATATGTTATAGTAAAACCTCGATATAACGGACTTCAATAGACCAGAAATCACTTTTATCGGAATCAAGGAGCTACCAGACTAAATTCTTATACATCAGGAAAAGTCCGATAAAGCCAGAAGCAGACCAGACTGCCTAACTACTTTAGCTATTTTCACCACAATATGGTAAATAATAGACATGTATATCTGTGTACAGTACAGTATTATTATCGGTATATACAGTATTTTATACCATTTGATTATTGTGGTGAATGTATAATACAGCAGACTGCTGTAATGGTAGTGAAAACAGTTTAAAAACCACTGGTGAGGTCCAGACTAATGTCTGATGTATCGGAAAAAGTCCGGGTTAGCAGGGGGAAGGCTGGATGTCACTTTAATCGGAATTTCACTTTTTTGGAATGGCTTGGGCCCCAATTAGTCTGTTCTAGTGAGGTTTTGCTGTGAGTTTTACGCCACGTACCCCCCTTTTTGGATAAGGGCTAAGGCGTTGCCCCTGGGTAGAGGACTTTGGTTTGAAGCATGTAGCATTTTATGACCGGATGCCCTTCCTGATGTCTACCAATGACCCTTGGGTGGATTCGATACTCCGACCCTTCGGTCAGAGCGGAGCGCTCTAAACCACTGAGCCACGGCTGTATATTTTAAAATTCACCACTTACTTATCACAGGTACTCTCTTTAACAGTAAAATATCAATACTAAAACCAAGCATCTGTCCATCATCCAATCCAGTGCTGTACCTGAAATTAGGAGTGTAAGAGCCCAGAGCTATGCTATTTCATCCAGGCATTTTAAGGTGATGGTAATCAGTTGCTCTTCTCTGAGCAGCATTATGTACATTATACATGCCAACCATCCCTTTAACTCAGACCTGTAAGAGCCCCATCTGGCTAGAGAGCCTTAACACATCAGACCAAATGACAACTATCTGTTGATTATATGGTTAGCATTCAATGTAGTAAATGTCTTCTCTCCACACCCACACCCTCAACCACACACACCCATATCCACACCCACACCCACACACATGTCAAACAGTAACTAAACAGAGATCAGTAAAATAGTATCATAATATGATAGTGTAACAATAAAACAGCACTACTAAAACAACAATGGAAAACAAACAATAAAATGACAAGTTAACTGTAACAGTAAAACAACAGCAGTAAAGTAAAATGAGAACAGTACTGTAATAACAACCAGTACCCCTAGTAAGGGGTGAAGCAACAATATAAATTTCTTGGCTGCATTAAAACAGTTCTTCTCTGTGCTTCTCAGTTTCCCTGATTCTACATCATGAGGATGATGACCACATTAGAACAGGATAGACATTATCAACATCCTTGAGCTAATCTAATAATATTATGAGAAATGGAAGGTTCCAAAGAAAGAAAAAAGAAAACACAAAAGTACTGCAGAATCTATCAACAGCGCCCAGTGATATAAACTATACATCCTTTCACTCAACATTCATACTAGGCACATCAAACACATTTTTCCCAGTACAGTATTTACTTACACTTTTATTCTGTTTGGATTCAAATTGGGAAACTGTGATGTTTCCACTCCCATTTTCTCCAGCCAGGATGTTGCTTCTTCTCTCTCTTCTTCTTCCTCCTCCTCTTCATCTTCATCTTTCTTGCCCTCACTACCTCTACTCCTGTCCCCTGCGGAGTCTGTTTGGCTGTCACTGTTGTGTCGACTGCGAGGAGAGCTCGAGTTGTGAAGGGGCATCTCAAACTCAATGTCTGTGAAAATAATATATATGATATAGGTGGGGGCACTCACCATCCATTCACTCAATGTAGTGCTGCTCTCGAGTGTCTGCTCTTTCCTCTCCTCCATCCTTCTTTCCTTCCATCCTCTTCAGTCTTTCTTTCCTTCATTCTTTCCTCGTCCTTCTGCCTAAGGGTGACTTTACACTTCCTCTTCTGTCTTTCTTTCCTTCATTCTTTCCTCTTCCTTCTGCCTGTGGGTGACTACATTAAGTGACAAGCCAAATGGTTTCCTGTATACCATGAAACCATATACTATGGTGGGTGGTAACCATATAACCAAATTTTGGCACCTGGTGGTTTAGTAGGTAATTACGGAGTCAAGACCATCCTGCCTAGCCCTAGGCTCCTACGCTCCTCATGGGGCAATGTATGATTGGATGATGGATGGATGGAATATATGGTAACCTGATGTGGTATAGTGGCATCCTGTTTATATCACAATACAGTACTATCCCAGTTACTATAAGGGCTTCATTTATACAAAGTTTAGTGGATGGCAAATTTGCAAACCTGACTGGTACATAAACTAACCTTCCTCTTTCATGGCATCCCTAAATCCTCGTGTGGTAGGTGTTATGAGGGCATGAGCTTGACTGATACCAGCCACACCTGCTGCCCGGAACAAACAGGTGAAAGTGGGGCCACACACATAGAAGTACGGACACTGACGCACTCGTAGCAACTGGTGTAATGACCGCAGGCTCTCACTCCTGGGGAAGGAAAGGCAAGTTAAATCTACACTGGATGGATTATGCCATTCATTCATTCATTCATCATCCAATCCAACATACTAAAATCATGTTTAATGTAAACCAAAACCATAAGAGCAGTCCACTGTACTGTGACATAGAGATACACAAAACAGTACTGTAGGAGACATTCCAACTCAGTTAAGTGTGGGATATTGGTTTAATATGGCACTAATGATTTATCATTCAGTTCTACTTCTCACCAGGATTGGGATGATCATCAGGGCTAACTCCCACAGTACAGTGCAGTACAGTATATGGCAAAAGAGACAAAGGCACAGTAATTTTTGTCATAATCATCATCATCATCTAATCTTGTGTTGCCCCATGAGGAGCACTGGAGTCCAGGGCTGGGCAAGTTGGTCCGGATATTAAAGATGAGAGCGACCAGCCTCGATCATTCCTGAGTGCATCATCATCATCCAATCATATGTTGCCCCATGAGGAGTGTAGGGGCCCAGGGCTTGGCAAGTTGGTCCAGACATTTAAGCTGAGAGTGACCAGCCTCACTCATCCCTGAGTGGCATTCCATGAGCAATAAACCTCAAACACCCCTTGGATATAAACCTTCACCGGCTCAATCCAACTGGTGTGCCGTAATTACCCACTAAACCACCAGGCACCAATATTTGGTTATATGGTTACCATCCAGCATAGTAAATGGTTTCCTGGTGTACAGGAAATCATTTGGCTTATCACTCATTGTAGAGTCACCCACAGTGAGTGACAAGCCAAATGGTCCATGGGTGATAAACCCCAGCCACCCCTTGGATATAAACTGACACAGGCTCAATCCGGCTGGAGAGCCTTAATTACCCACTAAACCAACAAGTGCCATAGCTTGGTTGTATATATACATATTTTTTAATGCGAGGAAGAAGGAACCAAAGGCCGTGAGCCCGCAATTGTTGTTCCCTCCGAGAGAAAGACAAAATACAAGTGAGAGCCAAATTCAATATCCGATCATTTCGAGATGCCTGGACACACTGCATTTGAAAGTCTGGAGATCATAGGAAGCAGGAAATACAGACAGAGGGAGACAGTTCCAGAGTTGACCTGTTACATAAATGAAGGACTGGGAGTAATGGTTAACTCTTGCATTAGAGAGTTGGACAGAAAAGGGATGAGAGTTTGCTGCTAGACGGGTGCTACGCGCCCGTCATAGAGGTGAAGGAATCCATGCAGACAGTTCAGAGAAGCAGTGACCATTGAAGTAGCAAAAGAAAAGAGATAAAGATGCAACAGTGCAACGAAGAGACAGAAATTGAAGGGAGTCAGTAAGAGGAGGAGTTAATGAGACGAAAAGCCTTTGACTCCACCCTATTGAGAAGAGCTGTATGTGGGGAGCCTCCCCACACATGAGAGTTGTACTCCACACAGGGGTGGATAAAACCCCTGTATAGAGTCAACAATTGTGCAGGGGTAAAGAAGGAACGGAGTTGGCTTAGCACACCTAATCTCTTGGAAGCAGATTTTACAAGAGATGTAATATGATCTTTCCAAAATAAGTCCCGAGTAAATGAAACTCCAAGCATGTTCAAGGATGATGCAGGATTAAGCAGAATATTATTAAACAATAGTGGGTATACCTGTGGAAGATTTTTTCGGGTTGATAGGTGTAAAAACTGAGTCTTTGATGCATTGAAAACAACCAGATTATTTTTACCCCAGTCAGAGATATGAGCCAAGTCAGACATTAGGTGTGCCATAGCCTCATCCCTTGTTTGTTGAAGCAACTGCTGAGATGGACATTGCAGAAACCGAATGGAAAGGTGAAGGGTGGAGTCATCAGCACAAGAGTGGATAGGGTTAGATGTACAGCTTAGAAGATCATTGATGAACAAAAGGAAGAGAGTTGGTGATAGGACAGAGCCCTGAGGAACACCGCTGTTGACAGATCTAGAAGAACGATGGCCGTCTACAACAGCGGCTATAGAACGACCAGAAGGGAAGCTAGAGATGAAGGCAAAGATAGAAGGATAGAAACTGTAAGAGGGCAGTTTGGAAATTAAAGATTTATGCCAGGCTCGATCGAAAGCCTCAGAGATGTCAAGTGCAATGGCAAAGCTTTCGCCAAAGTACCGAAAAGGATGACCAGTAGTCTGAAAGGTAGGTGAGATCGCCAGTGGAGTGTCCCTGACGGAATCCATACTAACGATCAGAAAGAAGGTTGTGACAGGAAAGATGCTTTAAAATTTTTCTATTAAGAATTGACTCGAAAACTTTTGAGATACAGGATGTTAAAGCAATTGGACAATAGTTAGAGGGTTGGGAATGGTCACCCTTCTTTGGGACTGGCTGAATGAGAGCAAACTTCCAGCAAGAAGGAAAGGTACAAGTTGATAGACAAAGGTGAAAGAGCTTGCCTATGCAGGGTGTAAACACAGAAGCACAGTTCTTGAGAACAACAGGAGGGACTCCATCAGGCCCATATGCCTTATCAGTATTGAGGCCAGCAATGGCAGAAAATACATCAGCTGAAGAAATTTTAATGTCGGCCATGAGGAGGTCAGAGGGGGGAAGTGATGGAGGAACAGCACCAGAATCGTCTAAGGTGGAATTGGAGGAGAAAGTCTGAGCGAAGAGATCTGCTTTATCAGTAGAAGAAATAGCTACAGAGCCATCACAGTAGAAAAGAGGAGGGAAGGATGATGAAGAAAGTTGTTAGAAAGGTTTTTGGCAAGGTGCCAGAAGGAGCAGGAAGAATTCACGTTGGAGAGCTGAGAGCATTTAGTACGGATGAAATTATTTTTACCAGAGCGAAGAACAGACTTAGCACAATTCCAGGCAGAAACGTATAAAAGATGTGATTCAGGGGTGGGTTGGCTCCGGTACCTTTTATAGGCCCTCTCCTTGTTGCGGACAACATTAGAACAAGCGTGATTAAACCAAAGCTTTCTTGCATTAGTCAGAGGATATGAAAATGGAATGTATGCTTCCATGACCGAGAGAATAACCTCCGTAATGCGCAAGGCACACTCAGATGGCTCCAGCCATGGATGCAATAATCATTCCAGGGAAAATCAAAGAAGTACTGCCTGAGGGCCTCCCAATGTGCAGCTCCAAAGTGCCACAGACGACGTTTCTTTGGAGGGTCCACAGGCTGTACTGGAGCGATAGGACAGCTTAAGGTGATAAGGTTGTGATCGGAGGAGCCCAAAACAGAGAAAAGATTAACAGTGTACGCACAAGGATTAGTAGTAAGGAATAGGTCAAGTATGTTGGAGCTCTCTCCAAGGCAGTCAAGGATACGGGTAGGGTGCTGTACAAGCAGCTCTAGGTCATTAAGGACAGAAAGGTTGTAGGCTAGTTCACCAGGTGGATCTGTGAAAGGAGAGAAGAGCCAAAGGTGGAGGTGAACACTGAAATCTCCTAGAATGGAGATTTCAGAGAAAGGAGAAATGGATAGAATGTGTTCCATCGTAGAAGTAAGATAGTCAAAGAATTTTTGACAGTCGGTAGAATTAGGAGATAAGTAAACAGCGCAGATATATTTAGTCAGAGAATGACAGGAAAGCCGAAGCCAGAGTGTAGAGAATTCAGAAGAATCGAGTTCAGGAACACGAGAACAAGCTAGGTCGTTCCGTACATATACACAACATCCACCTTTGGCTTTGAAATGAGTATAGAGAAAGTAGGAGGATACAGAAAAGGGTTTGCTGTCAGTTGCCTCAGACAGCTGAGTCTCAGTTAGAAAAAGAAGGTGAGGTTTAACCCTTACACCGCAGGCATGTTTCCCAATGTTTTGCGTGTCCCGCGGGGTTATTCAGGCTCCGACAGACTCTCAAAAAATATTTGCCAAAAATCAGTTATTAGTCCTAGAACATTAAAATTACATATGCATATGGCACATACCTTCAGCTTTCTCCTGGGATGTTTGTTGAGCCTTCGTCGATTACCATAGGACTTGTGGAGACCTCTGAAGTTGGGTAACGAAGTCTCCACTTTACACTTCCAGACAACCCGTAATATGATTACCACAGCCAGATATCAACACTATAAACACTACTCTATGATTATCAAGTAGTTTGGGATCCATACTCCAAAAAAAAAACACTGTGAAAGCAATGAAAATTACGAGCGCGTATGACCTTCCCACTTGTGCTAGTTTGCTGTTGGTATTCAGTCATTTATTATTCATAAAACCCCTCACACTTTATATTTCTATTACTATATAACACTTATATATATCTGGAGTCTTTATCCATAAGTTTCCTTCAGTAGTATTAGTTTATTGTCACTGAAGTCATTCAGTTTTTCATTCAGTACGATACGTAGAGAGCCACGGATTCACTTTCACTGTTATAACATCAAGTATTTGTACTCATATTCTTATATTACTAATTACTTACATTTCTATTTACATTTTCTATTGTATTTTCAATATTTACACTTCTATTTTACTTACACTATGTTATTCACTGTCACTTTCAGTAACATAAAACTATATTACACTGTTCAATCATATGTACTGTACATCCATTGCTTTCACTTGCTATTTACACATTATTTTCACATTACTTTCCTTTCCCACTTGCACTTTTAGAACTGCTTCTGGCTGTGGTAATCAAAGAAGCAGGTAACACTGAGGGGAACCTGGCACTCAGCGCACTGCCAAGAGGTGCGTTTGTGCTCAGGTGTGCGTCGGGTGGTAAGTGCACACACCTGGCACCTGCGGATCGCAGCCTTCCTCTTGCCTGTGGCAGGCATTTGCACCAGTCTGTGCCGATCCATGTACGCCCTCTGCTCAAGTCTGTCGGGAAGTGTTACTGGATGGTGCCTTGGAGTTGCAGCTGTCACCCTACCATATCTTTCAAGCAGCTGCTGAAAACAAGTCTTGGCAAACAACCTCAGGGAGAAGGACTTGGGTGGCTTGACCTTCATCTTGTACAGGATGAAGGCGTTCAGCATCGTTATGTCTATGAGATGCAGAAAAACTTTCCTGTACCACCTAGTATTCTTCCTGAGGCAGTCGATCTCTCCAATCATGTCGGACTTGTCCACCAGCCGCATGTTGATATTGTAATCTAACACAGCATCAGGTTTCCTCACAGGTTTGCCTGTCGACCTTCCCACTGTCTGTCATTTCCCCCTTATGTACGGTGGTGAGCATGTGCACGACCCTCTTGTCATGCCACCGTATTGCCAGCATCTTTTCAGACTTGCATAGGTGCACGTCTCCTCGCTGCGAGGTTCCTGCCTCTGGGAATTTAGGGAAGTGGGCACGATTACTCTTCACAGTGCCGCAGGAGCCGATACCGTGCTCTGAAAGGTATTTGGCAAGTTTCAGTGCTGTATAATAGTTGTCTGTATACAGCACATGATTCCCACCAAAATACCTTTCAAGGAGCACTTTCACTACACAGCCTGAGAAGCCAAGGGGGTGTGTTTTATCAAGATCGACAGTGCTGGCTGAATAAATGACGAAGTCAAGGATGTACCCCATCTTACAGTCGCACAGTACAAAGAACTTGATTCCAAAGCGATGGCGTTTGCTTGGAATGTACTGCACAAACCTAAGACGTCCTCTGAACAAAACCAAGGATTCGTCAATGACAACCTTCTGAAAGGGGTGAAAGAATGTCATAAACTTATCCTTCATTCTGCTCAGAATCTCCCGGATCTTCCAGAGTGGGTCGGTTTGGGAAGGTACATCATTGTCAGCAAAGTGCAGGTTTCCCATGATGTTCCGGAAGCAATCTCTGGCCATGTACTTATTGAAGGTGGGTGAGGGTAGTAAGGGGTCCATGGACCAGTATCCTTCCAACTCATGCTTCTTTGAGTGAGGCATGAGAAGCATGAGGGTGAAGAACACATACAGCTCCTGCACTCCCAGCATGGACCACTGTTGCATCTTGGCTGCACCTGTACCACTTGCAGCACGTTGTGATTCATACCTGTTAGTCTCATCACATATGTGCTGCATGACTTCGTCATCGAGGAAGGCCAAAAGGAAGTCCACACACTCAGCATCCTCGTCAAGAGTGAAGGCAGGCTGTACTCCTGAGGAACTCTCTTCAAAACACCCTTCCGTCCACACGAAGGCGTCCAGGATTCCCTTTCGTGGTGGTGTAGGGTGGCTGTGAGGCAGCTTTATCACGTTCAAGGTCACTCGCACTGACCCTGGGTTGCCGTACAGCACTAGCAGTCCTTACTCTACTAGCAACTCTACTTTTACGGGTCAGGGATTTACCTCTTCCTCTACGGCCTGCCTTCACTGTTGATGCTGGTGGTGACTCCGACGACGAAGACTCCGGAGATAATTCAGCAGAAGAAGAGGAAGAAATGAGTGAAGTGGGGCTTGGGGAACGGGGAGGTGAATCAACTCAGGACTCTTGGCGGTCTGGGTCATGCGGGGCCATTGTTCCGCGGCTAACCCGCCGCCTTTTCACTCCCTTCCCAAATTCCTTCCCTTGCTGCACTAATGGCTCCTTTCCCTTGGAGCTAGGGATAACTTGGGACACTGAAGCACTCGTACTAGTAGTTTCTGGCACGATTTCCTCACCCGGATCATCACACGAATCCCCCAAAGGGTCAAAATCACTATCCATCATCACCATTGATAATTCCGCTAGTTCAATTTCCACTGCAGAGTCACTTAGTCCTTTCCTGCTTCCCCCACGAGTTTTTCTGGGTGTAGAGGTCACGGGGCCCTTTGCAATGGGCGCAGAAGCGGCAGAAATGGCGGGGCACGAGTGCGACATGCTTTGACCACAGCGGAGGACAAGGAACTAAATGCCATGGCTTATCTGAGAAGGCAAGGGTTGACAGTGACAATGGGGCTGACAGCTGCTAACTTACATGCTAATAAATTATTGGTAGAAAATCTTGGCAATACATAAAGAAATAGGTAGTTCCAGGTGAATGTAAATGTCACTTAGGCTTCTCCCTTCCTTTCTGATATATATTTTTATTACAGAAATAGATTACAAGGCATAATTCAAAGGGGAAATTACCGTGGTAATGTAGCGAATGAATGCATGTGAGGTGTTGTCAGGTGATAATTAGCCAATTCCTGGTGTTTGTTTCATTCACTTACCCTATTTTTTTTTGGTATATATTATTTTGTATAAGTATAGGGCATAGGGCTTATTTCAATGGATGAAATCTGTGGAAAAATCCGGGGGAGATTTGCTTAGCGCAGCGCGGCCAGGGAGGTGAGAGGACAGGGTAATGGAGGGGAGGTAGGGAGGGGAGTCAGGAACGGGGGAAAATCGCTAAAATGTCAACAATGGATGGGAGTACAGATGAGATTTGGAGTGCTGACTACTGTTGGACATTGGCAGTACTGATAGATGATACAAGCCACCACTTGAAAGCCCGGGATAATTCAAAATAACACAGAATCACAAAAGTGATGCCCCGCGGTATGATCCATTGCGCCCGAGCGTCACGAAAGTGACGCCACGCGGTTAAGGGGTTAAAGAGGGAGAGGTGGTGCTCAACAGAGTGAAAGTTAGAGGAAAGGCCGTGAATGTTGCAGAAATGAAGAAGAAGAGAGTCAGACAGTGGTTCCAGGCAGCTCAAGTCGTCACCGGGAGAAAGGCAGAAGGTGGGGGAATTTATGGTCCCCCTCTGGGGACTGACGCCACGTGTAGTGCTGCCATGATTTTTTAATTTTGGGAAAGGAAGCGTAGTGTGTACTGGGCATGTAGTTTGGTGTTGATAGAGAAACTTGTATTGGACAGCATGCTGGCCTACTCTCTGGGTTACTGAGACACTGAAAAAGTTCAGCAAAGGGGGATGGTTGGGACCTAGTCCCGAGGACTGATGAAACGGGAGCTACAGCTCTCCCTGTCATCAGCTTTCCATCCACCTTGGGTGTACTGCCCTGCTCGACTGGTGCTACAGTCAACTCCTCTATGGAGAAGTAAACGGTTTCCCAGTGTACAGGAAAACCATTGTCATTCAATGTAGAGTCACCCATGGACTTGAGGAAGGGGAAAGAAAGAAGGAAAGGACATACGGGGAAGGAAGGAAAGAAGGAAGGAAGAGATGAAAGGGCAGTCACCGGAGAGCAGCATTACATCGAGTGAGTGGATGGCGAGTGCCCATACCTATCACAATAGAAATTTTTCATATTTTGTATTTTCCCTCACTCTCATTTCATTTTTGTTTCATTTCTGAAGGCTACAACATGCTTCCATGCATCGGCCTTCATCACCTAATGGCAGCTCTCGATCTCAGACAGCCTCCCTGTTCAGTCCTACCCTAAGGTCACACTTAATGACCTCATCCCAGGTATTTTTAGGTCTACTCCTCACAATCCGACCTCTAATATTAACGCTTCTCACTTTTTGCACCCAATCCCCCATTCTCTCCATATGCCCAAACTACTTCAATCTACCTCTCCTCATCAAAACACCAATACACTCCAGTCCCATCCTACCTCTCAACTCTTCCATCATAAACCTGGCCCCTCCAGGCCTTGCACTCAGGGACGCACTGCACATCCATCTAATCATTGTCATTTGTGTACGACTGAGCCTGCGAATATCCTCTTCCTTTACTGTCAAGGTCTCACTACCATACAGCATTACACTCCTAACACATGCTGCATACAGAGATCCCTTTGCACGTAGGGAGAACCCTCTCAAATTCAGATGAGGCAACAGCTCCCCAAACTTCTACCAATCACTCCTCACCCTAGCCACAGAGCTAGCTCCAGCCCCAACTCCAGCACACAACATGTCTCCCAAATAACAAAACTCTTCCACACACTCCAGAAACTCACCACTAAGTTCAATCTTTTCACGCCAACAATCTCCACCTGCTCTCCCCGACACACCACACACATAAAATCAGCATTGTCTCACAGTCCGCCTCTAATACCACTACATATCTTATGCACCCACTTATCACAGACACTGCACAAGATGGAATTACTTACCATGCCCTTGTGGCAGATTGCACATGGCCACTCTCCCTCTTCTTTGACAGTACTGCCACCAACCCTAGATATCATCACTTTTGTTTTATCTGCATTTACTCTTAAGCCTTGTGCCACATACCATCTCTCCACTTCCTAAATCTTTCCTCCGCATCCCTTTCATTCTCTGCAATCAACATCAAATCATCAGCATACAACATCTCTCATGGAAGTCCATTTCTGAAGTCATGTGAGAGGGCTTCAAGTACCATGATAATTAACAAGAGACTCAATACTGACCCCTGATGCGTAAAACTCATCACTCAAATCTCCATTCACTCTTACCTGGGTGCGAGCACCCACATATATGGCCATAACCACCCTAACCAGCCACTCCTCGATCCCAAGCTTTCTCACTGCCCACTTAACCACATCTCTAGGGACTCTGTCAAAGGCTTTCTCCAAATCAACAAAAACAAAGTACAGTTCCCCTTTCTCTCCTATATATTTTTCCTGAAGCTGTCGAACAATGAATATGGCATCAATGGTCCCCTTGCCTGGCATACACCCAAACTGCATCTCATCAATATTCACTCTATCTCTAATCATACCAACTAGAACTCTCTCCTTTACCTTCATTATCTGATCTAAAAGCTTTATTCCTCTATAATTTCCTCTTTCCATGGAATCACCCTTCCCCCCGTACACATTTAAAACTACACTCCTCAGCCAATCACCTGGGACAACACACTCATATATAATCATATTTATCAGGTCAGTAACTAACCTCACTTCTGTATCTTCTAAGGCCTTCAACATTTCAGTGGTCAACCCAGACACATTTGCTGCCTTCTCCACCTGCATCCTGTCTATTGCCTCACTCACAATAGCAGCGTCACTCAAAGGCCATGGGCCAAACACTGGATATGCTGGCTCCAAACTTTCCCTGTCCCAGTCAAATTCCTCATTCAACAACCAGCTATAACGCTCTACCCATGCATCTTTGATATCCTCACTGTTCACCACTACCCTTCCTTCATCATTCTTCACACACTGCCCACCTACAATATTCCGATTCTCCCTCTTCACCTGATTTGCCAACTTAAATATCATAGTCTTCCTTTCCGCATGATTCAGGATATCAATATATATATGGAACAGGCAAACCCCGATTTACGATACCCCTAGATGCAATACCTCGGAAGAGTGATGGGGGTGGAAATACCACCCTAACACGCCCATTGTAGGCCTATCCCAGGTTTTGTTTTACCGAATATGATTATATTTTAGGCTTAAATTTTGTGTTTAGGTTGATTTATAAACTGTTTTAAGGGTTGGATTAAGGTGTTTTAGTCATAGGTGGAGTGAACACTGTCATTTGGGGTACAGATTCTTGCCCATCAGATGAAGTACAAAACGGTGTGGACAACTAGGCAACTCAACAAAGAATATTTCATGTGTGACCATTGAAATGTCCTATCATGGAATACATAATAATAATTTTAAATACATTCAAATAACTATGAAAACATTAGAGAGAAAATGTTTCATGCAATGATGAAAACTGTGACATAAAAAATCATGTTTACATTCGGGCTGTTCAAGGAAAAACGCTTTGAAAATACAAAGGAATTTCTAAATAAATGTTGGAAAATAAGAGAGAAGAAAATAAAGGAGCTCAGCAACCAGAACAGTGGCTAAAATGACATAAAGAGGGACCGTTGAAAAGCCTATCCCAATATCATCACTGATCGATAAATCATGTGTTTACATTCGGGATGTTCAAGGGAAAACACTTTGAAAATACAAAGGAATTTCTAAATAAACATTGGAAAATAAGAGAGAAGAAAATAAAGGAGCTCAGCAACCAGAACAGTAACAAAAACAACATAAAGAGGGGCTGTTGAAATGGCTTTCCCGATCACATCATTCATTTCATTCCCCTTACAGAGAATTCCTCATCAAAACATCAACGATTCTCCGTCACAACAATTCGCAACTTGGATGATTCTGCGTCATTCATACATTACTATCATGCATAACAGATGTTTATTTAATCTTCCCGTGACTGTCTGATGGTGGGATTGTATACAATGCTGCTGCCCCATCTGTAATGAGTTTGAATACAACTCTGATCACATTCTCCAGTGACCTTGACTGGGTACATGTAAGACGGGCACTGGTTTTAGGCTTAGGTTAGCTTCTTTTACAGCTGTTAAGCCATTTAGATTGGCTTTAAACTTTTTTTTGGACTCATTTGGATGGGTTTAGGACATGGTTGCGGAGGAAACCCAAGGCTCAAAAATGCATCCCTATACTTTACATGTTAAGTCTATCCCGATTTACAATACCCCACCTTCTGATGGGTTTTTACTTAACCGACTGCATCATTAAACTGAGGTATGCCTGTATTTCAAAATACCAGTGAAAAATTCAAGAGTTCTTCTCTCTCTCTCATGTCTGTGTGCAAGAATGTGCACACATACACAGACTACACTAACCATTCAGCATGAAGTGATTCCGCCAACTTGGAATCTGTTCCGAAGAGTCCCGTTTGTGAAGTGAGCTTTAGGTTGTCTCGAGGGAAGAGCTGCAGCCAGGGCAGACTTGGGTACTGCCACACTAAGCAGCATTGGTAGAACTGAGCATTGGCTGATGTATCCAGTGTCCGATCCTCTTTATCATCCGACACTGAACTCAGGCACCTGACAAAACCTGTGGTGCCTGATGCTTCTTCTGATGTCTGAAAGGAAGACATAGATACAACACATTATCTATTTATTACTAGATGCCTAAAAGTCCAAAGAACTGGTCACAAGGAAGGGCTGGTGTTGTATGCATTAAATCTACAGAAGCTGTTGGAGGTTTGCTGATACTGTAATGCCACCTGGGGCATATGTCAGTCATCCAATCTTAAATATTTTTTTAATATGGTAGCTTAACCTAAGAGTTCAACAACTTGCATAGGGTAGTATTGGACTGAATTTTACTATTTTATTGTTTTAAACTTATTCCACAAATGGGCTTTTAATCTGTCTTAAAATATAACACTGTACACTCACCAGAATGGATTTGAATGATGTAAGCACCATGCATTATAACCCGTTAACTGCTCTATACAACCTGGGCTGTTCCGAGTGTGACTGCTCAATACAGCCCTGGCTGCGTAGGTGAATTCTGAACTTAGTGCCATGGTGACCAAGGCCGACCCATGCAAGCATGTTTGAGCCTTCAAAACCAAAACCGAAACCGAAAACCATACATTCCAATACGGAATCAGACTCTTCGATGTTCATCCACGGCTTTACCAAGGTAAATATTGAGCTAATATTTCGTTACTAAATACTTTGGCATGTGTTCTCTCAATTCCTAAGACAAAATTTGGTCTTTGGGAAATTTCATTTTTACCCCTATGTCTGCGTACCATGGACACCTTCAAAAAACAGCCATGTGCAGTTAACGGGTTAAAAGATTGTATATAACCAAAGATTCTGAATATAGCTCTGCTCACATGTATTTCCGTCAAAAATAGTTACTGCATTATATACCACACCACCATACACCAATGCAACAACTTCCGACTGCATTGCCCCAAAGTCAGTCAAATGAACCATTCTGAAACAATAAACTGGATTCTCTTCATTTTCATCATGATTTTTTTTTTCCAATCTATGGATGGTGAAAGACATAAAACAAAGGAGAGATCATGAAAGAGGGAGTATTATCAAAAGCATGCCTAGTAAAATGGGCCAAAAATTCATTCACATTCATCCCTTGGAAACCTGGCTCCACCTCAAAAGCTTAACCATGTGCACATACATGTAATCAGGTCTATGGACTCATCGTACCTTATAAACAGAGTTACAGCAGCATACCTTGAAGTTATGCTTCCATGGTAAAGGTTTGGGAGACTTGAAACGGAGTCTGGTCTTCAAACTCCAGTCCACAATCAGCTTATCTATCCACACTTCTTTGCTGTATTCCTTTCCCTAAAAAATTTGGTGATTAACATGTGGTATCTTTTTTCTCAACTCCTACATGAATATATGAAGTTTGGTAGTGCTATACAGTAATATTTAAGACGTAAGGTCATTCTGTAACAAAATACAACATATGAGGTGCTATCCAATAGTTCCTGAAATTTGACTAATGAAAGAAAAACACTTAGGTCAAAAGTCCTAATCCCCACTGTCCCCTTCAAAGTAGAGTCCTTGGGCATGCAGACATTGATCCCAGTGCTTCTCCGAAGATCGGAACGTGTTCTGGAAGTCCTTGAGCATCAGCTTGTTTGGGGTCTTTCGCAATTTCCTCCGGGATCTCCTCAGTGGTGTCAAATCTTAGTCTTTTCAGCTGGTGTTTCATTTTCAGAAAGAAGAAAAAAATCACAGGGGGCCAAATCTAGTGAATATGGAGGGTGGGGGACAAAAGGCATGATTTTTTATGCCAAGAACTGCTAAACAACAACGGCTGTGAGTGTGGGTGCACTGTCATGGTGAAACACCCATTTGTTTATGTGCCACTTATTTGGATGTTTCCATCTCACATCCTCCCAGGGCCATCTCAAAACGTCACAGTAGAACTTTGCACTGATAGTGTGTCCTTGAGGAACGAATGCCTTATGGACAATGCCCTCCACGTCACAGAAAATGATGAGCACCGACTTCACATTGCTCTTGACCTGACGTGCCTTCTCTGGTTGGGTCGAAGCTGGGCTCTTCTGCAATGATTGTTTGGTTCCTGGGTCATACCTGTAAACCCTGCCTTCATCACCAGTATGGCACTTGAGAGGATGTTAGGGTCAATTCTGACCATTTCCTTGAGTTCCGTGACGACCTCCACACAATGCTGCATTTGCTTATCAGTTAGGTGCCTTGGACAAACTTGGCAGCAATTCATCTCATGTCAAGGTCACTAGACACAATGCACTGGCAAGTGCCATATGACAGGCTAACAATGCCACAAACATCATGGCTTGTCCTCCTGAGATCTCTGAGGATGAATGCATGAACTTCGGCCACATTGTCACGGGCTGAATGGTGGAAGGGCGACCAGTACATGCATCTTCACCTGCTGATGTTCATCTATCTTTAAAACACTTAAACCAGTTGTAAGTTTGTGTAACCCCTAAAGCATAGTAACAAAATGCTTGTTTTAACATTTTATGAGTTTCTGCTACATTCTTCTTGAGTTTCACACAAAACTTGATGCTCTCACACTGCTCTTTCACATCCTCCATTTTTGAGATCACAAAATTCGCAACCTAAACCAAACACAACACTAAAAAAACACACACATGCAGTGAATGCATCCACCCTGCAAAACGCCGCTTGACACACTAACAGACAAAGAGTGCATGCAATGCCACCTAACATCCACAGAACCATATAACAAGCGGTTTCCACCCTGCTTTCAAATTTCGGGAACTTTTGGGTAGCATCTCATACATCCTGCTAATGGCCACAAGATGGACAGCTGTTGCCATATGATATTGGTGATATGTTGTACTACCTAATATAACTTCATAATGCTTCAATTACACCTATAAAGATGCATTAGCTTCTCACAATTATTATCAACCAAAGCACATTAACTATCTCAGTAAAACTTCATTTAATAATACGGTAATAATAAAAGATTCATTTTATAGTAGTAATAACTGGTGAAAGAGAGAGAGATTGTGCAGGTGCTTGAGGATGCGAAAGTGGATGTATGTGGAATAACTGAAACAAAATGGAGAGGAGAAAGTGTGAGGGAATGGGAGTATGGATGGGGTATATGTGCAGGAGTAGATGAGAATGAGAGGGCAAAGGAAGGAGTCTGTATAGTTGTGAGTAAAAGATGGAAGAAGAGCATAAGACAGTATGGATCAGTTGGGTCAAGGATTGTGTGGGTAAAGTTGAAAGTTGGAATACAAATGTGGGCGATTGTGTGTGTGTATGCGCCAACGCAAGATCGTGCTAGAAGAGTCAGAGAAGAGATCTGGACAAATGTGGAAGTGTGCAAGGAAAAGTTTGGAAGGAATGAGAGAGTGTTTTTGATTGGTGATATGAATGGTAAAGTTGGTAATGTGAAGGTGGATGGAATAGTTGGTGAGTGGGGTGTGCCTGCTGAGATAGATGAGAATGGGAGTGCGTTAGTGGACATTTGTGCTGGGAGGGGGTTGGTGATAGCCAATACCCTCTTCAGGCATAAAATGATCCACAGGTATACATGGCGAGTGATGAGAAGGGTGGGTGGTGAACTGAATGAAAGGAAGGCAATGATTGATTATGTGTGTGTGTGGATGAAAGGATGCGAAGATGTGTAAAGGATGCAAGAGCGTATAGAGGTTGGGGGAGTGGACTTTCTGACCACTACTTGGTGGTGGCCAGAATTAGGATGCAAGTAAGATGGAGGAATAGAAGAAGGGAAAGACGAGAGGAAGGAGTAGTTGCAAGGAGAGTGGAAAGGTTACAAGAGGATGAGAAAAAGGCAGAGTATAAGAGAGAAGTGGAGGAACGATTGGGCAAATATGAATTGGAGCAGATGGGAGACGTGGAACGTATGTGTAAGATATTTACAGAAGAAATATGTGCAGCATGTGATGTGGTGTGTGGAAGGAAGAGAAGACGGAGGGGGGTGCAAGGAACAGCGCGGTGGACTGAAGAGGTGAAACAGGCTGTGGCACAAAAGAAGAAAGCATACAATGAATGGATGAGAAATAGGGGCGTGGAAGAAGTTGAGAGGCGGAAGAGAGAGTTATATGTGGAAAGGAAGAGAGAGGTGAAAAGATTAGTAAGAGAGAGTAAGAAGAGAGTGGATGAGGAATTTGGAAGGAATTTGAGTGTAAAGTGGAGGGACTGTAAGAAAATGTTCTGGAGAGAAGTGAAAAGAGTAAGACAGGGTGGAAGTGAAGTTAGCAGGGGAGTGAAAGATAAAAATGGTAGATTACTAGTGGAGAAGGGAGAAAAAGTGAGCAGATGGAGAGAACACTTTAAGGAATTGTTAAACGTAGAGGATGGAAGTAGTGCGAGTATAAGTGGCTGGGGAATGGCTAGGAGAAGGAGGGAGGTGAGAAGACAGGAAGAAATCAGTAGGATAGAAGTTGTGGAAGCAATGAAGAAAGTTAAATCTGGGAAAGCCCCAGGAATTGATGGAGTGTGTGGTGAAATGCTGAAACATGGTGGAGAGCTAGTAGTAGAATGGATGTGGAAGATGTGCAGATTGGCTTGGGAGGAAGGTAGAGTCCCGGAGGATTGGAAGTCAGGTATAATTATTCCCTTGTACAAAGGAAAAGGGGAAAAAGAAGTGTGTGGTAATCATAGGGGCATCTGTCTTCTTAGTATAATAGGAAAAGTGTATGGTAGGATACTTATAGACAGAGTTAGAGAAAGAACAGAGAAATTAGTTGGAGAAGAACAGGGAGGCTTTAGGAAGTGAAGAGGTTGTGTAGATCAGATATTCATTCTTAGATCTTTAGTGGAAAAGTTTCTAGAGAAGGGAAAGAAGTTGTATGCGGCTTTCATGGATTTGGAGAAAGCATATGACAGGGTGGATAGACAAGGATTGTGGAAAGTGTTAAGAATATATGGAGTAGATGGGAAGTTGTTGAATGCTGTGAAGAGTATGTACGATGGTGCGAAGGCTGCAGTGCGTGTGGATGGTGAACTAAGTGAATTTTTCTCTTTGAAAGTTGGTTTGAAACAGGGATGTGTCATGTCTCCATGGTTGTTCAATCTGTACATGGATGGGGTAATAAAAGAGGTACAAGGTAGGGTAGTGGATGTTGGAGTGGCCCTGGTGAGAGAGGATAGTGTTTGGAAACTCCCTGTACTGTTATTTGCAGATGATACTGTGTTGTTGAGTGAAGATGAAGGGGAGCTGCAAGGCTTGGTGGATGAGTTTGAGAGAGTGTGTAAGAAACGGAACCTAAAGGTGAATGTAGGGAAGAGTAAAGTGATGGTCTTTGAGAGAGGTGAAGTTAGTGAATGTACAGCGAGGTTGGATGGTGAGGAATTGGAAAATGTGAGTACGTTTAAGTATTTGGGTAGTGTGATGAGTAAGGATGGAGGTTTGGAGGGTGAAGTGCTTGAAAGGGTACAGCAGGGAAGAAAGGATGCTGGTTCTTTGAAAGCAGTGATAAGAAACAGGGAAGTGAGCATGGAAGTGAAAAAGTTACTACATGACAGTATTGTGATACCAACTCTAACGTACGGAAGTGAAGCTTGGACATTGTTGGAAGGACACAAGTCAAGAGTGAGAGCAGTGGAAATGAGTTATTTAAGAGGAGCCTGTGGAGTCACGTGGAGAAACAGGCTGATGAATGAGGACATAAAGGAGCGTTGTGGTGTGGATGTGGATGTGATAGGAAGCGTTATGAGGAACACACTGAGGTGGTTTGGCCATGTGGAGAGGATGCAGGGTGAAAGACTGACGAAGAGAGTGTATGTGAGTGAGGTGGAGGGGGGAAGAGGGAGGGGGAGGCCGAGGATGAGATGGAGGGATGGGGTGGAGAGGTATATGAGAGAGGGGGGTGTGAGTTGGGAGCAGGGCAGTGAAATGGCGGGGGACAGGGCAACTTGGAGGCGATTTGTTTGTGGCCACCCCAAACGGGATTGAGGCGTCTGGCAATAGATAGATAGAATAACTGGTGGAATGTTAACAATATAAATACTGTACTGTACATGCACAAAAGAAAAGCTCTGGTGAAAAAAAGGGAAAAAATAGGATAACCTCACCTCAGCATCCTTAGGTTCTGGCTGCTTTGGAAAAATATTAGAGAAGTTATATGAAATGTTGGCCTCTCTGACTGGTGCTGCTGAGGGGTTTAGGAGCTGGAAGAGTGTAGCATCACTCGACACCTCCAGATCACAATCGTCCTGAGGCTTCACACGCTTGTTGGGGGAACATCTGTTGGAAAACGCAGTGATAACAAAATGGTAACTGTCAATTTGGCTATAACCATCTATGATGTGCAAGGACCCTGGAGTATGCCACCACAATCCAAAACTGTAAGCTGTTACACAATATCACACCTAATGAGATGTAATTATTGTATACAGTGGCAAACTGATTCAGAATGTTCATCTGTTAAACCTACAGTCAGTACTGAATGATGTGTAGTAAAACTCACACAAGTCTATCTATCTATTTATTGCCAGACGCCTCAATCCCGAATGGGGTGGCCACAAACAAATCGCCTCCACGTCGTCCTGTCCCCCACCTTTTCACTGCCCTGCTCCCAACTCACACCCCCCGTTCTCATATACTTCTCCATCCCGTCCCTCCATATCATCCTCAGCCTCCCCCTCCCTCTCCCCCCCTCCACCTCACTCACACACACTCTCCTCGTCAGTCTCTCACCCTCCATCCTCTCCACATGGCCAAACCACCTCAGTGTGTTCCTCCTAACGCTTCCTATCACATTCACATCCACACCACAATGCTCCTTTATATCCTCATTTGTCAGCCTGTCTCTCCATGTGACTCCACAGGCTCCTCTTAAATAACTCATTTCCACTGCTCCCACTCTTGACTTGTGTCCTTCCAACAACGTCCAAGCTTCACTTCCATACGTTAGAGTTGGTATCACAATACTGTCATGTAGTAACTTTTTCACTTCCATGCTCACTTCCTTGTTTCTTATCACTGCTTTCAAGGAACCAGCAACCTTTCTTCCTTGTTGTACCCTTTCAAGCACTTCACCCCCCAAATTTCCATCCTTACTCATCACACTACCCAAGTACTTAAACATACTCACATTTTCCATTTCCTCACCATCCAACCTCACTGTACATTCACTGACTTCACCACTCTCAAAGATCATCACTTTACTCTTCCCTACATTCACCTTTAGATTCTGTTTCTTACACACTCTCCCAAACTCATCCACCAAGCCTTGCAGCTCCCCTTCGCCTTCACTCAACAACACAGTATCATCTGCAAACAACAATACAGGAAGTTTCCAAACACTACCCTCTCTCACCAGGGCCACTCCAACATCCACTACCCTACCTTGTACCTCTTTTATTACCCCATCCATGTAAGACTGAACAACCATGAAGACATGACACATCCCTGTTTCAACCCAACTTTCAAAGAGAAAAATTCATTCAGTTCACCATCCACACGCACTGCAGCCTTAGCACCATCAGACATACTCTTCACAGCATTCAACAACTTCCCATCTACTCCATATATTCTTAATACTTTCCACAATCCTTGTCTATCCACCCTGTCATATGCTTTCTCCAAATCCATGAAAGTCGCATACACAAGTATGCATACTAAAACCTGCTGAATGACACTGATAATGTGAATTACACTGATTTAACCAACTATTTATACAAACCATTACAAAACTGTGTGTGAACAAATCCTTTTACCCACCTAAAAAGTTTAAAATGAATTTATTAGGATACTGTATAAATAGTCTCCACAATTGACACACAGACTGCACCTTCAAATTATAACAATAAATCATAAGAACACTTCAAATGATTAAAACTGAAATAAAAAAAAGGCATCATAATGCACAACATGAGGTAAGTCTTACTACTTCCTAACCGGAATGGGTTACGTCGCTTTCCTGCCTGGTCACCAGTGGCAGAGGTGGAAGATGGAGCAAGTATCTGGAGTGGTGTTGTGGAGCTCACCATGCGTGCCTGCAGCGCTCGCCGTTGTGCCTTCAGTTTCCTTACTCGCATCACGTCACCAGGCCGTATCCAGCCCGGGGATGCAGGGGAAATCTCACTACTCATGATGGCCTGAGGTTCAGGACAACAACAAATCAGCTGCCACCTTGATAGTAAAGACCTAATTTTACATTATTAATACAGTAAGCGCTGGATGCGAGAGGGATGTCTGTTGAGCAAGGAAGAGTGGCTGTGCGTGACAGAAATAAATGGAGAGAAATTGTGAATGAATAAGTGATGACGCAGCCCTGAGGGGATATTCTCCCGCATTTGGTCTGATCAGCTAGTCAGGTCAGGTGCGGGTAAGGGGATGGGTCTGTTATGATGTGGCAGGGGTAAACCAGTTCTGCTGTCGGGCCCTGCTGCGGATGTCACTGATTGCATTGCCCAGTTGACCCTTGTGCGGTGTGGTGCGGTGAGGATCTGTCCGTTCTCCCCTTTGGGGCTAAGATGCGAATGAATGTGTTTGAATGGATGAGTAAATGGAGAGTGAGTCGTCCTGTCTCGGCTACCTCCCTTTCCTTGGGGGAAGCAGCCTAGGTATATAGATAGATAGATAGTATTACTGTACAGTACTGGAAACCTCATATGTTAAAAATATATTTGTCAAGATTCTCAACCTCAATTAAACATCAGTCACTGGTATAAAACAGAAATAAGAATAATACTGAGATAGCCTGACCCACCTTGTTTAGTATGGTACCCTTCGATAAATTTCCATTTTAATGTAACGGATTATAGGTGAGTTGATTCACTAAATATGAAATTTTAGATATTTATTTTTTTTTTACAAAACCCATTCTGAAAAGTACCTACAAATGAAACCCCAAAGTGCACAATACTCCTGGCTGCTGTCTTGAAAGCAGCGAAATGCACTTTCTTCCCAATTTAGGAGTACAGTACTGTATATGGTATATTGAAACAAGCTGAAGGTTCTCTACCTATCTATCTATTGCCAGATACCTTAATCCCATAAGAGGTGGCCACTAACAAATTGCCACCATGCCCCCCTGTCCCCTGCCATTTCACTGGCCTCCCCCCAGCTCCCATCCCCCTCTCTCATATACCTCTTCACTGCATCCCTCCATCTCATCCTCAGCCTCTCTCTCCCTCCACTTGCTCACATACACTCTCCTCATTAGTCTCTCGTTCTCCATCCTCTCCACATTTTTTTTTTTTTTTAATGCGAGGAAGGAGGAGCCAAAGGCCACGAGCCCGCAATAACTGTTCCTTCATGAGAAAAACAAAATACAAGAGAAAGCCAAATTCAAGATCCAATCATTTTGAGATGCCTGGAAACACTGCATTTGAAAGACTGGAGATCACAGGAAGCAGGAAATACAGACAGAGGTAGACAGTTCCAGAGATGACCTGTTGCATAAATGAAGGACTGGGAGTAATGGTTAACTCATGCATTAGAGAGTTAGACAGAAAAGGGATGAGAATTTGCTGCTAGACAGGTGCTATGCCTCGTCGTAAAGGTGGAGGAATGCATGCAGACAGTTCAGAGGAGCAGTGACCATTGAAAAAGCAATAGAAAAGAGATAAAGATGCAACACTGCGGTGAAGAGACAGAGGTTGAAGGGAGTCAGTAAGAGGAGGAGAGTTAATGGGACGAAAAGCCTTTGACTCCACCCTATTGAGAAGAGCTGTATGTGGGGAACCTTCCCACACATGAGAGTTGTACTCCACACAGGGACAGATAAAACCCATGCATAGAGTCAACAATTGTGCAGGGGTAAAGAAGGAATAGAGTTGGCTTAGCACACCTAATCTCTTGGATACAGATTTTACAAGAGATGTAATATGACCTTTCCAAGACAAGTCCCGAGTAAATGAAACCCCAAGCAAGTTCAAGGATGATGCAGGATTAAGCTGAATATTGTTAAACATTAGTGGGTACACCTGTGGAAGATTTTGTTGGGTTGATAGGTGTAAGAATGTGGCCAAACCATCTCAATGTATTTCTCCTAACACTTTCTGTCACATCCACAACCACACCACAATGCTCCTTCACTTCCTGTTTTTGTCAGTCTGTCTCTCCATGTAACTCTACATGCTCCTCTCAGATAAGAAATAACTCATTTCCACTGTTCACACTCTTGATTTGTGTCCTTCCAACAAGGTCCAAGCTTCACTTCCATACATTACAGTTGGTATCACAATACTATCATGCAACAACATTTTTACTTCCATGCTCACTTTCCTTATTTCTTATCACTGCTTTCAAAGAACCAGCAACCTTTCTTCCCTGTTGTGCCCTTTCAAGCACTTCATCCTCCAGACTTCCATCCTTACTCATCACAGTACCCAAGTACTTAAATGCACTCACATTTTCAATTTCATCATCATCCAACCTCACTGTGCATCCAGTGACTTCATTTCTCTCAAATACCATAACTTTACACTTTCCTATGTTCATCTTTACATTCTGTTTCTTACACACTCTCCCAAACTCATTCACTAAGCACTGCAGTTCCCCTTTGTCTTCACTTAACAATACAGCATCATCTGCAAACAACAGAACAGGAAGTTTCCAAACGCTGCCCTCTCTCATTAGGACCACTAAAACATCCACTGCCTTACCTTTTATCTCTTTTATAACCATATCCTTATAAAGACTGAACAACCACTGAGACATGACACACCCGTTTCAATCCAACACTCAAAGAGAAAAATTCACTCAGTTCACTATCCAAATGCACTGCAGCCTTAGCACCCTCATACATACTCTTCACGGCATTCAACAGCTTCCCATTTACTCCATATATCTTAGCATATTCCACATTCCTTGTCTATCCAATTTCTTCAAATCCATGAACGTCTTTAGTGGAAACTTTTTCACCAAAGACCTTAGGATATCTGGGCTACACAACCTTTTCCCTTCCTAAGACCTCCCTGTTCTTCTCCAACTAATTCCTCTGTTACTTCCCTAACTCTGTCAATATGTATCCTACCATATACTTTTCCTATTACACTAAGAAGACAAATGTCCCTATGATTATCACACACTTTTTTTTTTTTCCCCCTTTTCCCTTTGTACAGGGGAATGATTACACCTGACTTCCAATCCTCTGGGACTCTACGTTCTTCCCAGGCCAATCTGCACATCTTCCATATCCATTATACTACAGTAAAAGCTCAATTAACCGAAATGCATGGGGATTCATCTATTCTGGATATGGAATTTTCTGCATAACCGAATGTTACTCTTAGAAATTTTCTAGGAGGTCAAACAAATGAAACAGGACCAAATGTGGGAATTTACTTTATAAAGTACATTATTCAGTATTAGATACAGTACAGGTACACTACAATACACAAAAAAAGACAGCAAGAGAAATTTTACAGGACTGAACACAAATCAGCAAACATTACCAAAAATTATTTAAAGAAAAATTTAGCATATGTTACAGGCCAAAATTATTTTGAAAACTTAGCTGCATACACTACCTTGATCCTGTACTGTACAGAACTAATCAAGAATTATAGGGGGATCATGAGATGAGGATTCAGACAGTGGAGAAGAAGCGGAAGGAACAAGGTCAGGAGCTGAAGAAGTAGAAGGAACTGGGTCAGAAGCTGAAGAAGTGGAAGGAACTGGGTCAGGAGATGAAGAAGTGGAAGGAACAGGATCAGGAGATGAAGAAGCAGATGGAACAAGGTCAGAAGCTGAAGCGGAGAGATTAATTTTCTGTCTTTGCGGGCGATTTGAATCGGCGACAACCGGTATCTGGAATATTTTCAAAACCATGCCGGATCGAGTTTGCGTTCCGGTTATACGGATGTGCCGATGTATTGGATTGGATGCTGGTTAATTGAGCTTTTACCACACACTCAAATAATTTCTGGGGCTTTCTCCATTGCTTCCACTACCTCAATCCTACTGATCTTTTCCTCCCTTCTCACCTCCCTCTTTCTCAAAGCCATATCTCTCCCACTTGTACTTGCATTACATTCATTCTCTGTGTTTACAATTCCTTCAATTGTTCTCTCCACCTGCTCACTTTTCCTGCCTTCTATACTATCAATCTACCATTTTTATCTTTCACTCCCCAACTACTATATCCCCCTGCCTAAGCCTCTTTATCTCCTTCCATAACATTTTCTTTCATTCCCTCCACTTTAAACTCAAATTTCTCATCCACTCTCTTCTTACTAATTTTTTAACCTCTCTCTTCCTCTCTACATATAACTCTCTCTTCCGTCTTTCAATTTCCTCCACGTCTCTGTTTCCATCAAATCACTGTATTCATTGTTCTTTTGCGCTACAGCTTGTCTCACCTCTTCATTCCACCATGCTGTTCCTTGCACCCCCTTTTGTCTTCACTTCATCCCACACACCACCACACATGCTGCACAGATTTCTTCTATGAATATCTTGCATACACATTTCTACCCCCACCATCTGCTCCAAATCATATTTTCCCAATCACTCCTCCACTTCTCTCTTACATTCTGCTTTTTTTCCACCCTCTTGCAATCATTCTACCCTCCTTCTATGGACTAGGCTAATTCCTCCTGTCTTTCTCTCTTTCTATTCATCCATTGCACATCTACCTTGACTTTCACCACCACTAAGTGGTGGTCAGCAAGTCCACTCCCCCAACCTCTGCATGCTCTTGCATCCATTACATACATTCTCATTCTCTCATTCACATACTGTACACATAATCAATCACTGCCTTCCGTTCACCACCCACCCTTCTCATCACTCACCACATACACCCGCGGATAATTTTGTGCCTAAAGAGGATATTGGCTATCACCAATCCCCTCCCTACAAAAATGTTCACTAAAGCACTGCCATTCTCATCCATTTCTGCAGGCACATCCCACTCACCAACTACTCCATCCACCTTTACATTCCCAAGTCTTACAGAATATTGTTCCCTAAGTCTTACAGAATATTGTTCGGTGATGTCTTAGGGCCTAAGACATCGCCGAACAATATGCTATAGGTCCTTGCATATCCATCCATCCATCCATCATCCAATCCTACATTGCCCCATGAGGAGCGTAGGAGCCCGGGGCTAGGCAGTTGGTCCTGACATTTAAGATGAGAGTGACCAACCTCACTCATCCCTGCGTGGCATTACCTAAGTAATAGACCCCAACCACCCCTTGGATATAAACCTTCACTGGCTCAATCCAACTGGAGCACAATAATTACCCACTAAACCACCAGGCGCCAAAATTTGGTTATATGATTACCACCCAGCATAGTAAATGGTTTCTTGGTGTACAGGAAACCATTTGGCTTGTCACTCTGTGTAGAATCACCCACAGGCAGACGGACGAGGAAAGAATGAAGGAATGAAAGACAGAAGAGGGAGTGTAAAATCACCCGTAGGCAGAAAGACGAGGAAAGACTGAAGGAAAGAAAGACAGAAGAAGATGGGAGGAAAGAAGGATGGAGCAGAAAGGGCACACACCAAAAAGCAGCACTACTTTGAGTGAGTGGATGGTGCCTTGCATATCAACCCATAAAATACAGTACAAGCAACCCAAGTCAAAGTGCAAGGTGAGATCTATAAATTAAAAAAAAAAAAAAAAAGAGGCAATTCTTTACCAAACATGCACAAAAATTCCACCTACATGATCTCAAAGCAGTTAAGTAATTTTGGTTCATACGCAACACAGATAGTTAAATGTTCCATTGTTACTGCAAGAAGTGATTGTAAAAAGACAAAATATAACTATTCTGGGGTATTTAAAGAAGTGGCCAGGTTCCCCACAGCAATGTTTACGGACAATATCTCTGACTAGCCACCTTGTTCACCAACTATCACTCTGACTGGACGCGTCTGTGTATCCCGTGTCAGAGCAATGGAAAACTTAATGATTTAACCAAACCTAACCTAACCAAACCAAGCCTAATCCAACCTAATCTCACTCGCATTTGAGAGCCAGCTTTCAAATTTAAAAATGTGCATTTGGGACCTTAAATATGGCCGGATACTGGCAGACGTTGGCAGAATATTTACACATTCTAAATCATCATTTATAGCTTGCAGAGGTAAGTTTATAAAAATCCCCAGCAGCTGTGGTAATCCAAGAATAACAAGTGACACGTGAAAAAGACTCATTTCAATGGAAAATATGGAAAGGCCGTGCCCGTCTGGTAAAGAATTATTAAAAAAGAAGTCAAAAATTCCATGACTGACCAAAAACTTAGCTGTCCATTACAGAAATGCCTTTACCAATGACAGATATAATTACGGTATCATACCGAACTACTATACTGGTGAACGGAGCAACAGTAAACTTCCACTCGAACACTTACCAACAATCCATAATACATAAAAACAAAATTTATTTCTAATGCTTGCAGTACCTTCGAAACGTCCTCATCTACCTCAGTACTTACAGATTCATACAAGAAGCCTCAATATTAACGAAATCTGCACTAAAATTGTAGACACGCCGCCTGCCATTCACATCCTGCCGCGCAACGTTTGTTTACAACTGATGCGACGACAGCGACGTTGCCAAGTAGTATCTTGAGATAAATGCCACATCTCAGAGGTGCCATCCATTTAAAAGTGCAATACTCTGTCTCTCTCTCTCTCTCTCTCTCTCTCTCTTTGAGTTGTCCAACCTGCAACTTAGCCTGCTCCTTACGAATTATTTGCAACATTCTGGACATTCAGTTCTGTTGACTGGATCATAAGAATGAGCTGTCGATCTATCTATTGCCAAATGGGTGGCCACAAACAAATCGCCTCCATGTCGCCCTGTCCCCCACCATTTCGCTGCCCTTCCCCAGCTCTCACACCCCTCTCTCATATACCTATACCTCTCCACTCCATCCCTCCATCTAATCCTCGGCGTCCCCCACCCTCTCCCTCGCTCCACCTCACTCTCATACACTCTCCTCGTTAGTCTCTCGCTCTCCATCCTCTCCACATGGCCAAACCACCTCAGAGCATTTCTAACGCTTTCTATCACATCCTCATGACATCCACACCACAACGCTCCTTCACTTCCTCATTTATCAGTCTGTCTTTCCGTGTAACTCCACATTCTCCTCTCAGATAACTAATTTTCACTGCTCTCACTCTTGACTTGTGTCCTTCCAACAAGGTCCAAGCTTCTCTTCCATACGTTACAGTTGGTATCACAATACTATCATGCAGCTGCTTATTTTTATTTTCATGTTCACTTATTTTCTTATCACTGCTTTGAATCAGCAACCTTTCTTCCTTGTTGTACCCTTTCAAGCACTTCATCCTCCAGACTTCCATCCTTACTCAACACACTAATGCACTCACATTTTTCATTTCCTCACCATCCAACCTAACTGTGCATTCAGTGACTTCATTTCTCTCGAGGACCATAACTTTACTCATCCCTACATTCACTCATCTTTAGATGCTGTTTCTTACACACTTCCCCAAACTCATTCACCAAGCCTTGCAGTTCCCCATCGTCTTCACCCAACTGCAAACAACAGAACAGGGAGTTTTCAAACGCTGACCTCTCTCATTAGGGGGGCTCCAACATCCACTGCCCTACTACCTCGCATCTCTTTTATAACTGATATTAAATAATTCTTTTGAAGTCGTGTGAAACTTCAAACTACGTGGCATGCTTAGTAAAATTGTATCTTATTATTTTCAGATGTGCTTACCTCTACGCCAGCATTGGAATTTTGACAAGATGCCCACATGTGCTATTTGCCACTTAAAATGGATACAGCTTTCTTATTTTCAGCTGCCAGCAGAACGTGAAATATTAACTTGCTCCACCAGTAGGGATTCCCGTCTTTTAAGAGTACGACTGGTCTCAACAGGATGGAGTCGAAGACTTTTCGTCTGCTTTCCTCTCCTCATTACCTCCCTGTCTCTTCCCGTTATACTGTTCATTGATCTTCTCATCAACTTTTTTTTTTTAACGAAGGATTGGAACAGAGAGAGTGTGTGTGTGTGTGTGTGTGTGTGTGTGTGTGACAGAGAGAGGGGGGGGGGGCTGAATAGACAGTGTTATCCATGTTCTGTTCGGTCCTCTAATGCTTTCGTTAACCAGTATTCTCAAACTTTCATGTAAAGAGCAGTTCTGGAAAACTCTTCCCAGTTTGTCTTTCCCACTGCCTATGACCTGCAACAGACGGAATTTCCATAGTCTATGTCTCTCGAAATTAGTGACTGATTTTGCCTCCCGTCCGATTCTACTAATGGACATTTTTTTTTTTCCTGTTCTCAGTCTTTATTTCTTTCCTCTCCATAATCAAAAGATAGACAGAGAAGCATGTATTAATATGGTGTGCTCTAACGGGAAACTGTCGGAAAAGATACAGAATGCTTAATTTTAGAAATATAGGCTACATTTGCTTATGAACGAAAACAATCATGTAATTGTACTATGTAAATATGTGCATGATGTATTGCGAATTTTTAGCCACCTACTAAACTGTATAATGTATTATTAATGGACAAAATATTAACGTAAATTATATTTCAATCAGTCAAGGTATACCATGTACAGAGTCTGTTCTATGTAACATGTATGCTCGATAATGCTTATTTTGTCAATAAACAACTACCTAACTATCGACCGAACACAACTGTAAATGTCTGACACTCATCAACGCTATCATCATTAACATTACTCCTATAATAGTGTACAGCATAACGAAACATGGATTAGTGCCCTTTATGGGTGGGTGTCCTTGCCTTCTTGTATGGTTAACTATAACTTGTCCTTGCCTTCTTGTCCTTCTTGTATGGTTAAGGAGAACTTGCCCTTCAATCATCATTCTTATCATTACCCTTTCTACCTATTTAGAAGATCCATGACAGGTTCCCTCTTCAGTATATCTTGGAGTGTTGTTATCATTATATTTTCCTAATCACTTCATTTCATTTTGATTCTCTCTGCAACAGAGGGTCAGTGACAATACTAAAGGTATATGTGGATGGAAACAGTAAGTTTCATGGTGTGGCAAGCCGTGTTGAACTATCCTCCTGCAGTCCCACTTATCATATCTGCTGGCTTCAGAGAGCTCCATAGAGGTGCACTAAAAGATAATATGTGTCAGCTGGTAAATGAAAATAACTGGGTAACTGAATCAAAACTTGCCAAGTATTATATACTACTACTTTTGGGATTACAGTATGGCGTCTGGCAATAGATAGATATAGGTAGATTTTACCAAACATACGGGGAAGACTGGGTATATGAGTTGGCATGGGAATAATAAAAAGTTGACGATGGTAAGTCATAGGCCTTACCATAATGGCTACAGCCCGCTTGTTCTACTGTAACCTGATAAAGACCTCCAACTCTTTTCATCTCTGCTAATGGCCAAGTGTCATCACCTTAGAGCGGAGATATGACTAGTAATAAAGGAGACTCAATTGTACGTCAAAAGAAAGGCTATGATATTTCATGCAGCCATGCCAGTATTCAAGCATTGGGAGTGGACCAGTTCCATCAGGCGAAAATATACCAACCATAACAAAAGTTAGTTCTCAAGGATTTGCTACTTGTGAATTAACAGAGGGATTTCAAAGTGGCATGAATTATTCAAACGGATAAAATTAAACCTATATATTGAAACAGTTACCTGGAGAAGTCTGACAGAAACTGCTATATCTTCACAATAAATAAAGTCTCGAAGGGTGGGTATAATTTCTTACATTACATGGCTTCATGACGAAGGAATGGCTATTACTGTTCTGTCGTTTCGATAATATACTCTGGCTAACACACACTTGAAAGAAACTCCGCAACATTCAAAAGGCCAAACAGAAATACTTAAATGCTCCAGAAATTTATTACAGTTATATAGTGTAAGGTGATGTAGTGACGTCTGAATCTCATCTTCAACGGATACATCGACTAGAAAAACAGAAAAATTGGTAATTCATTAACTTTTTGTACTTCACCACTTGAAAAGGTAACGAAAGTTGCTAATATAATATGACAAATGAGTTTATGTGTAAGTAGCGAGGGAATAAAGGAGTATATGGATAAGAAGAGTATGTGTATTTGTAGGAAAGAGTTAAGGTGCGTATGTGTAGACGTAGAGCAGACCAATCGAGTATCCGGCCACAATGACCTCCTCGTAGCCGTCACCATCAAGGTCACCGTGGGCCATCTTGCCTGTGGGGTCAATGGAGCACATTATATCACCTTCCAACCTACAGGATTGCAAACCACCATGACCTTTGACACTGCTTCACCCTTGAATGGGACCGTTAATAAAGCATGGACACTCTAACCTTACAAGACTTCTGACATTACATGGCATCTGACCTTGCATGAACAGACCTCACCTGACCTCTGACTTTAAATAAATTGACCTCATAACCTCTGACCTTATATGACTCCGACCTCAAATGACCTCTGACTTTACACGATCTCTGACCTCACGTGGCCTCTGATTCTACATGATCTTTGACCTTACATGACCTCACCTATTTATGTTTAATATTCTCGCGCAACAAAATCAGTTTTTTTTTCCTCTTTGAACCTTTTTTGACCTACTGTTAACGAATTCTTAACCATCATGACCCATACGGACCTACATTGACCTTACCTACAGTGGTCTCCTCCGTATCAACCAGTATGTGTTTCTCATACCCCCAATCATCACGGTCATCGGAGTTTGGCCATAGAATATATATCCGGCCATCGTCGTCACCAGAGACTAGGATGAATGGCTTGTGTGGGCTGAAGAGGAGATAGATAGATAGATAGATAGATAGATAGAGAGAGAGAGAGAGAGAGAGAGAGAGAGAGAGAGAGAGAGAATTACTGTACATCGTGTTAATAAAGATTGCATCACAACAGATTAAATAGCGCCATCAGTTTAAATTAACTTCCTTAAGCTACAAAACATTACACTACCCCATTTCTGACGTTACTTATGTTACCATTGGCCATGTCACTCTACAGGAGGCATTGGAGTACAGATTACAGAACGGCAGCTTATTGGGTCAAGCTATCATACATCATCTCATCTTATGTTAGTTTACGTGTTGTCAAATTAACTTAGGTATGGTTAGTTCAGTCTAATTTCCTTGAGATGCTAGCTTTTATTTTTTTTTATCCCATTCAATAATCCATCATCCACAAACTGGCTCTCGTTTTGCTTTAGAAGTTCTTGTTATGTTATGCTAAGTTAGATTAGATTAAATTAGTTTAAAATACATCGTACAAAAATTTATAAGGTATAGTTCTATTCAGAGTCTGTCATTCGCCAAGTCATTCTTACATACGGCACTGGGATAGATGGTTAAGATAGGTTAGATCAGCTTACTTTAGATTACAGTAAGTTAGTTTCAGGTACCCCACACTTCAATTTTACAAGGCTGCAATTACTCCACTCACAGTCCGTCCTCCGCTACGTCTTTCTCATATGCAGCATTTGGGTAGTAGGCCTTGGGGGTGCCCGGGGACATGGTGTAGCCTCCTGGGACATGATTGGGACGAAAATTATCAGCGATCTTGAAGTAAGTGAAGTTGTCTGTCCTGTTGGTGTAAAAAGGGAATGAGGTGGAATACGGGCAAAAAGACAGAAAGATAGGTCAAGTTATGCAGAAGTCTCTCTCTCTCTCTCTCTCTCTCTCTCTCTCTCTCTGACCCACCTGAAATCGTCCGGGAAAAGGTAAACAGATACATGTCCGGCCTTCAGGTCGTTACAGTACTCCGTGGCCACAAACTCGAGTGCTCCGTCCCTGTTGAAGTCGTCCACCACGACATCGAACACTTGACATGCGTTCTCGTTAATAATTCTTGATCTGATCTAAGTAAGAGGATGAAATTTCTAGGAAAAGAGGAATATCAAAGACCGAAAAGTTTGCAAAAGGTTTCTTCCAAACAAAGACGAACAAAGAACAGCCAAAATCAAGATCATTTCAGTTCTAGATGCTTGGACTCATTATAATGAAAAGCCTCTGATGCCTTTATTTGTGTTTTAAAAGCTAATCAGAAGGTATTTCAGATATAAAAATAAGTTACGTGTACAGAACAGCCAGGGTCATAGAAAGATATTCAAATCCACACCCACCTACCTGTGAAGTATCAGACCAATTATTATCCGTGCTCTCAGTCCAATATAAAGACATTCTTTCCTTCAAGAACTCCCCCACAACGATACAATCATATGACCTCCCGCCAGCGCTCAGGGTCACCAGGTCAAAGCTGACATCAGGCCCCTCAGTGGACAGAACGTGTTGACTCCAGCCCTCACTGAAGCTGCCGTTCGCGTTTTCAAGCCACAACAACTGCGTCTCGGTATGTCCTGCGTGATAGAGAGGTGGCGGTTAGTGAAGAGGAGGGAGGGAGGAATGATTGCGATAGTTGTGTGGGTGTGGTGGTGCTGGTGGTGGAGAGGGAGGAGTGATTATGCTACTGTGTGGGTGGGATGAGAGAAGGTGAGAGGTTGGGGTAGATTTGGCTATGGCTGTGACAGTATCCTTTGCGATGGGGAGGTGGTGTTTAGCAAGGAGAGGAGGGGGGGAAGGAAGTGTGATGGTGATAGTGGTGTGGATGTGGTGATGATGGTGACGAGAAAGGGTGAGGAGTTGGGGTGGTTGTAGTTATAGTAATGAAGGTTGTGACAGAGACAGCCGCAGTGGTGGTAAGGGAGGGTACGAGATCGATTGGAGTGGTTATGGTTGACAGAAATAATGGTAACAGTAGAGGAAGGGTGGTAGGTAAGTGTTTGGTTTTGGTGGTAAGGGAGAGAGAGAGAGAGGAAAAGGGAGTGGAGAGGAACGATAATTGTGGTAGGGATGGGTGAAAGGTATGGATGGTTGTGGTTGTGATGGTGGTGGCTGTGACAGAAGTAGTGGTAAGGCTGGATTAATTAAAGTGGGGATGGCGGTTATGGTAGGGATGGTGGTTGTGGTAGGGAGGGGTGGGAGGGAGAGATGAGAATGGTTGAATGGGAGGGAAAGCAAAAAGATTGTGGTAAAAGCAATAATACTGTACAGTTGTTACATAACAACAACATTAACAACAACAACAATATAATAATAAAATATAATAATAATAGCAAAAATAATAATACCAATACACCTACCAATTATGAGTGGCATGTGGAAGCGAGCCGTAAGAGCATCCAGGTCTCCATCCACGTCCATATCCTTCCACATGACACGGTGATATGCCCAGTCTTGCTAGAGGAGTGGTAGAACAGTGGTAGTGGTGGTGGTGATGGTGGTGAAGGGTATAGGGATAGGGAGTTGTGATAGTTTTAGTACAGGTACACTGTGTGGTTTTGGTAGCAATGGTGGTAGAGAAACAGCTACAGTATGCTGGAGGAAGCAGATACAAAGACCGGTGCATGAGTGCACGCGTGAATATCGCTATTACCATAATATTAACAACCTTAATTACCTATGGAGGTCAAAGGACTGATCCAGACGGTTTCAACACACACAATCAATTCTCGACAAGGGAGAAGTGAGGCACAGACAGATGAGATACAATGCTTAATCATTACCCTCACTGAGTTTCCAATCCCCGCAGGCCGTGTTGGAAACACCTAACATGAGAAGCAAATCTTTTTGAACACCGGCAGCACGATTGTGACTCAAATCGACCACTGGTTATTCTGACAATCTGACTCAAGTCGAGCAGCTTATCAACTACACTATTAAAGCTGTGTGTGTGGAGAGGGGGGCAGAGGGGAAGGGGAGGTACTCACAGTATCAAGCGATGCAATATTAAATGGCCCTCTAACGGGATCCTTGGTAGTATCATACATCTGTAACTGGCCAGCCTGTTTGCCCGGTACCAGAAACCCAGACGTCCAGATCACACCCTCACTGCCCGCTACTGAACCTGGTAAGTGAGGAAGGCACTGAGTGAAACTAGGTGAAAGCGTTGCACTACTACAGCTAGTTTCCTCGTAGCCTCAAAGTTTTCAGGGAGTCACCACCAGTACAGTCGGCATGAAAAGTCCTGTCACATTTCTTGTATCCCTCTCTCTCTCAACGATATCTGACAATAAGTGCGTTGGACCTGCATCATATAGCGCTTATGACGCTGATCTGAGGCTAAATGAAGTCCCCAGCGTCTGTTGTTGCGGATTCACCAAGCTGATTTTCGGAGTGCATGGAAGGAATATCAGGAAAGACGACAGAAATTTTAATGTCGATCGTATATGGAAATATTAACGAAAGGCCAAGGGCCATATATTATAAACCAACCTAAGCTTTTCTACCATCAATAATGAAACAATGAACTTATGATTTTCAAAAGCAAGCAATGCGATCCTCGGAGGTCAACATACTTTTTCAGAATACTACATGTTATCACGATCAAAAGATGCTGTGGCATTGGAAGGTGCTACATGAAATATTTTTATGTGATGGCAATATGAAGCACACTAAAATCATGAGAAGTAAGGATACTCTAGTGGCAACTGAGGAGGAATGAAAAATATGGAAAGGCTGGATATGCTGCTGGAAGCGGATTGTCTGAGAACTTTTGCTCGTGATAGTGTTTTATAATTGTCTGATTGAAAAGGGTAGCAAATCAATGTCTGTGACTACAAACGACAGTTACACGTAAAATATGCGAATTCACCACATCTAACAAGTGAATATTTTGATTCCACTAAGTATCTGGTGCGGGAGATTGGAGAGGAACGCCTTCACATGGTGGCACTGATTTGATCGGATGGTGGAACTACCCAGTTATGCAATCGTTCTTCATTTCCCTCCTTATCCCCCGAAAGGAGGATGATGGACTTTGGAAGAAGGGCAATGTCGGCCTCAAGTTCAGGGGGGCCTGAAGCTGCTCTACTGCTGCTGTTGCTGCTGCTGCTGCTGTTACTACTACTACTACTACTACTACTACTACTACCACTACTACTACTACGGTAGTACGACTACGACTACTACTACTGCTACTGCTGCTGCTGCTGCTACTACTACTACTACTACTGCTACTGCTGCTGCTGCTACTACTACTACTACTAACTTGATAGCTAACTAACTATATCATCATCACTCACTGGGCAGGTAGTCAGGGTTGTTGGGCCAGTATGCAGACTTGTCCATGACCTCAATGTGCCAGCTGGTGATATTGTGAAGGTAACGACCAGGGGACTTTATTCGGTACACTTCATCGAACTGGGGAGGCAGTAATAGAAACACGTCAGCTGCGGATCTAGATGGGGGTTCCTGGGAGTCAGAAACATACTCCCCTGCCCCCCATTTTTTTTTTTTTTTTCGTTCAATTTTTCACACTACCAAATATTGTGCCAATCCTATAACCAAATGGGTGCCTGGTGATCTGGTGAGATAAGACACCCCGGACGGACGTTCCCATTAAGAGTTTAGATCCGAGGGCTGGTTGAGGTTTATTTGTTCACATAATGCCACTAAGGGCTGGCGACTGGTCACTGGTCTTATTAAACGTCTGAATCAAGTATCTTTGCTCCTGGCTCCTACGCTCCTGATTAGGCAATAAAGGATCGGACGACAAATATGGACAGAACAACTCAACAAGTATACAGAATTATATAGTCAACGAAAAATACCAATACATGTTTAGATACTGTAATTCTTACAGAATATCTGGTTTATGACAGTAAGAATACTTTAACACTGCGATAGTGTATACAAGGCATTTCTTGTTAATGTAAATATCATATGCAGGAGTGTCTCAATGGACCAAAAAAAAAAAAAAGTGTTGTGACCCCTTTTAACAAATGCTGGACCCGTCCTGTAAGGGAAAGAAAATCACTTACATTCACGGCCCCAGTAGTAAGTCTATGAATCAGTGTAACGCTTATTCTTACTGTCAGGTTACTGTGGTACACTTAAAGGTATATGACCAGCCTAGCCCTCTTGGTGACATGGTATTACTGTACATGATCAAAAACGCTCCGGTTAGCTTTTGAGGATCGAATCTATGCAGGGCCGTCTGTCTACATGAGCAGTGTTATCATTAGATCACCAGGCGAATAAAACATGATACAGAAAATGATAAAAAGTAAGAAAGAAAGCATTACTAACACCTTCCGCTGAGTCAAAGGTCGAGAAGTAGATTGTCCAGCGGTCTACGTATCCTAGGGTGTCGTCCTCAGAGAAGTACGCCTCAATGAAGGCCGGGTTCTGGCAAGGGAATACGAAAATAGAGGGGTGGGTGGGGAATCAGTAACCGTGAAGAGACAGAGAACACATACCTAAGTACAGTGCTCGACAGATGCGGGACCACATTCCCTAAAGTGGGGAACCTTATAAGGCTTCGCTTGAGTAGAAAGTCTCTCTTATCGAGTCACTTAACTACCGGGCCGCATCAAGAGATGTTCCTGGAACTAAAGACATGAATGGATGAAATGTGAACGGAACTGGTGAGAACCTGCAAAATGAGAATGTGTGAAATAATACAAGAAACGGCGGCAGAAAAATGGAGGAGAGTCATGCCGTGAAAATATGAGAAAGCGAGGAAACTTCAGAAACGGGAGCATGGAGAAAATCATTAAATAAAAAAGAAGCAGCGTCCAATGGTCCACATACTGGAACTGTTGTCTTTAGGAGTACATCTCCTTATAGTCTGGATACTCGTAAGGGAGAATCAGAGAAAAAAAAAAATAGAAAGGTTGACGGAAATGGTGGAGAAGCGCTGAGAAATGTAGGAAAGACATATAAATGCGACTGAAAATTTGAGAAATGATGAAGAAACATGATAAATGACTGGGAAAAATCAAATAAAGTTCACAACAACTGTGGGAAAGAGGAGAAATAACAGCAAAAATTTAGGCTAATAAAATTGAAAATCGTTGGGAATGGAAAAATAGCATGGAAAATGAGAGAAAGTTGAGAAAAACTGTGAAAAGATGATAAATGGCGGGAACCATTATAAGGTGGAGAGAAATAGTACCCAAAGGTTCATGTACAGCACTCCAGGCTGAGTGTAACAGGAGGAAATGGAAAAAAAAAAAAAAAAAAAAAGGGAGGGAATTAGTAAATGTGAAAGAAATGCAGGAAATTTCGACAGAAATTGCAGGACGTGTCCTAAAAGGCAGGAAAACATGAGAAATGATGAAGGAAAAGGTTGACAATAGCCTATTAGTGGACACTGAAAATATGAAAAACTACTAAAATATGATAAACCAGTGAGAACAGGATTGGTGGATAGGAATGGCAGGTCAAAACGAGAAAAAGCAAGGAAACATGAGAAACAACAGAGAAACATGAGAAATTATGAGGAAACAAGAGATGGAGAGGAATTGTGAGAAGTGGATAAAACAGCAGAAGACCTGAGAAACGGAGAAGGAGATAAATGTGCCAGGGACTTGCAAATGAAAGAAGAATACTACAAACTGCAAGAAAACATGAGTAAAGGTGAAGAGACATGTGAGAAACCAGGCAAATGAAAAATAATACTATCTATCTATCGATATACCTAGGCTGCTTCCCCCAAGGAAAGGGAGGTAGCCGAGACAGGACGACACACTCCCCATTTACTCATCCATTCAAACACATTCATTCACATCTTAGCCCCAAAGGGGAGAACGGACAGATCCTCACCGCACCACACCGCACAAGGGTCAACTGGGCAATGCAATCAGGGACATCCGCAGCAGGGCCCAACAGCAGAATTGGTTTACCCCTGCCACATCCTAACAGACCCATCCCCTTACCCGCACCTGACCTGACTAGCTGATCAGACCATATGCGGAAGAATATCCCCTCAGGGCTGCGTCATCACTTATTCATTCACAATTTCTCTCCATTTATTTCTGTCACGCACAGCCACTCTTCCTTGTTCAACGGACATCCTTCTCGCATCCAGCGCTCTCTTCACACTGTCCATCCATCCTATTCGTGGTCTTCCTCTCAGCCTTACACCTGTCACATCAGATCTAGTTATCTTTTTCACCAATCGCTCATTATCCATTCTCTCCATATGCCCAAGCCATCGCAACACCCTCTGCTCAACTCTACCAGCCATCTCCTGAACAACTCCAGTTCTCCTTCGCACTTCATCATTTCGCACTCGATCCATACGCGTCACTTCACACATACTCCTCAGATACCTCATCTCCATTACATTCAAACTTTTCCTCACTGCTACACCCATATTCCATTTTTCAGCCCCATATAACGCAGTCGGTACCACAACACCCTCATACAGCCTTCTCTTTACATCCATTCTAAGCGAACGACATCTAAACACTTTTTTCATTCCTCCCAGCACCTTTCCTACTTCATTTATTCTAAACTTCACTTCTGCATCTATTCTTCCATCCACAGCAACATGTGACCCTAGAGGTAGAGTGTTTTAAATATCTAGGGTCACATGTTGCTGTGGATGGAAAAATAGATGCAGAAGTGAAGTTTAGAATAAATGAAGTAGGAAAGGTGCTGGGAGGAATGAAAAAAGTGTTTAGATGTCGTTCGCTTAGAATGAATGTAAAGAGAAGGCTGTATGAGGGTGTTGTGGTACCGGCTGCGTTATATGGGGCTGAAACATGGAATATGGGTGTAGCAGAGAGGAAAAGTTTGAATGTAATGGAGATGAGGTGTCTGAGGATATGTGTGGAGTGACGCGTATGGATCGATGCGAAATGATGAAGTGCGAAGAACTACCGTACTAAAACTACTATGACTACCACCATTGCGACTACCACAGCTACTACTTTCCACAACTCTTTCCTTACCGTGATTTCTCTAGTGCCGAGGAGTCTAGGCTGCCAGTCGGGTTTCTCGAGCTTCGTGGTAGTGCTGTAGAGCAGGGCATGTGGTACCACCGCCATCACCAACATCATCACCACCTCCGGACTCCATTTTGTTCCACCCTGTGCCCTAGATGGTGAAGATGTAGCATACGTAAAGTTCTTTCTCATGATAACGGACATACAGTATATATATATATATATATATATATATATATATATATATATATATATATATATATATATATATATATATGTATATGCTAGAACCTTGTCAGTTCATAATGACAACATATACAGACTAACTGTTGCTAATCTGTGGTGCTTTCACCAGGGACATCCGTAAGTTCGTACTTGGCCAGCATGAGGAAGCGCTAATTCTGCCTAAGGCAATTCCTCCAAAGAAACGAAAAAAAAAAAAAAAAAAAAAGTTCAAGCCTGCAGTGGACCTCGTACAGACAGACTGATACAAACATCTCCAGCACAGGTGAAGTACAGTTGAAGTCAAGAGATGTTACAATTATTAGAAAAGTGAAAAAGATCTGGCAAGTTTAGGATTATGATACAGAATGGAAGTGTTAGGACTAGACTGGTGGAGCGGTGTGGGGGGAGGGGGGGATGAGTCGACTGGTATGATGATGGAACATATCACATAGAGTTGGTGTGTGTTCCTTGTCAGGTGTTACGGGTCTCACACACTGGGGGAGGGGGGAAGCAAGAGGAGAATGGGGAGACAGTGAGGTAATAGAGGAGGGAGATAGTGAGGGAGGACGGGGGAGGGTACAGTGAGGGAAGAGGGAGGAGACCGTGAGTGAGAAGAAGCGGGTTGGTAGGGTGGGGAAGGGGGGAGACAGTGAAGGGAAGAAAGAGGGATGATAAGAAGGGAGGAAACGGGGGACAGGCAGTGGGAGAAGAGAAGAGGGAAGCAGTAAGGGAAAAGGGGGAAGTGGTGAGGGAAGGGAGGGAAGTAGTGAGGGGGGGAAAGGGGATAGCTGCAGCGCAGGATTGAATAATCAGTGAAAGTTACATAGCGGTCTAGAGAGGATCTATGGAACAGCTAATTTACTTGCCTATTTTCTACAATGCACGTTAACTCCTTCAGTACCAAGACGGCAATTGTTTTCCCTGTCACCGAAATATTTTATTCAGTTTAGAAGAGATTCGTTGTAATGAAGGGGTTAGAAACAGTATCCATAAAACCCATTGGTGTCATGACTATTCCCTCCCCCCCATCCACCACCACACACACCCCCACATTCAGCCACTCATGCTCTCACGCACTTAATCAAGCAGGCACACACACACACACACACACACACACACACACACACACACACACACGCAGAAAAAGTTGGTCTACTTTTCCAGTGGGTTTATCTCGCACTCAGGGCATGTCTGTCACTTTCCTCCTTGACGTATTATATCAAAGACAATCATACATGAGCGGGAAAAAAACAAGATCTTATTAGTTTAGGAATATTGGTAAGCAGAGTAAAATAAAAAGTAAAGGATGGGATACAGTATGTTAAAACTTTGTCATGGACTGTACACATATCTTAATAAGAACACACAGACTACTCAACCGCATGAACTAACAAGCGGATATAGAACGCGATACACATCATAATACACTGCATACATACATACATAAAGTGAAAGAAAATTACGCACACTCACTCACTCACACACACACACACACACACACACACACACACACACACACACACACACACACATACACACGATCATTAACGAGAAATATATACTAAGTAGGACAAAAAAATACGTAAATTGGTTACATACATATATATACTTTATCAAGCACAGTAGGGCATATAGATAAAACACAGACTTACAGAATACCTGTACAGCCAAAGATACACACACAGACGCATACACAGACACACTTACATGGCTGCCGATTAAATGAACCAGGAGGGAATGCAGCAGGTATTTACGAGATTTTATACCAATAAGGTGTATATGAAGGAGGACGGTGTGGGAGGGTAAGGGTGTGTATTGCAGGTGTGTGTATTCCCAGTGTGAAGGAGAGGAAAGTAGATGGTATGTACTGTACCATACATGTAATAGATCCCCCCCCCCTCTTCTGTCTCTGTCTTTGTCTGTCTGTTTGTCTAACTGTCTGTCTGTCTGTCTGTCTGTCTGTATATATATATATATATATATATATATATATATATCTACCATGCATGTAATAAATCCACCTCTCTCTCTCTCTCTCTCTCTCTCTCTCTCTCTCTCTCTCTCTCTCTCTCTATTTATCTAATTTCGTTTTCGAACCTAGTTTGTCCACTGTTGATTAATCTCTAAAGTTAGTTGATAATCTTTACCCTATAAAAATCCCTTTACCTTGATTTAAAACTTTTATTATATTCTGCCTTGTGCCATATAATTTTATCTATTTACGAAAAACCCTCCAGGGTGAAGAACCAAGAAACAATCTCCATTACACTCTTAAGCCCAAGAGCGTTATGTACTTTGTCTATAACCTGATAACACCAAACGATTATTTTCCACTTGAGGGGAAACTCCTTGTGCTGGAAGGGTTTTATGCAATGTTCACTAACCTCTTTAGCCTGATTATATCTTCTGCAGTTTATTGTTTCATATCAAACAATTTTGTTCAGCTTTTAAAAAATCCTAGGGCTGAAGGGGTACAAAACCTGTGAACGATAAACCATAAGTCTCTCCATAAGCTCTCATATAAGGCCATAATATCATTTGCTTGAACGACTTAACAGCATTTCCTCCTTGGCGATTTTTTTTTTTTCATATTTCACCTTGATTAACTTGTCTGTTGAGAGAGAGAGAGAGAGAGAGAGAGAGAGAGAGAGAGAGAGAGAGAGAGAGAGAGAGAGAGTATAGCTTTCTGACATAACGCAGCGTGCGTCAGTAATACAAGGTAAAACAAATAGCTGGGGAGAAGATAATGCGAAAACTCCCGAAGCCAACGAGATTATCTGACAGCCGCGTACCCGAACTGATGTATTCATATCATACTTTCGATAATGACATGCTCAAAAATACGTACTGGTAACAGGAGCTACCTTTCACTATCGAAAGCTCTTAAGAGTTTCGGAGCTCTCCTGTCTTGGCTTTTACACTTTTTGCAGTCGTCCTACAATTATCATACAGGTAACTTACCAACAACCTACCACTCACTTCTCCCTGACCCCTTAGCTGATTGCCTCCACTAGCCTTAATGAAAATCTTATCTGATCAACGTTATTTCTACCAAAATCTGGAAAATCTCATTGGGGATCTCGTCATGCAGTCACAATTACCACTGGCTACCACACACTCCAAAAGAGGCTCTGAAAAAACTTTATTCGTGCAGATCCTATTTGTACGAGTATACATTATTCTAGGTTCTAGACTTTTCTTTTCGTTTATTTGTGACAGAATCGTCCCAAACGGAAGGCTGTTTGTAAATGAGCTCTAACTACAAAACACACCCAAACTGACCGGATTGATTATGGCCCTTAACTCCATTCAGTATCCAGTGACCTCTGCTAGTAAATTACAGCACTACAACGTCCTTACTTATATTTTACTTAAAAATTTCTCTACATATTGACCAGATTTCCTGAACGGAAAGTAAATAAAATAAATGTGCTGCACGTAACTGACATCAAATTTTAAGTTACCGTACCATAATGTACCAGTGGAGAAGCTCTCTCCACAAACTGGGGGGTCATGATCAAGCCAAGTCCTATTTTGGGGGGCTCCACAGCTACACACTGTGTACACATTAAATAACAGGAAACTTCAAATGGAGGCCAGAAACTTAATACTTAAACAGAGAAGCAATCTGATGAAAAAATGACGTACTTTGTGCCCTAAGTCCTGGTTATAAATACATCTGCATTCGCGAGATTCCATTATGGACGTGTTATGGGTGAACATATGACTGCAAACCTCCAACCTCAATAGCCTACTGTACTTCCCAATAGTCCATGATACATGAGGTCAAAAGGCTTGCAATATTTTCAGTAGATTTGACTTTTATCGCCATTCACAGATTCTTACAGGCACTCTCAATATTCACGTATGCTGTGTAAAAACTGTTGACACACCGCATGCCACTCTGATTCTGTTGCCCAACATTGGCTTACAACTCTTGTGACACTGCTAATTCTTAAGATAACAAATGTCACAATTCAAACATGTCATCCATTTTTAAAGTGCAGATTATAGTACTCTCAATCTGAAATTCATTTTTTCAGCCTTGTGCAATTTTATAGACCAGTTGGAAATACAGTTTTATAAAACTGGATCAGGAGCAGGAAGCATTATCTAACAGTAAAACGAAACTATCTGAGGTATGCTTGGTAACCAGTTTTAATATGTTTATGTAATAATTTTCAAAGGGCATCGAAATTTCGTGTGATGGGCAGAGATGGGGGCGGGGGTGGGAGTGGGGTTGAAAGGAGCTCATCGTAGTGTCTACCCTTATTTATGCCACGAATATAATGTGATATGGAAGCCAATGATGCAAATACTTACAGTGGGACTCAAAATAGTGTCTGAAAGGTGGCACTAATATAACAGTATCATGTGTAGAGGATTAATATGCTTCACCACAAGGAATTCCAATTTTCCAGGCACGTTACATACAAACTCAATCAAGAATGGTGGTTAAAAAGCTTTTCATTTCATTAACTACTCTCCCCTCAGTGACTCATCATAGTCTCTCTCTTCACCGGAGTGCTGCATCTTTTTCTTTATTATTATAACACTGAAATCTGCTCATATGAACTCTCTTTTCTTGCATATTATTTCCTGTAAGGCAAACATGGGGCACCCATATATCTGCATTCAGCGTTTTTCTGTACAACCTGCAGTGCAAGAGTTATCTGGCAATCTCAGTCTTTCACACATACATCTGGCTAACCGCTTTTTGAAAAACCTTGCTGCCCACGGAATTTCTTGGGGAAGGTGCTCAGCCTACTGTCCTTTGCCTACCGACACAGGAACGTGAAGCTCTTAGATCCAAATTGTGTGGTTCCTCCTTCAGCTAACTTTTTATAATGCTCCATTTCGTCCCCTCAGGGACATGCGGGACACTATGCTTAGCTCTTGAGGTTTTCCTGAATCTGTCTTTCCTCCCCTGGCTATGACCAAGTCTCAGATACAATACTCATATATCCACGCATCTTGATCACAAAAATAAAGTTACTGATAACGTTGGAAAGGAGCTTGGCTCGGTTGGAGTCTTCTTCTGTTATAGGGGCATCATACTTCAACAATTCAGTTGTTCCACAGTTGTTGACAACGAAAGCTCCACAGGTGTGTTACTGGTGAAAAAAAGTCGAAACACATTTATTGGAGGTTGTACTTGGAAAGTTCTAGGTTCCACCATGAAGATAAACAAATTTATTCTATGAGACTTTGCTGTTGGTTACTAATATTACTGCAGAGTGTATTTTTGACGAATGAATAATCCCTTCAGTACTCTGCATCACACTGATAATTAATTCTGTAAGTATCAGACTTTTTAGATGAAGGGGCATCTCTAGGAGCAACCATGTCCGTCTGTCCCTCACTAACGCTTTTCGAAAATGAGGTGTTTCACTCTTGTAGATTTTAGTGAAACCCATATCAGGGCCCTGAAACTCTTTCTTTACACCTGTAGACTAGCAACCCGTAGAAGGGTCACGAAGCTCCTGCATCTACCTAGAGTATACTCGTTTTTTTTTTTTTTTTTTTTTTTAATCGAGGCGAATATACTCTTTACAGCTTGGTAATGCTTCATGTCCGAATAACATCCTTGTGTTTCATACAATTACCAGGTTTCGATTCACATTATCTGTTATTTGAAGTACAACAATGTTATTCGGACATCTTGCATTCAGCCAGTCATCATCAATTTGTCAAATGCATCTTAGTCTCGATTTAAAAAAAAAAAAAAAAAAAGAGTACACTAATTTTGTACAATTTTTTTTTTTTGGTAACCCCCCCTCAATACACAGAAGGTTAAGTGCAAAAGCTAAACCGATCAAAATGTTTTTATTACTGTGGTATGGTGCAAGATGAAGAACACAGCAGTTATTAACTGTCACACCCACTACCCGTGTTATAAGTGGGCAATGGAAATCTCACAGAAGGGCCAATCAAGTCGAATAATAAGGTCACTTACAGTAATAACCTTATTTACACGACCAGCTAGAAAACTGTTAATTTCCTCAGTAGGATAATCTCTTTATACGTTTATTGCTGTCATGTGCAGTGAAGGAGTCGTCCAGCTTGAAAAGTCTCCTCTCGACAAAATGATATCAAATTCTGGTAAAGCGGAAAAAAATAAAAGATGTCCTCGTAGGAAAGGGGTTAATGGTGGCACTGTGATCAAATTAAGGAGCGTAGATGGAGCTACAGCGAAAGGGTTACGGCGCATATGTGTAGGCGTAGAGCAGACCAACGGAGTAGCCGGCCACAATGACCTCCTCGTAGCCGTCACCATCAAGGTCAGCGTGAGCCATCTTGCCTGAGGGGTAACCATGCATATCCTCTCATTAGCATGTACTCATTATGAACGGTGGGTATTAGCAGCAAAGTGGGAACATGCGCTGGACTGTGGCATGTTGGAAGACTGCTGGGTCTCAGGGAATAGATTATCATGTCTTATTCTTTGCTATCCTTGTCTTATTCTAGTAGTTTAATCACTCTTGTAGGAGCTGCCTAGCACGGGCCAACTGGCCTACTGCAGTTATCCTCTCTTCTTATGTTCGTACGTCTATGTCGAAAGTTGGAAAAAATACTACATGAACAAAATCGATGGCTATCTATTTAGCTGTCTATTGAATGACGCCGTATCCTGTAAGAGGACTGGCTTCGACAAAAGGACATCCAGGAAATTCTGTCGCTACTCAGTAGCGACTTCCCCCTCACGAAACACTACTTTCCCTTACTTACCTCCTTGCTTACCGTCTCCCTTTTCTGCAAAGCTCGTTACTGTCATACACTCTTCTTCAGTTGCTTTATTTTTATCTGACTGAACTAAGCCACTCCTACAATTTGAATACTAAGCCGCGCTTGCATAAATTCGATGAGCCTTAGTTCTAATACAGAATAGTTACTAAACAAATTGACCTTTTCACTCTGACCATACTTGACAATCAACTGAGCTAAAAGTGGTTAAAGATCAGTGTCATGTTAGAATATGTGTACCACAGTCAGTCTCTCACTACACGATTACACAATTATGCTCTGATCCTTTACGATCATACACCTCGCATTACTGAAATTAACCATGTGGAGAGGATGGAGGGTGAAAGACTGAAAAAGAGAGTGTATGTGAGTGAGGTGGAGGGGGGAAGAGGGAGGGGGAGGCCGAGGATGAGATGGAGGGATGGGATGGAGAGGTATATGATAGAAGGGGGTGTGAGTTGGAAACAGGGCAGTGAAATGGCGGGGGACAGGGCGACTTGGAGGCGATTTGTTTGTGGCCACCCCAAACGGGATTGAGGCGTCTGGCAATAGATAGATAGATAAACCTCTTTTATGTAACCTTTATTATTGTCTTTTTGCAACTGGGTCCTCAATATGTCACAGAAGATTGACTATTAAAGTTCTATTGCTGTCTATAGAGCTGATTTTCACATTTCCCCATACGGTATTTACAGTTGTGCTTGCATGAAAAAAGTTGTTAACACTGAAACAAATCATATACATAATGAGGACTTACTGTGCATTCTAGGACCATAGCGTGATCTCGAACTCTGACTTGACATGATGGCTAGATAAATACCCTTTGCTCTTGCATAACACTATTATACTGGACCCTGATAAATGACCTAAGTAACTATTCTTCTCTTTGTTGAGGTTTGTCATTACTTGACAAACCTTGACGTCTGAAATATTATTGCTCAGCAGAGGACTCATCTTCACAAAGGTGCTCCAATAATCTTGTACAAATTCTCCTAGCTCAAACTCGTAGATTTTAACTTTAAATGAATGATCTCTAACCTTTCATGGCCCGTGTCTACATGATTTTTACCTTAACATGAATTATCACCTTACATAACCGCTGATTACTCTCATTTGACCTCTAACTTCATTTCCCCTTGACCTTACCTATGGTTGTCTCCTCTGTATCAACGAGTATGTGTTTCTCATATAACCAGTCATCACGGTCATCGGAGTTTGGCCACAGAATATACATCCGACCGTCATCATCACCGGAGACAAGGATGAATGGCTTGTGGGGGCTGACAAACAGATAAATACGATATAATACCATTTTTATCAATATTCTGTGAGATATGTCCCTTGCGGTACAAGTACGGTAGGTCAAATAAGTTTAGGCTTGATTTTTAGCTTGACCTATACCTATGTCATAAATGCATTCATAACTACCAAATTATCATAGGCAAAATTAGGGTAGAAGGTTAAGGTTGTTACAATAATTTATATTAACCTACTCCACACTACAATTTTTGAGGCCCTTAACACCAGCTATAGTCTAGTAGCAGCAAAATGGGCCTCGTATATGCAGCATTATACTCTGTTTACTTTAAGCAGGTGTAAAACTGCCAAATCTCTATCTTGACTGCTGAGTCCTAGCAAGAGATGAGCACTAGAATATGGTATCAGTCACGATAAAGTGCTATGAGAAGGATTTAAGACTAAAGTAATGTCTTATTCTGCCACTCACCAAATGGAAATAGGCCGCAACGGGGCGAGAATCTCGAAGTTAGAGCGAATGAACTATAGCGTAAAATATGTTTAGATCTAATTAGGATTGGTTACGCCAGGAGATATTAGTTCAAAATACACATAATTACAGACACTGATTTTTTACAGCACTCACAGTCCGTCAGCTGCCACGTCGTTCGCATAGGCGTCATTAGGGTAGTAAGGCTTGGGGGTGCCCGGGGACATGGTCTGGGCTCCTATGATCTGGTTAGGACGGAAGCCGTCGGCGATCTTGAAGTACGTGAAGTCATCTGTTCTGTTATGGAGATGACATAGGTGGTGAGGTGGTGGATGGCATAAATAGATGAATGAAAGGAAGGACTGAGTGATAGATTGATATATAGACAATAGATGTATTAATCATCAACAAAGTTTGGAGCACAGAAATGCTTACAACAACAATGCTAGAGTACTTAAAGCAGAAGAGTCTTAACTAACGTCTAGTACCATTATTGTATTATTTCGCTAATGTTGTTCTGGTACTAAAATATTCCAAGTCCCCAATCTTCCCCTCTCCCTTCTCCCTCTGACTCACCTGAAGTCATCCGGGAACAGGTAAACAGTAACTTGTCCAACCCCCAGATCTGTACGGTACTCTGTTGCCAAAAACTCCAGCGCTCCGTCTCTGTTGAAGTCGTCCACTAAAACATCAAATACTTGGCCTGCGTTCTCATTTATGACTCTTGACATGATCTGTGGGAATATTAATAGGAAAATATGGAAGTTTAGTGGAAAAGGTGTAATTATGAATTTAGAGAAGCAAATATGAAAGTCATTTTCATCATTGAGGAAATGAGTTTATGAGATGTAATGGTATGGGATCTGTGACTGTAGCCAGTCACAGATTCCACTTACCTGTGAGGTATCAGACCAATCATTTGTAGGGCTCTCGGTCCAGAATATAGATGTTCTTTCATTCCAGAATTCCCCCACCACGATACAGTCATATGACCTCCCACCAGCACTCAGGGTCACAAGATCAAAGTGAACGTCGGGTCCGTCAGTGACAAGAATGTGTTGGTTCCAGCCCTCACTGAAGCCACCATTCACGTTCTGAAGCCACACCAGCTGGGTCTCGGGTTGCCCTGTGTGGTGATGAGGAACGAGTGAGTGGTAGGTGTGCGCGTGGTGGTTGTGGTAGGGTGAGAAATGCTGTATAAGTAGGTGCGATGTTTAGTTGACATGGTGGTGTAATGTGGTAGGGGTGGAAGAGACGGTGGTTGTGGCTGGGAGGGATAAGAAGGAGAGTTGAGGATGATGGGAAAAAAGGATGAGGGAGAAAAAAAGTAGGATTGGTGGTGATAGGTAGGAAGTTTTGGCTGCGGTAGCAAGAAACGGTGAGAAGGAAGGGATTGAGCAGGTGCTTGTGGGAGGGATCACAGAAAGGGATGGTGACTGAGGTATGATCAGGTGTGAGTTGCAGTGAAAGTAGAAACGATGTTTGGTTAGCATGGTGTGGTGACAGTGACAATGGTGTGGATACGGTGGTTATGGTGGGAGAGTGAGAAGTTTAACAATAATAACAAAAACAAAGATACTACTGCCACTACTTATGACAGTGACAACAACAAAATCAGCCGTACTAACAATGAACAATAAGAAAACACTGCCATACTTTGTCCACTTTAACTTAACCTACAATTTCCTTCTCTTCATTGTGAATGCTGAGCTGTAACTCGTAATTAAGACGACGGTATGGCGGTAATTACGAAGAACAGCTATGGAAAGGATGTATTCTGTCAGTGAACTGTGGGAAATATGCTGCAAAAGAACGAAAATCTTCGAATAGATAAAGTGAACGACTATTTACACAACAACAACAATGATAACACAGATGCGCCTACCAATAAGTGGGGTGTGGAAGCGAGCCGTAAGCGCATCTAAGTCACCGTCCAAATCAATGTCCTTCCACAGCACACGGTGGTACGACCATTCTTGCTGTGGGGTTTAGAGGACAATGATAAAGGTGGCTGTGGTATTGGTGGTTGGATTCGTGATAGTGATAGCGGTAATGGTGGTTGGGGTTGTGGTCATACTGTGTGGAAATGGTAAGAATGGTGTAAGTACCAATGATGGTAGGAATACAACTAGACTATTCTGAAGGAAAAGACGTGCATGTTAGCTCACAAACATATAATTACAAAATACTAATAATAACTGGCTGTTAGCTTACTGTGTAGGATGAGGGTGAAAATACACAGATCTTTATTCTACACTGTGGTAATTATTCGTCAACGTAATGCCGTATTTTGTGGGACGCTGGAGGTTTCGTAGCACCTCTATTTAGTTTTTTTTATTTTGCATAGCACTCATTAATATTCAGCAGGATGTTATTCATATCGTTTTAATATCCTCACAGTTTGCATGAATAACACAGAGTACAGGTGGATATTGAGGTGTAATGTGCAGAATAAATCGCTAAAGGAATAGGTGCTATGAAATATATAAAGCCGCTTGAAATTCTGCATACGGTGTGTGTATGTGTGTGTGTGTGTGTGTGTGTGTGTGTAATTCACCGGGTCGGTCAGGATCACTTGATGGTCGTGATCGTCAGCTTTTTACCCTCCCGGAAGGGAGCTGAGGGCTCATATAGTCCGATCTAAGGGCAAGGCTGTGACCTTCACACACGCACACACCCGTCCCCTTGCTCAAGGGGGACAGTAACCACCCACTTCGTCAGTGAAACTTTTCGCAACCTGAGCGAGGCGCGAACTCCCGTCCACCAGTTGGCAAGTGAGAACGTTACCACTGCACCAGCGAGCGGTGTGTGTGTGTGTGTGTGTGTGTGTGTGTGTGTGTGTGTGTGTGTGTGTGTGTGTGTGTGTGAAATACTTACAGTATCAAGGGATGCAATATTAAATGGACCTCCCACAGGGTCCTGGGTTGTATCATACATCTGTAGCTGGCCAGCCTGTTTGCCCGGCACCAGGAACCCAGACGTCCAGATCACACCCTCACTGCCCGCCACAGAACCTGGTGGGAGGGTATGGGAGGAGTGGGTTAGGAAGAGAGGAATCGAGAGGGACTGTGGGATGGAAGTTGTGAGAGAGATGAAGGAAGGGGGTGGGGAGGAGGGAGGGAGAAAAATGAAGGGAGGGAGCGTGGAGCAGAGGAAGGGAGAAGGATGATTACATTGTTGGGATTTGAATAACGGACGCTGAGAATACAAGGTGAATGGTGTAGAAGTAGCAAAATAAATAATATAGGTACTTATTTACATGTTCGAGCGAATGCAGGGCGATAATAAAGAAATTCTCCTTTGGATGACAGAAGTGAAAACAGTATCTGATAACTGAAGGAAGAGACAGTTTATAATCTAACACTTACTGGGCAGATAGTCAGGGTTGTTGGGCCAATATGCAGACTGGTCCATGACTTCAATGTTCCAACTGTTGATATCGTCAAGGTTGCGACCAGGGGACCTTACTCGGTACACCTCATCCAGCTGGGAGGTAGAATGCCTAGGATTAATGTCTATCAACTTCACAAGAGTCATTAAGTCACTCAACCAGTTTTCACCAATATCATCTTTCCCTATAATACAAGCAACATCCGAATTTATAATTCCATCCATCCATCCATTGCCAGACGCCATGTATCCCAAACAGGGTGGCCAAGGGCTTTGAGTTAATTGTTTTTACAGGGAGGGTCACTAATCCTCCACCAACCCCACTTGACACGTAGGGATGCCAACAGCATCTGGTGTTCCCAGGCGGTCACCCATCCAAGTACTAACCAGACCCAACGTTATAATTCACGACCCCAAATGTACTGCTGCGTCAAGTCAAAAGGGATATAGGAAAAAAAAAAAATTGTCCATGAAACTGACTAGCCCGGGAACAGATTCCTTTTTTTTTTGGTGGGGGGGGGGCAAGTGCGCCATAACACTACCGACTCTTATCACCAGCTTAAGAATCAAAGAGAAATAAATAATCAGGAGGGAAAAAACTACATTCACTAATATTCATAGCCGTATTGTTAACCCCTTCAACACGATGACTTTCTTTTTTCTCACTTCAGCAATGCTCCGCTTACTACAATTAGGAGTAAATTTCACTCTCCGTCTTGATGGCTGAGCTAAAACAAGATATTAACACAAGAAGATGGTGCAAATCAAGAGGAAGTGCAGTGAAAACGATAAAGCAGTAGCGTTCCGTACTGTTGTCTTATTCTGCCATTGAGTTTCGGGAAATACGCAGAAAAAAAAAGGACGAAAATTTCCGCCTAGGTAAATGAGTGAATATTAGCTCACTATTATGACCCTTGGTTTTGTGCATATTCTTGCAAACTCTAGAATGTTTTAATGACCACAGGAAAGGTGTCTGGGAGTGAATGGGTTATAAAGAAGCTCCACTTGCCCTTAGTACGAGGTCAACCCTGAGCTGAACAAAATCGTCTAGTAGTAATAAAAGTATTATTTATGAAGACACCCTCGCGTTGAAGGGGCTAATCCTTTGATCCCTACAAGTTCGCTCGACGAAGCATTATCGTCTGGTGTTAAAGCAAATATTTCTAGGTTTATCAATAGCACAGAATGGGTTACTCGACAAATACTAAAGTCTCTGACCACTAGGATTTTTGTCAGTTGAATAAAATTATTAAGTGTCAGCCTGAATAAATTAAGAATTCGAAAACTATCTAAATATACTGTATGAATAAAATATAAGGCAGAAAAGGTTTATGGATGAGGATGAAAAACACTACTAACGTTTCCCAATGGGTCGAAGGATGAGAAGTAGAGTGTCCATCGATCCACATATTCCAGGGTGTCGTCCTCGGAGAAATACACCTCCATGAAGGCTGGATGCTGGAAGGAGGATTTGAAAATATAAGGGAAAGTTAGAATAAGTCAAGAAATGATAGGGAAAACGATAATATAGCGAGAAAGGGGGAAAATGTAGATAAAATGGATGGTAAAAACAAAAACTGGTGAACATATAATTATGAGAAATGGCGAGTAAACGAGACAGATTTGACGACACTGGCGGCAACATGAGAAATGAGAGAAATACGAGGACAAAGGTGACAGGCAACATGAAAAATGGCGAAAACATAATAAATGACGCACAATTTATGGCGGAGAACACTCAGTATGGAGAAAAGGTTCAGAGAAATTGCAGGAACTTAGCGAAACGGCAGGGGGGGAAAAACGTGTAAAATGGTGGAGAAAAAGGTTAATTGACAATACAGCTGGAAATTGGAAAACATGAGAAACTACATTAAAGAGAGGGAAATGGGAGAGAAAAACATGTGGACGGGAATGGCAAGACAAAAAGAAAAATGGTGAGCTGTCAAGAAAAACTGCAGGAAAATATGAGAAATGGCAATGAAACATGATAAACGGCAATGGCATGAGAAATGATGACAAAACATGTGAAATGGCAAGAAACGCGAGAAACCGAGGGAAAACATGAGAAATTATAATGAAGCATGAGAAACGGTGGGAAAAACATGAGAAATAGTTATGAATAACGAAAATTGGTGGGCAAATATGAGAAACTGTGATGAAACATGAGAAAATGTAGGAAAACATGAGAAATAGTGATAAAACAAGAGAAACGGTGAGAAAATGTTAGAA